>NC_064643.1:764333558-764638185 GCF_023864345.2 Schistocerca serialis cubense | reverse complement strand
CCGCAGGCAGGACCCCTAAACCCAACATTAGCAGGGTAGAGGAACAAGGACTGGAAGTCTCACAGAAGGATGAAGAGTTAGTTTTCTTACCAAGAGACTATAGGAATGCTGTAGTTATCTTCATTGCTATAAATAAGAAATTGTGTCTGTTATTGAGGGATAACACATTCCGCATCCTTATACGAGATCCACCATCAGTAGTTATCAGGAAAACAAGGGAGCTACTAGAATTTAAAACTATAAGCACCTATGCCACACGTGTTGTACCGTCTGCCTAAAATATATAAAGGAAATGCACCATTAAGAACAAATGGTAGTATTATTGGAGAACTATTGAACTACGTTAATGGAAACCGCAGTCAGCCACCGTAGACACAATATTAAGAATTCTTAAATGTTTGTAGAGATTGTAATTCAGACGAGCACAGTCCGAAGAGAAAACATGATCATTCTTGACGTATCTCTCTTTTTATGAAGGTACCCCCATGAACCGTGGACCTTGCCGTTGGTGGGGAGGCTTGCGTGCCTCAGCGATACAGATGGCATTACCGTAGAAGCAAGCACAACGGAGGGGTATCGGTTGAGAGGCCAGACAAACGTGTGGTTCCTGAAGAGGAGCAACAGCCTTTTCAGTAGTTGCAGGGGCAACAGTCTGGATGATTGACTGATCTGGCCTTGCAACACTAACCAAAACGGCCTTGCTGTGCTGGTACTGCGAACGGCTGAAAGCAAGGGGAAACTACAACAGTAATTTTTCCCGAGGGCATGCAGCTTTACTGTATGGTTAAATGATCATGGCGTCCTCTTGAGTAAAATATTCCGGGGGCAAAATAGTCCCCCATTCGGATCTCTGGGCGGGGACTAGTCAAGAGGACGTCGTTATCAGGAGAAAGAAAACTGGCGTTCTACAGATCGGAGCAGGTAGGTTAGAAAATTTAAAAAGGGAAATTGATAGGTTAAAGTTAGATATAGTGGGAATTAGTGAAGTTCGGTGGCAGGAGGAACAAGACTTTTGGTCAGGTGTATACAGGGTTATAAATACAAAATCAAATAGAGGTAATGCAGGAGTAGGCTTAATAATGAACCAAAAAATAGGCGTGCGGGTCAGCTACTACAAACAGCATAGTGAACGCATTATTGTAGCCAAGATAGGCACAAAGCCCACGCCTACCACAGTAGTACAAGTTTATAGTCATGGGTGACTGGAATTCGAGTGTAGGAAAAGGGAAAGAAGGAAACATAATAGGTGAATATGGATTGGGGCTGAGACATGAAAGAGGAAGCCGTCTGGTAGAATTTTGCACAGAGCAGAACTTAATCATAGCTAACACTTGGTTCAAGAATCATAAAAGAAGATTGTATACATGGAAGAATCTCGGAGATACTAAAAGGTATCAGATAGATTATATAATGGTAAGACAGAGATTTAGGAACCAGGTTTTAAATTGTAAGATATTTCCAAAGGCAGATGTGGACTCTGACCACAATCTATTGGTTATGAACTGCAGATTAAAATTGAAGAAACTGCAAAAAGGTGGGAAGTTAAGGACATGGGACCTGGATAAACTGACTAAACCAGAGGTTGTGCAGAGTTTCAGGGAGACCATAAGGGAACAATTTACAGCAGTGGGGGAAAGAAGTACAGTAGAAGAAGAATGGGTAGCTCTGAGGGATGAAGTAGTGAAGGCAGCAGAGGTTCAAGTAGGTAAAAAGACGAGGGTTGCTAGAAATCCTCGGGTAACAGAAGAAATATTGAATTTAATTGATGAAAGGAGAAAATATAAAAATACAGTAAATGAAGCAGGCAAAAAGGAATACAAACGTCTCAAAAATGAGATCGACAGGAAGTGCAAAATTGGCTAAGCAGGGATGGCTAGAGGACAAATGTAACGATATAGACGCTTATCTCACTAGGGGTAAGATAGATACTGCCTACGGGAAAGTTAAACAGACCTTTAGAGAAAAGAGAACCACTTATATGAATATCAAGAGCTCAGAAGGAAACCCAGTTCTAACCAAAGAAGGGAAAGCAGAAAGGTGGAAGGAGTATATAGAGGGTCTATATAAGGGCGATGTACTTGAGGACAATATTATAGAAATGGAAAAGAATATAGATGAAGATGAAATGAGAGATACGATACTGCGTGAAGAGTTTGACAGAGCACTGAAAGACCTGAGCCGAAACAAGGCGCCAGGAGTAGAAACATTCCATTAGAACTACTGACTGCCTTGGGAGAGCCAGTCCTGACAAATCTCTACCATGTGGTGAGGAAGATGTATGAGACAGGCGAAGTACCCTCAGACTTCAAGAAGAATATAATAATTCCAATCCCAAAGAAAGCAGGTGTTGACAGATGTGAAAAGTATCGAACTATCAATTTAATAAGTCACAGCTGCAAAATACTAACACGAGTTCTTTACAGACGAATGGAAAAACTGGTAGAAGCCAACATCGGGGAAGATCAGTTTGGATTCCGTAGAAATGTTGAACACGTGAGGCAATAATGACCTTACGACTTATCTTAGAAGAAAGATTAAGGAAAGGCAAGCCTACGTTTCTAGCATTTGTAGACTGAGAGAAAGCTTTTGACAATGTTGAGTGGAATACTCTCTTCCAAATTTTAAAGGTGGCAGGGGTTAAATACAGGGAACGAAAGGCTATTTACAACTTGTACAGAAACCAGATGGCAGTTATAAGAGTCAAGGGGCATGAAAGGGAAGCAGTGGTTGGGAAAGGAGTAAGACAGGGTTGTAGCCTCTCCCCAATGTTATTCAATCTGCATATTGAGCAAGCAGTAAAGGAAACAAAAGAAAAGTTCGGAGTAGGTATTAAAATCCATGGAGCAGAAATAAAAACTTTGAGGTTCGCCGGTGGCATTGTAATTCGGTCAGAGATAGCAAAGGACTTGGAAGAGCAGTTGAACGGAATGGACATTGTCTTGAAAGGAGGGTATAAGATGAACATCAAAAAAAGCAAAACGAGGATAATGGAATGTAGTCGAATTAAGTCGGTTGATGCTGAGGGAATTACATTAAGAAATGAGACGCTTAAAGTAGTAAAGGAGTTTTGTTATTTGGGGAGCAAAATAACTGATGATGGTCCAAGTACAGAGGATATAAAATGTAGATTGGCAATGGCAAGGAAAGTGTTTCTGAAGAAGAGAAATTTGTTAACATCGAGTATAGATTTAAGTGTCAGGAAGTCGTTTCTGACAGTATTTGTGTGGACTGTACCCATGTATGGAAGTGAAACATGGACGATAAATAGTTTGGACAGGAAGAGAATAGAAGCTTTCGAAATGTGGTGCTACAGAAGAATGCTGAAGATTAGATGGGTAGATCACATAACTAGTGAGGAGGTATTGAATAGAATTGGGGAGAAGAGGAGTTTGTGGCACAACTTGACGAGAAGAAGGGACCGGTTGGTGGGACATTTTCTGAGGCGTCATGGGATCACAAATTTAGCGTTGGAGGGCAGCGTGGAGGATAAAAATCGTAGAGGGAGACCAAGAGATGAATACACTAAGCAGATTCAGAAGGATGTAGGTTGCAGTAGGTACTGGGAGATGAAGAAACTTGCACAGGATAGAGTAGCGTGGAGAGCTGCATCAAACCAGTCTCACGACTGAAGACGACAACAACAACAACACCCCCATGAACCATGGAGATTGCTTATTGTGTGAGGGGAGGGGGATGGATTGCATGCCTCAAGAGGTACAGCTAACTGTATCACTACGGAGAAGTGTCAGTGGAGGACCGAAACTGACTGTGGTTCCTGAAAAGGAGCGGTAGCCTTTTCTGTAGTCGCAGGGACAGTAGTCCAGTTCCAACATTACCTGCTACTATTAAATTAATAATATAAATTAGATTCGATTTACTTTCATTCCAATTGACCCATAGTGAGGAGGTCCTCCAGGATGTGGAACATGTCAGAAAAACAACATTACGTGAGAAATATTTACAACTAAAACAAATAAGCTAATGTACCATTCCTCTGGTCCCTAGTGGAATGATCGTCATTTTTTAATGAACACTATATGAAAGTCATTTTACAAATACTAATGCACTGAATTTAAAATAAAATAGTTTTTATTTATTTATAAGATAATAAACATGCAATACGACTACTATAATACTTATTTACAATGAACACATTACTGCACTGTAATGGTGCAGAAGTTAGATTGTACTTACACACACACACACACACACACACACACACACACACACACACACACACACACACACACATCTACAATGAACACATTACTGCACTGAAATTGCGCAGAAGTTATTTTGTACTTATATATATATACACAAATCAGTTGGTTTTACTGAGAAACTCATCAGTGGAGTAGAAGGAGTAGGCCACCAATAAATCCTTTAGGCTTCTCTTAAACTGATTTTCATTGGTTGTTAAGCTTTTTGTGGCTGCTGGCAAGTTATTGAAAATGTGTGTTCCTGAATAATGCACACCTTTTTGTACAAGACTAAGTGACTTTAAATCCTTGTGAAGATTATTCTTATTTCTAGTATTGATTCCATGAATTGAGCTGTTGGTTTGAAAAAGTGATATAGTTTTAATGACAAATTTAATTAAGGAATAAATATATTGGGAAGTAGTAGTTAGTATCCCTAGTTCCCTAAACACACTTCTGCAGGATGTTCTTGAGTTCACACCACATATAACTCTTACTGCCCGTTTTTGTGCCCGGAAAACTTTAGCTTGGTTTGATGAATTACCCCAAAAAAATAATCCCATGTGACATTATAGAATGAAAGTAAACATAGTATGCCAGCTTTTTCATTTTTATATCCCCTATGTCTGACAAAATTCGCAATGCAAACAGAGATTTGTTAAGACGCTTCAGCAGTTCTGTGGTGTGCTCCTCCCAGTTGAATTTATTATCAAGCTGTGATCCCAAGAATTTAACACTGTCCACTTCTTCTATCTTCTTGTCATCGTATGTTAGACATATACTCGTGGGACACCCCTTACAAGTTCTGAACTGTATGTAGTGTGTTTTTTCAAAGTTTAGTGACAAAGAATTGGCTAGGAACCCGTGATTAATGTCCACAAATATTTTATTGGCTGATCTTTCTAAGACTACGCTTGATTTTCTATTTATTGCAATGTTTGTATCATCGGCAAACAAAACGAACTTGGCATCTGGTAATGTTACCAATGAAAGGTCATTGACACACACAAGAAAAAGTAAGGGCCCCAAAATGGAACCTTGTGGGACCCCACATGTAATTAGTTCCCAGTTTGATGATGCCTGATAGCTTGAAACATGTCTCCTTCCTAATAACACCCTTTGTTTCCCGCCAGAGATATAAGATTTGAACCATTTTGCAGCATTTCCTGTTACACTATAATACTCTAATTTACTTAAAAGGTTATTGTGATTTACACAGTCAAATGCCTTTGACAGATCACAAAATATACCAGTTGCCTGCAATTTTTTGTCTAATGAATTAATCACATTTTCACTAGCCTTCTCAATAACAGAACCTTTTAGAAATCCAAACTGTATCTTTGACAGTATGTTACTTGAGATAAGATGGTTATAAAGACGACTGTACATTACTTTTTCGAAAGTTGTTGAGAATGCTGGCAACAGTGAAATTGGACGGAAATTTGATGATATTTCTTTATCTCCCTTCTTAAACAGCGGCTTAACTTCAGCATACTTCAGCCATTCAGGAAATATTCCACTGATAAATGACTGGTTACACAGATAGCTTAATATGTTACTTATCTCAGAATCACATTCTTCAATTAACTTTGTAGATATTTCATCATACCTACTAGATGTTTTTAATTTTAAAGATTTTATGATGGACATTATTTCTGTTGGGGTAGTGAGGGTCAAATTCATATTATGGAAGTTGCTTGAAATTTCTGGTCTGAGGTATTCCATAGCAGCATTTACTGAACCTGACAACCCCATCTTTTTGGCAACAGTTATAAAATCTTTATTAAAAAGTTCTGCATCACTATACACATCTGTCACCAATGTATCATTTACTCTTAATGCTATTTGTTCCTCTTCATGTCTGGTTCTACCGGTCTCCTCCTTCACTATATTCCATATTGCCTTTATTTTGTTATCTGATATGACTATCTTTTCCTTGTAATATATTTGCTTTGACATCCGTATTACAGTCTTTAATATTTTGCAGTATTTCTTGTAATGTGCTATAGCATCAACATCAGAACTGTTTCGGATTGACAGATACAGTTTTCTTTTTGTTTTGCAAGATACCATAATTAGTAATACGCCAGTAATGTTATTCCTGTGAAAAGATATTTCTTTGACCACACTCACGCATATGGAAAAGATATCGGACTAATTTTGTTCCTCTACACATTTACATTGAAAGGAAACAGTAGCAAGACAAACGGGAATCGTACCAAGGTTTAGTAGGAATCAATGAAATAGTAATTACGTACAAGGAAACGGTCGGCAGCCTAATTAGGCAAAGTTGTACCCTGTACATACTTGGTTCATAAAGGAACTTAGCTCTTGGGGTTGACGTTACTTGACACTAAACTTCTGTTTTGCAGATAAGATACAAGACAGTAGTACAATTTAGCAAGTAACGTTCCAGTGATTTGATCTAAACTACACAGGAGGAGTATTAATGCGTTTAGGCAGCAACAGGTCCTTAACACTTACTATATGTGCTTACCAGGGGGAAGATAATGATAATTATAGGTAATGGCGGAGCATTACTGACTTGGACTAGAGGTTCTATTGTCAGTTCAGTTATAGGAAATTACTACTATTGAAACAGTAATGAAGTAATTGTATCTTTTGTATGATTATTTGCTTTCTCAAGAAACATTTGCTTCCTTATATTATTTAGCTCAAGTGGAAAATGTGATACCTGGAAGTAGTATAGTTTGAATATTTATAGCCAGTTGTTTATTACTGATTGCTGTTATTGTAATATAACATTTAAATCTGGCTCAACTATCTGCATGGGGACTCCGAAACTAATCTACTGTAGACTCAGATCGAGGCTGAACACTTTAGTCATAACACATTATGGGATACACTGTTAATTTCATAACACATGAAACTGTACTTTAATTAAATTTTAACTCTCTAATTATGTAATATACGTGCAGTATTTCAAAACTTATGATCACTACATAATTATCTACGTTACAACACCACAAAGTGTATTAACTTTTGGTAAAGAAGGTAATTGCTATTCAGTTCAGTAATATAGAATACTCGGATTCAGCACAGCACTTGGGATAAAATTCTGTCTAGGTAAATTACTGAGGACAAACTACGGTGGTTCAACAAAAGGTTTACAGAACACAAATTATCATTGAAAACGAAGCCACATAACTGGTCCATGCAATTTCACGGTACTCAACTGATAATTTGAGATGAAGGTGGCACCAGCATCGATCTCCTGTGCTATTAAAAGAACGCGACAAAAGTATCCATGGCTTCTCCTGTGTAGCAAGCTCTGAAAGTTCTCTTCTTAGACTTGGATTTTTATAGTAGTGATCTAACAAAAGTATGCCACGAATAATAAGCGGAATTACATCCACATCCGAGGCTATATTATACACTGAAGCGCTAAAGAAACTGGTATACGTATTCGTATTCAAATACAGAGATATGTAAACAGGTAGAATATGGCGCTGGTGGCCTATATAAGACAACAAGATAGATATGTTACTGCTGCTGCAATGGCAGGTTATCAAGATTTAAGTGAGTTTGTACGTGGTGTTATAATCTGCCCTCGAGCGACGGGGCACAGCACTTCCGAGGTAGCGATGAAGTAGAGATTTTCCCGTACGATCATTTCGAGAGTGTACCGTGGAAATCAGGAATCCGGTAAACCATCAGATCTCTGACATCACTGCGGCCGGAAAAAGATCGTGCAAGAACGGGGCCAACGACGACTGAAGAGAATCGTTCAACGTGACGGAAGTGGAACCCTTCCGCAAATTGCTGCACATTGTAATGCTGAGCCATCAAACAGCGACTGCGTGCGTGCGAACCATACGACGAAATGTCATCGATATGGGCATTCGGAGCCGCAGGCCCACTCGTGTACCCTTGATGACTGCACGAGACAAAGCTTTACGCCTCGCCTGGGCCCGTCAACACCGACATTGGACTGTTGATGACTGGAAGCTTGTTACCCGGTCGGACGAGCCTAGTTTCAAATTGTATCAAGAGGATGGACGTGTACGAGTATGGAGACAACCTCATGAATCCATGGACTCTGCATGTTAGCAGGGGACTGTTCAAGCTGGCGGAGGCTCTGTAGTGGTGTGGGGCGTGTGCAGTTGGAGTGATATGGGACAACTGATACGTCTAGATACGATTCTGACAGGTGACACGTATGTAAGCATCCTATCTGATCACCTGCATCCATTTATGTCCATTGTGCATTGCGACGGACTTGGACACTTCCAGCAGGACAATTCGATAACCCAAACATCCAGAATTGCTACAGAGTGGCTCCAGGAACACTCTTCTGTATAACTTGCGGCCCTCAATCCTACAACACGTCCGCTGGCCACCAAACTCCCCAGACACGACCATTATTGAGCATATCTGGGATGCCTTGTGGAGTGCTGTTTAGAAGAGATCTGCACCCCTTCTTACTCATACGGATTTATGGACAGCCCTGCAGGGTCATGTTGTCAGTTCCCTCCATCGCTACTTCAGACATTAGTCGAGTCCGTGCTACGTCGTGTTGCGGTACTTCTGCCGTAGGTGATATTAGGCAGGTGTGCCAGTCTCTTTGGATCTTCAGTGTATAATCTTGCAGTTGTTCTAGCCTCTGTCAGCTCATAAGATGTGCACCCTTTGCCAGCTAGTCCGCGACCGAGTAATTCCACCAAGGAGCTGTGCAGCTCGACCTCAAGATTTGTCTTTTCTTATCCCACCTTGCTAGTTCCGTTACGGAGGGACTTCCCTCCAGGTTTTCTATGATCACAAACCTTTGATCACACAGTGGTTTTGAAACATGTTTGGGAACTTGGAAAAAACGTTGTTTTGCATAACTGGCGGACCTTACATCCTACAATTTTTACTATTTTCCCTATGCGTGAACCAATATTACAATTAACGTTTTAATTTTTATATTCCTTTACAGCACATTACTTTTAAAATTACATCCACAGATTAATTAAAATTACACAACTTGTCATAGTAATAAATAAAATATTTACATGGATGTTACATCATAGAGCAGGCTTATACAGTAGTAACATCAAGTCAGAAACAGAACCGAGCGAGGTGGTGCCGTAGTTAGCACACTGGGCTCGCTTCGGGAGGACGACGGCTCAATCCCGCGTCCGGCCATCCTGATTTATGTTTTCCGTGATTTCTCTAAATCGCTCGAGGCAAATGCCGGGATAGTTCCTTTGAATGGGCACGGACGACTTCCTTCCATAATCCGATGAGACCGATGACCTCGTTGTTTGGTCACTTCCCCAAAAAACAGCCCAACCCAACCCAACCCAACCCAATGAAAAACAGACGAGAAGTTAGATAAGACCATTATAGGTAATATCCATAACAGTGACCCACCACTGACATCGACGTCCGCTTAAGTAACGAAATAAGCGGTGGCCGAGCACTGTCTAGTAGATAAAGGCAAGAATATGTTTGGACGTGCAAGTCTTCTGGCTCACGCATCAAACTGTTGTGACTCTGTTATTGGAGAAGCAGTGGAAATTGGACTATTTGATAATAATTTCAATAGAAACATCAGCTATGCACCTAGCAATACACGGAAGCGTGCAACTTGTTAAACAAAGGTCACAGAGAAAGACTTCAAATACTTTACGTTATGACAGGCATGGTGAAGCTGCAAGTGACACTGGACGGCCTGCACAAGGGTAATACTTTATATGGACGCAGAGGACGTAACCTTTTTATGCACCATCTCTGTAATGTCACCAAGATGGAGTCCTGCCTACCAGACTGTGTCCGCTGCGCGCAAAAGGGGGCGCCCCACCGATTTCACCACAGTCAGTCTTTGCCCCTAAGATGATGATGGAGGCTGTCAACAAAATTTGAGGATTTCATCCGACACGCAGAGTTAACCTTTTATCCAAAATGAAGGAGTTTTTGACAAAACGACCAACTCAGGAAAGAAAATGTTTGAAAATTTCCTCGTTTGAAACTGTGTTCCAAATAGGGATGCTAAAACAGGAACCTTGCCTTGCAAGTTACAGCTCAGTGGATGCTTCCGGAGTGAATCTTTCCGTCGTTTTGAAATTACATACAGATTAAAACTGTGCACTGTACTGGGTTCAAACCTAGAGCTTCCATTGCAAAGCGAAAGATTCATTTTTGAACAACTACTAGGCTGGATCTTGCAAGGCCTCCATTCAAGTCGCGATCTAGTACAGAGATTAGTAATGTTAAGAAGTCTGAAACCAGAGTACACCACATCAGTATCTACATCTACTATACGGTACATGGCGATGGGTACATCACACCAGTATTATCGATTTTCTGCCCTTCTCCATTCGCGTACTGAGCGAAAGAAAAATCAGTGTACGTACAGTAACACCATGATCCGTACGTGAGATATACGAGGGCGGAAGAGTATTGACCTCATGTCTTCTTCGCATACATATTTTCTAATAACTGTGGTTCCCGAGAACTACTTTGTCTTTCTTCCAAGGATTCACATTTAAGTTTCTCGAGCATTCTCCATAGGGGATTCATTAACCTGTTGCGGCCCTAGTAGTGCGTCTCAGCTTTCCTTCGGTATCTGTAGTCATATCTACTTGACAAGAACTCAGGCATTGGAACAGCAGGTCAGAACCGATATGTCCGGGGTCTTTTATGTTATCTCCTCTATAGATGCATCGTATTTTCCCAAAACGCTGCCAACGAAGTATTCCTTTCGCCTTTTATAATAACTCATTTTATTTGATCATCCCATTTATAACACTTCTCAATATTGCCCTTAATCAGATTTGCAATGTGACGTGCTCAAGATAGCCATCACTTATTTTTTTTTTTTTTTTTGTCATCAGTCTTTTGACTGGTTTGATGCGGCCCGCCACGAATTCCTCTCCTGTGCTGGATGTATTTCAATCTCTGTCTTCCTCTACAATTTTTGTCCTGTACAGCTCCCTCTAGTACCATGAAAGTCATTCCCTCATGTCTTAACAAATGTCCCATCATCCTGTCCCTTCTCCTTACCTGTGTTTTCCAGATATTCCTTTTCTCTCCGATTCTGCGCAGAACCTCCTTAGCTTATCAGTCCACGTAATTTTCAACATCCGTCTGTTCCACCACATCTCAAATGATTCGATTCTCTTCTGTCCTGGTTTTCCCACAGTCCATGTTTCTCTACCATACAGTGCTGTACTTCAGACCTACATTCTCAGAAATTTCTTCCTCAAATTAAGGCCGATGTGTGGTATTAGCAGACTTATTTTGGCTAGGAATGCCCTTTTTGCCATTGCTTCTCTGCTTTTGATGTCCTCTCTGCTCCGTCCATCATTGGTTATTTTACTGCCTAGGTATCAGAATTCCTTAACTTCATCTACTTTGTGACCATCAATCTTGAAGCTGAGTTTCTCGCTGTTCTCATTTCTACTACTTCTCATTACCTTCGTCTTTCTCCGATTTACTCTCAATCCATACTCTGTACTCATTAGACTGTTCATTCCGTCCAGCAGATCATGTCATTCTTCTTCACTTTCAATCAAGATAGCAATGTCATCAGAGAATCGTATCATTGATATCCTTTCATCTTGAATTTTAATTCCAATCCTGAATCTTTGTTTTATTTCCATCATTGCTTCCTTGATGTACAGATTGAACAGTAGGGGCGGAAGGCTACATCCTTGTCTTACACACTTTTTAATACGAGCACTTCGTTGTTGATCGTCCACTCTTATTATTCCCTCTTGGTTGTTGTACATATTGTATATGACCCGTCTCTCCTTATAGCTTACCCGACTTTTTTCAGAATCTCGAACAGCTTGCACCATTTTCTATTGTCGAACGCTTTTTCCAGGTCGACAAATCCTATGAAAGTGTCTTGATTTTTCTTTAGCCTTGCTTCCATTATTAGCCGTAACGTCAGAATTGCCTCTCTCGTCCCTTTACTTTTCCTAAAGCCAAACTGATCGTCACCTAGCGCATTCTCAATTATCTTTTCCATTCTTCTGTATATTATTCTTGTAAGCAGCTTCGATGCATGAGCTGTTAAGCTGACTGTGCGATAATTCTCGCACTTGTCAGCTCTTGCCGTCTTCGGAATTGTGTGGATGATGCTTTTCCGAAAGTCAGATGGTATGTCGCCAGACTCATATATTCTACACACCAACGTGAATAGTCGTTTTGTTGCCACTTCCCCTAATGATTTTAGAAATTCTGTTGGAATGTTATCTATCCCTTCTGCCTTATTTGACCGTAAGTCCTCCAAAGCTCTTTTAAATTCCGATTCTAATACTGGATTCCCTATATCTTCTAAATCGACTCCTGTTTCTTCTTCTATCACATCAGACAAATCTTCACCCTCATAGATGCTTTCAATGTATTCTTTCCACCTATCTGCTCTCTCCTCTGCATTTAACAGTGGAATTCCCGTTCCACTCTTTGTTATCACCCTTGCTTTCAATGTTACCGAAGCTTGTTTTGACTTTCCGGTGTGCTGAATCTGTCCTTCCAACAATCATTTCCTTTTAGATATCTTCACATTTTCCCTGCAGTCATTTCGTCTTAGCTTCCCTGTACTTCCTATTTATTTCATTCCTCAGTGACTTGCATTCCTCTATTCCTGAGTTTCCTGGAACATTTTTGTACTTCCTGCTTCCATCGATCAGTTGAAGTATTTCTTCTGTTTCCCATGGTTTCTTCGCAGTTACCTTCTTTGTACCTATGTTTCCCTTCCCAAATACTGTGATGGCCCTTTTTCGAGATGTCCATTCCTCTCCAACTGTACTGCCTACTGAGCTATTCCTTATTGCCTATAGCCTTACAGAACTTCAACCGTATCTCGTCATTCCTTAGTACTTCCGTATCCCACTTCTTTGAGTATTGATTCTTCCTGACTAATGTCTTAAACTTCAGCCTACTCTTCATCACTACTATATTGTGATCTGAGTCTATGTCTGCTCCTGAGTACGCCTTACGATCCAGTATCTGATTGCGGAATCTCTGTCTGACCATGATGTAATCTAACTGAAATCTTCCCACATCACCCGGTCAAGTATATCTCTTCCTCCTGTGATTCTTGGACAGAGTATGCGCTATTACTAGCTGAAACTTGTTATAGAACTCAATTAGTCTTTCTTCTCTCTCATTCCTTGTCCCAAGCCCATGTTGGCCTGCTGTAACTTTTCCTTCTCCTTCCCCTAAAACTGTATTCCAGTCCCCCATTACTGTTAGGTTTTAATCTCCTTTGCGTTCTGTTTTACCCTTTCAATATCCTCATATACTTTCTCTTCTTTTCATCTTCATCTTGCGACGTCGGCAGGTATACCTGAACTATCGTTGTCGGTGTTGGTTTGCTGTCGATTCTGGTAAGAACAACCCTATCACTGAATTGTTCACAGTAACACATTCTCAGCGCTATGGTCCTATTTATAAAGAATCCTACTCCCGTGATACCATTTTCTGCTGCTGTTAATATTACCCTATGCTCATCTGACCAGAAATCCTTGTCTTCTTTCGATTTCACTTTACTGACCCCTCTAGATTGAGCCTTTTCATTTCCATTCTCAGATTTTCTAGCTTTTCTACCGCGTTCAGATTTCTATTCCCGACTTGACTCGTAGAATGTTATCCTTTCGTTGGTTAATCAGTCTTTTTCTCATGGTTGTTTCCCTCTTGGCAGTCCCCTCCCGGAGATCCGAATGGGGGGCTATTCCGGAAGTTTTTGCCAATGGAGAGGTCATCATGACACTTCTTCAATTACAGGCCACATGTCCTGTGGATACACGTTATGTGTCTTTAATGCAGTGGTTTCCATTTCCTTCTGCATCCTTATGCCGTTGATCATTGCTGATTCTTCCATCTTTAGGGTCAGTTTCCCACCCCAAGGACAAGAACCTCTGTCCGCGCCTTCGCCCTATTTTTTTTTTAAGGGTTGTCCAGAGAAGCCAGACGGCGGGATGTCCTGGTCGTCTTCTCGTTCAGCGAGGGTGAAACACCTTATAATTACCGCTGATGTCTCTCATCAGTCCATCATGTGCAATCTCTGTCTCTTCTCACATCGGGTACACCCTAATGGTCTGGAGGGCGCGTAAACAACGACCCCAAGTAATTCGCAAAGAGCGTACCATACGCTTTGATCGTGTAGTTGCTCGTTAAATAATGCCTGTAATCCAGCAACCCTGCAACGCTCTGATTAAAAAAGTGTGGCAATGCCATATTCTTAACCCACACCGTGGGGTTATGACGAGTAGCAGGGAAGTAAGTGACGTCGGGATGGATCAGTTCGGTGGGCTCTACGGACTGAGGCGTCCGTCGCAGCAACAATGCCAACATGCGCCGTGTGAGGAGCCAGTGGTCGGTAGCCGTGCCACAAACGAAACGGTGCATGTCGGTGTCGACAGCGGCGCATCTGGGGCAGAGCCTCGGCAAGATGTAGCATGAGTAAACGTTGTCGGCTGCGGAATTTTTCAGTCGTTGTCACATACGACAGCGCCCTGACAGTGGTGGGAGGAAAGGGGATTGTATGTTACACCACACCCGCCTCCAGCCGACTGCCGGATGTCTGCGTTCAACCACATTAGCAGGCAGCGTCCATTGAAAGTAACGCTAGAAGTCCTTGCTGCTAGGATCCTGCGTGTTCGGCAAGACATCCAAGAGATAACTCATGTCGATCAGATAGGTGCGAATGTGAGACAGTGCTGGCGTGATATGTCCAACAGGAATCGGCTGACGGAGGGATTGAGGCACCACCTCCTGAATCAGTGAACGAGGGAGGGTGTCATTGTCCGAAGTGCGGAGGCGATGCATCGTCCGCAGGAAGAGAGCGCGCGCCCTGTTGTGCACGTTTATCATTCCAATACCACCTACATGTGTTGGCAGCGTTAGCGTCTCGTAACGGTTCTTGAACACCCCACCCTCGCTGACGAAATGACCGAAGGCCGCCTGGAACTTGGCAGCTACCATAGCGGCCATCGGGAGAACGTGTGTGTAATGACCAAGACTCGGAACGAGGTAGACGTTGAAAAAATGTACCCGCATGATCAAGCCAAGTGTTCGAAAGCTATGGAGACGAACTTGCGTGCGGATCAGATTAAATAGTCTGCGATACATAGCTGCTACTGTGCGCTGCACGTTCCCATGGAAGGTCACTCCCAAACACTTCATCGCCGGGACTCCGGTAATGGCCACTGACGTACTCAAAAGTAAACTGTGGAAGGGGCTCCGTGGATGAGATGGAGAACCACACCTGCCGATACTGGGGACAGTCCCATCTTCTCTAAGACAGCCTGCAAGAAATGGCGCTCAACTCGGTCAAATGGGTGGTCTAGGTCAACCGCCATTAGGGCGCCTTCTAAGCGGCATGCTGACATGAGCGCCACCATAGCTCTACAAGAGCTTAGCGCCGCGACATGTTTGGTCGGCATGAATGGCATCTTTGACAATAGCGAGGAGACGAGCACGAAGGATGCGAGCAACAGCTTGTAATCCGAATTCAATAACGTCAACGGCCGGAAGTCTTGCGGTCTGCACCCCCTGTTTGGTTTTGGCACGGGGATGAACATGCCCTCCAAAAATTCGGGGGGGGGGGGGGGGGGGCGACACGGAAGTCCGAATCCAGGAGTTCGCAGCACATCTGCCACCAAACATCCCCCATCAGGCCAGAAAAGGTGCTATAAAATGCAAGTGGAACACCATCAGGTCCAGGGGATTTGTTTTTCGACCCCCGCGAGGGTACCATGCGCATTTCTTCCCACGTGACGGCCTCTAAGGACGCGGCGTCGCCTCGCGCCCTAACCTAAGGTGGCACGTCGTGCAGGACGTCCTCGGTGTCGCTGCCACGCCGTTGATCTGCTAGACAGAGAGTGCGGTAATAATCTGTGAGGGCACAGGATATGGTGGTGTGTGTCTATGAGCGTTGCCCACCCGCAGAAATAACTGCTATGATGAGTCGTCTCTTACGGTGTCTCCGTTCTCTGACGATGTGATAAAGAGAAGAACCATCTTCTGGGATGGAATCTTGCAGTCTCGACTGAAACAGCGTGCCGTCCAATCTTTCAGCCGTGTCTGCAGAAGCCATGACCGTGTCCCGTGGACGGCCATTTGGCGTTCTGGCGAAGGTCTTTGTGACGCTAGTTCCCGCAAGACCGTGTGGTAAAACTCAGAGGTAGATCGTCTATACGCCATCAGCGTGCGGTGAAGTGCTGGTTTGGCACAGTATGTCCACCATCGTGTGGAATCATAGGTATGACGCCGTAGCTCACATTTGTGGCAGGTATCAGTGACGGCTACACGGCAAGCCTCTTCCACGACAATGGAAACTTTAAGAGTCCAAGGACCTCTACTACGGTTGGTCTGTTGTCGTGGCAGAGTCAGAGCGCAGATAAAGACCTGATGGTAGGTGAATGCAGTGGGCCACAGCTAAGTACCGAAGTTGCTGCCCGAAGACCTCGGGAGACATAAATTCTGTCTAACCTGTAGGCCGAGTGGCTGGTGAAGTGCGTATATCCGCGTCGGTCACCGTGGATTAGCGTCCATGTATCATGCAAAGCGAGATATCTGACGATAGCATCAAGGGCTGAACATGGGACGTGGTGAGGGATCCGATCCTCAGGGCGTAAGACGCCCTCCACCAGGTGCTCTGTAGCGCCTTGAAACACTGGAGCTACCTCACTCTAGTAACAGAGTGTTCGCTCTCGATGCTTCGCAGTACCTGACGGGGCATACAGATTCACAAGGCGGGATGCGTCGGTGATGAGCGCAATGCCTCTCGCTGACGGCAAGAACTGAATATCCGTTGGTTCGATGCCATCGCGCGATAGTATGGCCGTATCACCATCACCGTCGGAAGTTAGGTTGACGTAAGACGCGTATCCATGAACATCCAGGCGCAGATCAGGCCGTACCTCTTGAAGAAACACGATATCAATGTCCGGCGCGCGAATCATGTCCTTTAACAAATGAGTTTTGATCTTGGAATTAATGCCGTTGACACTGACTGTACCTGTCCGATACACCTGGGTCATTTGATAGTAAGATGACGTATCCGGCAGTCGTTTAAGCCAGAATGCGCCACGTCGTCCGTCCGACCGTCCCTGTCACCCGCACCGTATATATTACTGATCGGTTGAGACAAGATGTTCATCCGACGATCCGCTGGCCGCGGGCATCTGGTTGTCGCTACTGTCTGATATCATTCTTTCCATCTCCATTTCTGACGCTCAGTCAGCAAGCTGGAGGTGTGGTACGTTAGGCGACGCATGATGTTCATCCGATGTCTTAGCCGCAAAATGGGCGGGGGCCTCGTCGGTGAGCTGAGCATCGTCAACTTGGCTTTGTCCTTGGGCGGACACTGCCAGCAGCGAACCGTTGGTGTGAGGTCCACTGCTCTAGCCGCAGATGGAGTTTCCTCGTCCTCCTGCAACGCGTCACCATCTCGCGAATCATTTCCTGGAGACAGCCTCGTCTTCTTTCGTCGCTTGGGCGACTTCTGCTTGCGGGAACGCGTGTCCGCGTCCTGTGGATCACAACAAACAGTAGGCACTTTCGCATCTCCGTGTCCGAGCTCGAATCAATCTTCTGACGCTCTCCTTCCTCACACGGTTGGGGTACAGTCGTGGTCGCTGCTGTCGAGCACGGCGACGGTACCGATGGAGGCTGCTTCGTCGTGGACGCTGAAACCGGGCCCCGAGGGGTCGGCTACTGGAACGGAACAACGAGGCGTCGCTGCAGGCATTCAGAGCGTACATGCTCTTCCTGGCCGCACCCTGAACAAGCCCGCGTTTGACCGTCATAAATGACATTCGCTCGACAGCCACCAAGGGTCAGTTCGATTCGCAGCTGACGCGCTCCATTCAGTACAGGATACGTCTCAAACGTATGCCACTTTTCTTCCACGTGACTTAATACTTCTACGTAAGGCCGCAGCACGTTCACGACAAGCGTGGTCGGAACTTTAAACGGCAGCTCGAAGACTCATATGTGCCGAACTCCGAGTTCTGCATGGTCGACAGTCACTACACCCACGTTGCTATCTGAGTGGTGGAAACGATATCCATCGGTGGAACGGCGAAGAAGTCGTTCGCACGCTGCTTCACCGACAAGTTTCAGGTAAACTGCGCTGGAGACGATGGAAAGATATGTACCGATAAGTTCCTGTGGATCGACGTGCATTACTTCAAGCAGGAAACGCTCTACTTCGTATGCCTTAGGTCGTGCGTACTGGGCATCGAACTTTTCTGTAATGGTGGCCTTTCTATAAGAAAGCGCCATCGTCGTTCGAGGTGTTCTGTTTACACCGCGTGAGTAAACAACGGCCTTCTTGAGGAGCGCCGCACAGAGCCTCGCGCACGTCCGCTTCACAACACGTCTGAGAGCGACTGCGTCGACAAGGCCATTGGCAGAACGAGGTGTGACTTCTCAAGCCGGAAGTCTTCGGCCGCCAATGCTGATTATCAATCAAAATGTAAGTAGCGGTGGGATTCGAACCCGGGACCTATGACGTTTTAAGTGTAGATCAAAGACGCTACCCTGCCCCCCCCCCCCTTTTTTTTTTAAAAAAAGGGACCGCTGCAGGCGCAGGACGACGGGTAGGGCAGGGGTTTGTCACCCGAGGCCTGGCCATCCCACCGCCATGCCCAAACAACGTGTTCTAGGACCAAAGGATCAGGGAGAGGATGTAGAGAGATTTTCTACGTTGTTTTATTTATTATTTGTTCAGTTTGTGTAATTTTTAAATTTCTCTTTTTGTATTTTTTAAATTGTGTTTATGGATTTATTTTTGTTAATTAAAAAAAGACCCTACAACTGCCGTAGCCGAGCGTCCGAGTCGTCTTCTGGTCTGTTGGGAGGTGTTCCCCCCTACTCCGTCCGTAGAGGATCAATATGCTCGAGTATTCTTCTTCATTTGCCGCGTCTCATACCAGGAACACTCCAGTGAGCAGGAGCATCCGCAAATAATGAACCTAAATAATTTGCGAAACGGGTACTGTACTTCAGGCGGTGGCTGAAAACTGCATGTGTCGTCATCAGCAGGGACCAAACGTCGAGTGCGCCTTTGTGAGCATCGCAAAATATGTAGTAAAGGGCCATGCCTTTTAGTCAGTTAATGGCGCTCGTCCTGATCGATGGAAAGTATACGCCATCGGGGCGCAATATCATCAGCGGAGATAGACTCCGGCAGTGGCAGTAAGAGTAATGCCAGCATGCGCTGTGTCAGTAGCCAGCACTCGCTGGTCGTGGCACAAATCAGGCGGTGTGCATCCGAGTCAGCTACTGAGCATGTCGTACACGAGGGGTCGTCCGTCACATGAATGGAATGTAGCCTCTGACGAGTAGCGAACTTCCCATTCACAACCACGTACCACAATGAACGCACCGTCGTAGGTAGAGAAGGCGTGTGTACTGCTCGCCGCACCGTGTTCCAGGCAACTTCAGGATGTCTGAGTGCGACCGTATTGATAGGTTGGTGCTGTTGATAGAGGCGGTAATAGTCTTCCGTGCTGGGCATACCAGTCGTCTGACCGTAAGTAGCTGAGGCCAATAAAGGACTGTCTGACGTGGACGAGTGCCGGCGAAATGTGTCCTACAGAGAGTGTGGTGGCACTTCAGCTATCAGGGTGCCCGTCAGAGTGGCGTGGCCAGAGGTTCACGTCCGACGCGTAGTGTTGGGGTAAAGAGATCGCGCACGGTTATAGACATTAATTAAACCGATACCGCCCGCCCGCTCCGGCAGTGTCAGGGTGGCGCATCGGACTTTAAAAACAAGGCCGGCGATCACGAAATGTCCATATGTTGCTTGAAATCTGTCGGCCATCGTAACCGGCAAGGGAAGGACATGCGCAAAATAGTTCAGTTTAGAGAAAAGATAGGTGCTGACATAAAGTGTCCTGAGGAGCATAATCATGCGACAGAATTTGTTGTCCTGCAGCAGAGCACGTGTCTGGTGTAGGAGCCGGCGGTACGCGGCCGCCGCCGTGCGGCGAACATTACTATAGAACTGCACTCCTAAACGTTTGAGTATGGGCACCTTGTCAAAGGACACCGCCGTTGCGTGGGAGAACCCCCATTCGACATCCATGTATTTTGTCTTCTTCACGTTTGAGCCGTAGTACAAATTGCTGTTTTGGAAAGCGCGCCGCAGCGCGTAGTGTAAAGCAGTCGCCCTCCGTTGCTGCCGGTGGCGCCGCTGTGGCAATCCCAGCTTTGGTGTCTCCCTCTGGTGGAAAAGAGGAAAGATTACCTGTTCACGTGCATTTAAGGCGCGCGATAAGCTCGCCAGGCTTGTCAACCAGTTGGAGGCAGTTGGTCAGCCAAGGCAGTCAGCCAGTCTGTGAGTCTGAGTCTAGTCAGTTGGTCAGCCGGGTTAGTTTGGGGCAGTCAGGGTCTGTCTGTCGTCCGGAGTGCTAGTATGTGTTAGGCCTCCAGTCTGCTCGAGTTTGTTCAGGCAATGGACATTGGCGGTTGGATTGATCGGTAGGTCGGTCTCTTCCCGGGGCAGGCATGTCGGGTAGCCTGAGGGCATGTTTCCTCTGCAGGGGTAGTCCGACCGAGTGATCGCTTAGTCAATGTCGGTTTGCCCTCTGGAATGCCAGGATGTCTGCCTTTCGGATCGACCTTAAGGCCGGTTGGATCGATCGGTTGGTCGGTCTTGCACTGAGACACAAGATGCCTTGTCCGTCTTGAGCGCCTTTTTTTTTCGATATAGTTCGTTGCGTTTGGTCTGGACGCACGTCACAAGACACCCGTTCAAGTTGGTCGTTGTTTTCTTGACTCAGTTTTTTTCTTACAGAGAGCAGGCAGCCCTCTGACCGAACACGCTGATCTACCATGCCGGCGAGCGTCGGCGCACGGGAGGTCGCTACGTGGCAGCCAGTGCGCCGCGCCGTATAGCGAGGAGTAGTGGCTTCGCGGCTGACACGAGAGCGACAGGAAGGAGTCAATCCACGACATCGGGCTGGCCGGGGCGAGCTGCGACGGGAGATCGGCGCGCCTTCCTGCGTCTGTTGGAGCTGCTGGCAGGGGACGGTTCGGGAGAGCGTTGGGGGTGCTGCGCCAGGTCTTCGCCAGAAATCGCAGTTCATTACAAGTTAGGTGATTGGGGATATGTTGTTTCATTTACTTGTTAAATTCTATTTGTTTTCTTGATGAGATCACCAGCCGCTTTGTTTTGGGGTCGTCCCACCATTTCATCTCCGTTTGCCCACCCGCGGGAAGGTGGTTATTGTGAATTGGGTGGTCCGTTCTATCTTGCTTATCATCTTGCGAGGTGGTATATGTGTAATGTAGGGCATGTTGTCCATTTTATGTAAGTCTGCATTTTATGGGTTTTATTTAAATGGTCATTTTAGGTTATAAGCTTGCCACCCTTCCACCGTAAGAGTCCTTTAAAAAAATAAAAAAAAAACAAATTGCACTTTCGGTGGCACATAATTTGAGGGTTGTAGCATTTCCATTCCTCTTATGGGGTGCATAGTTTACATGTTTGTATGAGTTGTTAAAAATTTTTGGTTAAAGTAATCTGGTGTGTTGTAGATTTGCACCGGTGTACTCTTTCAGAGGTCGTTGTGAGCGGTCGCGACTACGGCCGTGTCGAAAGGGAGCAGGCGAGCTTCTCAGCCCGAAGGCTCCTACTGTTAATATTGCTCTTGCTTCTAAATTAAACTATAACTTGATATTCCGAGGGTGCTTTTCTGCTTACAATTTTAAATCAGTTTAAAAAGGCTTTAACAATAAAATTCACATTTGTTAAATTGTGACTTGAGGTTTCGAGTGTGCTTTTCTGCTTATAATTTTAAATCTGTTTTGAAAAGCTTTTAGGAATAAATTCACATTTGTTAAAGGTAATTTTCCATCTGTTACTTCCTGGCAACTACTTCCACGCACACCTAGTGTGATTAAATGTGTCAGTGCTCTTGATGAATCGCCAGTAAATAAAGTAAATTCTTTGAGAAAAGATTTTGAAAGTAAATTCACGGTTCAACGTTGATGACGCTCCCAGCGACCGCCCCGTACTGGCGTAGCCACTGAAGCGCCACAAGCATTTCATCCTCTGATCTGGCCAGGATCACTGTATCATCGGCGAATGCACCACAACGAAATGTCACGTCCCGCATTGAAATGCCTGTTAATCGATGCCGTAGGCCATGTAAAGCTGGTTCAGGCGCTGCCGCAAATAATATACCCGACAAGGGGCACCCTTGTCGCACTGACCGTCCAACAACAATGTGGCCAGACTGGTAACCATTGACCATCAGACAGGAGCGCGCTCCGTGGACCAGTAGAAGGACCACCTGCGCAGACTCTGGAGAGAGGCCCATGTGTTCCAAAACTGCACGTAAGAAGCCGTGGTCGACGCGGTCGAATGCGAGGTCAAAATCTACGGCGACAAGGGCGCCTCGTATTTTGCAGGCCACCGTCAAAGCAATTACGTTCCGGTTAAGCTTCTAACGCTGTATGAATGTTGTTGTCACAACCTAAACATGTCTGATCGGTGTGGATGGCTTTCCCGATAGCTGTGTGGAGACGCGTGCGGAGGATGCGGGCGAAGATCTTGTAGTCGTTGTTGAGGAGTGTGAGCGGGCGAAAGTCCTGCCACCTACAACCACCATTCGGTTTCGGTACTGGGATCGAGATGTCGTCTGTGAATTCCGTGGGGATAATGAAATCAGGGCGAAGCAGTTCTTGAAATATTTGGAGACGCTTGTCGCCCATAAGGTCATTAAAAGTGCGATATAATTCCAGGAGTTAACCGTCCGGCCCAGGCGATTTGTTCGGTGCTCCATGTGCCAAGGTCGATGTTAGGTCGTCAGATGTAATGGGCAACAGCAATCAACTGGTACCACGTCCCTAGGTGCGGGAAAATCGTGCAACAGCTCGTCATAATCACGTTCGTTTCGCGAATCTTCCATGTACAAGGTCCCATAGCGTTGGGCGAACGTGTGCGCGATGTCCGTTTGAGCCACTGTGCGGCCGCCCTCCTCCGTGTTTACCGCCGTAATGAGCTGATGTTTGCGCACAATGTGACAGAATGATGCCATTTCGTTGGCAATGCAGACTTGCAGTCGCGCACGGATGGGGACACCTTCTAGCTGCTCTGCCTTGATCCGAAGTAGACGAGCTTTGATGCGTTATACGGACATCTGACGTTCGGGAGACGGTGGTTGCGTCGCCAGCTCACGAAACCCTGTATAGTAAAATTCCGATGTTGTCTTTTGCCAGTTCGATCTGTCACGCCCGTAGGCCATCAGGGTCTTGCGGAGTGCAGGTTTGACACATCACAGCCACCACAGCAACGTGGAAGCTTACATGAGCAGGCATCTGAAACGACGTCGCCACGTGTCAGTAACTGCTTGCCGACACGCTTCCTCGCGAAGGAGGTTGACGTTCAGCGTCCGCTGGCCTCTGCTGAGTCTTGTGAGTTGGGGTAAGGTGACAGTGCGGATATACGTGAAGTGATCCGTGAAGGCAGTCGATCAGAGTTCTGCATCACGGGTTGCTGTGCGGAGGGCACGCGAGACCTATATCCGGTCCAGACAACTGGCAGACTGGCCGGTAAAGTGCGCATAACCGCGTTGGTTCCCATGATGCAACAGCCATGTGTCGTGGAGCGCGAGGTCACGTACCAGTGCTTGCAGAGATGGGCATGGGACGTAATGCAGTATCTGGTACTCGGGCCGCAGAACACTGTTAAAATCGCCGCCCACTGTGTAACGGTCCATATTTCTTTGCAAAGTGAGGCTACCTCCTCCGAATAGAAGACATGCCTGTCACCGCGATGCGAAGTAACGAAGAGAGCGTAGACGTTAACGAGGCGTACTGCGCCAAGAGTGAGAGCGATGCCTCGCTCGTTCGTCAAGTATGTGACGTCAGTCGCATCCACGCCATCTCGGAGAAGGATGGCCATTCCATCTGCGCCATCACCTGCGCCATCTCTGACAAAGGTTAACTCTGCATATCACGTGTAACTCTGGTCACGCCCACTTTCTACGATACATAAGTCGCTCTCAGACGTCCGACTCGTCAGTCGGCAAGACTCACCGGAGGAGAAACACCCCTCTGAAGATGTCCAGCGTAGCTCTGGACGAAACGTTAGGAGCTGAAGTGTTTCATGGACCACGACCTTACATCCCGGAAGGTTTACCAGAAAATATGTCATCCGGTCGTGAAAGCCTTCATACTATGATTCGACGCAATGCGCCTGAGTTTCAGGGCCACCAGATGTAGGAGAGTGTTCGTTATCGTCAGGCGCCTTCTGGCCACAGCCCGAGCAGGTCTTCGGTTCGCCATCATATATAACAATTGCACGGCAGCCGCCAACGAAAACATGTGATAGAACGTGCTTCTTAAACTCTATGCGCACTTGTCGTACGCTGCTACGGACAGGGTACGTTTCGAATGTATTGCATTTCTCCTCTGTGTGGCTCAGCACTGTGCCATATGGCCGCAGCGCATCAACGACAAGGTTGGCGGGATCTTCGAACAGTAGTTGAAAGATGCGCACACTACGCACCCCCAGACCAGCATGGTCAACTACTGCCACGGACACATTACCATCGACGTGGCAGAAGTGAAAGCCGTTTGCAGATCGTTGGAGGAGTCTGTCGCAGGCCGCTTCGTCAACCAGTATTAGGTACACTGTGCTAGATACAATAGACAAATGAATGCCTATCAGTTCTTGCGGTTCTATGTGCATGATGTCTCGAAGAAACCGTTCAATTTCAAGGGCCTTCGGTCACGTGTACCATGCGTTGAACGTTAGTTTGATTGTAGCTTGTCGATATGAGAACGCCATGGCGGGTCGGTACCGTTACTATAAGGCCATACAACGACGCAACCGCGCGCTAGCGAGTGAACAAACAACGCCTGCGGAGCGCAGCTCGGCGCGCCGAGCCCGTCCGCACGGTATCACGGCTGAAAGCCGTCACCGTCTTGCTGTATTATTTTACGATAGTGTAAGACGATACTCTCTTGTAGATAACATTATCTTCAACAAACATTCTTAAAGCACTGCTTTCCTTTGTGACAAACCACTTATGTTTGCTGACGAACCAACACAACATGACCATTACCCACCACGAGCCTGATTGCCAACTCGTGGCACTGGAGGTACATAATGAGCCACAGGAGGTGTACAAGCGAAGCAGTGACGAATGGCGCATCATTATATTGGACGATAAGGACCGAAAATGGAGAAATTCATTGATATAAGCGACTTTGATACAGGGCAGATTGTTATGGCATTATAGCAGTGAATGAGCAGTTTGGGAATGGCGAAGATGGTCGGTTGTTTGCGTGATACTGTCATGACGATGTGTGGAAAGTGACCGAAGTTCAGAGGAATCACTTGTATGCGACAACGAGTTGGGCATCCAGACCCCATCACAGACCTGGGAAGTCGGAGGTTTGCCTGCTGTATGAAGCAGGGTAGGTGGCGATTGTGGCAGATTTGAAAGTAGATACAATGCTAGTGCAGGTTCAAGACTGTACAGCATTCATTGGCGAACACAGGCTCTGCAGCAGCCGACTCCTACTTGTTATCATGTTAATTCAGTGACGTTTTCACTTACCACTGCAGTCAGACATGTCACCTAGTCAAGTAATCACGTTTCCTGTTACAGCAAGTCGATGGTTTTGTCCGGATTCGCTGTCATCAAAGAGAATGATTGCTAAAAACGTGCGGCATATCACAGAAGAAGGCCAGTGGGGCAGTATTATGCTGTGGGGGCATTCAGCTGGGCTCTCTGGGGGGGTAGGGGTGGTAGCAAAGGAAGGTACCGTGGCAGATAAGAACTGCACGAACGTTAATGCGGACACTTGCATCTGTTTATGCTTGATGTCTTCGTCGACGGCAATGCTATCTTCCAGCAGGACAGCTGCTGATGCCGGAAGTCCTGAGTTAGGCCACTTGGTTTGCGTAACACGGTATTTAACTGATTCTGGCGACTTAGCTACAAAATTCGACGGATCTGAAGCCAATGGAACACATAAGGTACGCTGCGGGCACCAGCCCTACGCCCACAAAATATCAACACACAGTTTACGGTACCTGAGTGATATCTGTGTAGATATCAAGTGCCACATACCTCCGGAAACGCAGTAATACGACAGTACTAGGCACTACGCACTGTAGAGTTAACAGTTAGCTCGAGCTCCCACGTGCTATGGCACGAAAATATATATAGTTGTTACACTCAACACTCAGCTTAATCGAACGAGCCAGAGACGTGGCTGGTCTCAATGGTTGGCTTCGTTTTTCGTCATAGGGTGCCAGGTCACACCTGTCATAAACTCAACTTTTAAGCCGAAATAAAATATAAAAAAAAAACAATGTAGGCAGGTAATGCTGTGAAATTAAAAAAAAATATTGAGTCACTCACGTTGATTTATAATTTGAACAAGTAGTCTATTTTTTTTTACACGAAAGTCTTCAATATATTGACTAAACACTTAAAATGCAGTATGGGGACCTTTTACGTAAGGGAAGCCTTTAATAACTGATGTTACAACACTTTACTGCAAAATTCATTTGCGCGATCACGCCACTCGACAGTCTGTTCACACTTCACAAAATACAATGTTGGCTGCTGTCCTAAACCACTGTATTGCGCTCACCTTGATCGTTTCCGAACGTCGCCACATACATACTTGTCCCCAAACGTGGCTACCAATCCACTAATACCCCCAGGTGCGCGGTGCACCCTCGAAACTACTGCCTAACTCAAAAACAATGTTTGACAAAAAAATTACGAATATTCTAAAACTAAAGACAAAAACACATATGATACATTGAAAAATACGGATATTTTTCAGGCAATAACAATCTGAAGTCCAATTTTTCTGTATCTGCCACCGTTTTTTTCACAAATAATGTACTTGTGGCATGGTTTTGCTTTTCTCAGGTTTTTGATACTAAACATAAATGAACAAATAAAAATATACACTTAATTACTCATCTGCCTCTTCAATATTTAGAATGCCGCCGCTACTTTCGTCTCTTTAAATTTATTTATTACCAAAAACACAGTTTATCTAGTCGAATCGCATATTCTGCCCTCTCATTCAAAAATGGTATATATTTTGCTAAATCGTCTATGATTGCTCGATGCAGCTCTACTAGCCGCATCCGTAAACACTTTGTTCATATTAATCGGCCAAAACATTTCCGAGATACTAGCTTTTGAATGTCCATAAATTTACAGTTTTTTAGGTAACAATAACTTTTAAACTATTTTTTGGCGCGTATTGATAATTTAGCTTTACATAATTTTCTGTCCATGAGCGCCAACTCGCACCTTTGTGTCACTCTTAGTTCCATTTGTATCAACTTTTCTCTGGCGTATTAATTTCTCCAAGCGCGCAAACACGGCCCCAAGATTCCGCTCGGGTTTTTCCCAGGCCGCGTAAACGCTAGCCGCTCGCCACGGCTCCGTAGCAACTGCCAGCCACGTCGTCTGCGGCGGAAGACTGCCACAGCTTCTACGCTCACAGTAAGAACTTGCCGAACCTGTGGGAAGCGTTCGGTAAGTAATGAACACATTATATTTGTGAAAGAAGGTTGATATTATTTAGGATTCCAATACACCGTTTTATTCCCCACTCACTTGGCTAAAAAACGCTTATGTTCAACATAATCGCCTTTCAACGCAATGACCATACGCCACCTGATTGGGAGGATCTATATGCCCTCGTGGTACAACTCGACGTTGAGCGAACGTCTTGGTGCATCAACAACCTCCCGATCATCCAGGTACTGCTTCCTCCAGAATGCATCCATTATTGGGTTAAACAAATGGAAATCCGAAAGTGTGTTATCTGTGCTATGTAGATGAGGAAGAACTGTCAAATGAAGTTTTGTGAGCTTCTCTCTGTTGCGTAGATCTGTGTAATGCCTTGCGCTGTTCGTTTAGATTTTTGTGGCGATGAAAAGGCTGAAGTCGCTTCTTCAATTTTCGGAGGCCAGCAATATACACTTCGCAGTTGATTGTTCTACTATAAGAGAGGACATCACACAGAATAACCACTTAAGAGTCCCAGAAGATCGTCGCTGTGACTCTATTGGCTGAGGTTGCGGCTTTGAACTTTTTCTTCGGAGGAGAGGTGGTATAGCGCCACTCCATGAATTGCCGTTTTGTTTCCAGTTAGAAATGATGAACGCATCTTTCATCACCTGTGACGATGTTCGACAAAAGACGTATCACTATCAGATTCGTAACGCGCATTAAAATCTTCGCATCTGGTTCTTCGTTGCTCCTCATCGTCTCCTCTTAGGAGCTGAGGAACCAAGAGGGCACACACCTCCGAGTACCCCATCAGCGAGCTGTCTGACTGCGACCCGTCGGTCACGTCGAGTGAGAGTGTCCGCATTTTCCAACATTACAGGAGTCACAGCAGTGTGTGGCTGGCTGGCACGCGGCAGATGGGACAGGTTTGGGAGACGTTGTTGCGATGATGATAGACACCACTTTCTTCGGTTCGATGCCAAGTCCCCAGACATTCTGCAAGCGCCTATGAATATCTGCGATGGTCTGGTTTTCCGCCGAAAGAAACTCAATGACACCTCTCTGCTTGGAACGCATATCTGTTACAGACTCCATTTTAAAGGCTACGTACAGCACCGCCATCAATCGCAACTTCACATAACTTTAGGGGCTGAAGAGGGAATATGCCCCCATGTCTCATGCGCCATCTATCGCTACTTTACGAAACTATAGAGGCTGAAGGGGGAATATGCCACGATGTACCATACCAAATACCGCATTTTCTCAACCAAACCTGGCCGGGAAAAGAATGTGTTGCATTACTTGTTGAACGCCAATCGTATGTCACACACAGCCTCTATTGTATTACGTTCCAAAGGGGAAACAACACACATTTAAGCATAACGTTATGGCCTATCAACTCTATATTAAGAGGTGTTACTGCACGTTCTTGAGATACACTAAATGTTACTATCATTTCTGCACAACATTCGATGTCTAGTAAAACGTATGGATACTATTACTCAAATATTGATCTATACAATCCCACGTTTCGTAACTCCGTATGTCGTGTCTTGGTTAGTAGTCGCTGATGTATACAATATCGAACACACTCCTACATTAATACCCTGAAGCGCCAAAGAAACTGGTATTCAAATACAGAGATATGTAAACAGGCAGAATATTGCGCTGCGCCCGACAACACCTATGTAAGACAAAAAGTGTCTGGCGCATTTCTTAGATCGGTTACTGCTGCCACTATGAAACATTATTAAGATTTAAGTGAGTTTAAACGTGGTATTATAGTCGGCGCTCAAGCGATGGGACAAAGTATATCCGAAGTAGCGATGAAGTGGGGATTTTCAAGCACGACCTCTTCACGAGAGTATCGTGAATGTCAGTAATTCGGTAAAACACAAATCTATGACATCGCTGCGGCCTGAAAAAGAATGAGACCAACGGCGACTGAAGAGAATCGTTCAGCGTGACAGAAGTGCAACCCTTCTGCAAATTTCTGCACATTTCAATGCTGGGCCATCAACAAGTTTCAGCGTGCAAACCATTCAACGAAATATCATCGATATGGGTTGTCGGAGCCAAAGGCCCACTCGTGTACCCTTGATGACTGCACCACACGAACCTTTAAGCCTCGGCTGGAACCGTCAACACCGACAATGGACTGTTGCCTGGTCGTTTCAAATCGTATCGAGCGGATGGACTTGCACGGGTATGGGGACAACCTCACGAATCAGTGGACAGCGCATGTCAGCAGGGGACTGTTCGAGCTGGTGGAGGCTCTGTATTGGTGTGGGGCGTGTACAGTTGGAGTGATGTGGGACACCTGTACATCTAGATGCGACTCTGACAGGTGACACGTTTGCGCCCTGTCTGATCATCTGCATCCATTCATGTCCATTATGCATTCCTACGGACTTGGACAATTCCAGCAGGACATTGCCACCCCCCACACTTCACGAATTGCTACAGAGTGGCTCCAGGATCACTCTTCTGAGCACAAACACTTCCGATGGCCTCCAAACTCTCGAGACAGGAACATTATTGAGCATATGTGGGACGCCTTGCAACGTGCTTTTCAGAAGAGATCTCCACCCACTCGTACTCCTACGGATTCATGGACAGCCCTGCAGGATTCATGATGTCAGTTCCCTCCAGCACCACTACTTCAGACATTATTCGAGTTCGTGGCACGTGTGTTGCGGCAGTTCTGCGTGCTTCCTAGGGCCCCAGACGATATTAGGCAGGTGTGCCAGTTTCTTTGGCCCTCCAGTGTATAAGAAGGCTACATCTACCTGTTCATCTGCACCTGTTATTTGCAAGATCTCGTGCACGCACGGGGAAAAAATAGTTCTGACACTCAGTCAATAGCTGTGGTTTCCTTTCGGAGTTGAGAAGTGGGGCAGCGGTGGCCTGGGGGAGCCCGGCGGGATGGCTGCAGAGCGCGGCGGCGGCGGCGGCGGCTGCGGTGCCGGCTGCCCCCGGCAGGTATGCGCGCCTCGCGCTGCCGCAGCGTCGCGGGTCGTCGCCGTGCCAGGGGCGCCCGCATCCCACCAGGGCCGCGCGAGCCTACAGTAGAAGCTCAGGCTACAGTCTCGTGCATAGAGACAGAAAACTGCTCGCTTGCGACGCTCTGTTGCATGAGCATAAATCACTCGAGTATCAAACCGGTTATCCTGATTTCGTTCTGCTTAAACGGCGCACACTGACTGAATAATTACTTCGACACTACTGGACTTTTTCACCCCTCTGAAGAGAGGCGAGTGAAGAGGGGACACGTGCCCCCATCAGGAATCTGGGATACAGAATTTACATTCATTGTTCATTTCTCTCGCATTTTCAGAAACGATTGTCTTCCCTTCTATTAAATCACAGATCAGCATTGCTGAGTGTGATGAGAAATACTCTGTCCTTAGGAATCACTATTTATATTTGATCTTTGTGTCTGTCGTTATGTTAATGTTATGTTAACTGGACGTTGTGGCACTGTTTTTTTGACGCCGCAGTAGTACCGACGCTATCCTGCAGTCAAAGGGTATGCGAACAGTACCGACATGGTGATGTCAATGTCTTTTGTTTCACTTCCTTGTACCGTCCTTATCGAGCTGAAGAGAAGGATCTATCCTGCTGCCTGGTTCGCCAGGTCCGACTCTGGTTTCCAGTATACTCCTTCCTTCACCCACCAGCACAACACAATACAGACTTTCGGACATGTCCGTAAAAAAGACATCATTCCTATACAGGGTGTTCCCGTAACAGCGTGCAAAAATGTAACAGGGCGTCGATAATTCTCCGCTGATCAATTTGAGGCAGGGCACCTGGGGTCGGAGAAGCCAACTTAAGGAGTTATGGAAGTAAACTAGTCTACCGCTTTGTCTAACAATACTGTTTTGCGACTTATTTACAACTAATATTCGCACAAGTTTACACGCACTGTGCTGTTTATTTACATGTACATTTATTTCTTTTACCGAAACAAGGAAGATGAGCCTGATTACTAGGAAGTCATGATGCAGGTTTTGTTTACTTTATTTGTCCCTAAGGTGACTCTGTTGTATCGTATTTACAGCGTCCCATAACAGAACATGCCATGAATAAACGACAGACACATTCATTACTCGGTGCTATTCGGAGACGTACAGAACAATGCGATGGAGCAGTAACGGTACAGTTACCCTGTAGATTACAGGGTGTTCGGAAATTGCCGTTACAGACTTACAGGACTTGTACAGCAGAGTGAGTACATAATATTTTAAGTAGAAACCCATGTCCGGAAACGTCATCCAACGATGCTACAGAGCGCGGAATTTACAGGTGCCGGCGTTATTAGGTGATTCCGTGATTATGTTACAATCTTTCAAGGAAGGTGGAGAGGGATAAATGTATCAATTTGAAATAAGGTTCAAAGGGTTCGAATGGCTCTGAGCACTATGGGACTTCTGAGGCCATCAGTCCCCTAGAACTTATAACTATTTAAACCTAACTAACACATCCATGCCCAAGGCAGGATTCGAACCTGCGACCGCAGCGTTCGCGCGGTTCCAGACTGTAGCGCCCAGAACCGCTCGGCCACTCCGGCCGGCATTTGAAATAATAGTCTCCGGTTCGGGAACGAATTGTAAGTAGGCTGTTTAGGTTCTTATATTGGTAACGCCACCGCCACGTAGCGCTCTGTATGAAAATCACTGGCTGTGCTGTGTGCAGTCTGTGGCTGGGTGGCATTGTTGGAATTTGCTATTGTAGTATTGGGCAGTTGGCTGTTAACAGCGCGTAGCGTTGCGCAGTTGGAGGTGAGCCGCCAGCAGTGGTGGATGTGGGGAGAGAGACGGCGGAATTTTGAGAGCGGACGATCTGGACGTGTGTCCATCAGAAAGAGTAAATTTGTAATATATATTGGATATCATGGACTGATATATATATATAATGACTTTTGAACACTATTAAGTTAAATACATTGTTAGTTCTCTATCAAAATCTTTCATTTGCTAACTATGCCTATCAGTAGTTAGTGCCTTCAGTAGTTTGAATCTTTTATTTAGCTGATAGTAGTGGCGCTTACTGTATTGCAGTAGTTCGAGTAACGAAGATTTTTGTGAGGTAAGTGATTTGTGAAAGGTATAGGTTAATGTTAGTCAGGGCCATTCTTTTGTAGGGATTATTGAAAGTCAGATTGCGTTGCGCTAAGAATATTGTATGTCACTTTAGTGAATGTCTGAGTACGTTCAGTTTTGCTCAGCTGTTTGAAAATCAAATAATGTGAGAGGTCTATCAGCACAGTCATTCATTAATTTTTCTAAGGGGACGTTTCATATGTCGACCCTTAGCCGAGGATACCTCACTGGAATCTTCTGATTTTTTCTTGTAGTTTGTGTAATTAGTGTAGCTTTTGTTTATTGCTAGCGCGTAATTATAGGGAGAATTTCCTTTGAAGTTGTAGTTTTTCATTGTTGTACAGTAAAACTGTTGTGGCATGTTGCACCAAGTATTTCGCAGCTGCGCTTGCAATTAACGAGATATTATTTTCAATGTTATGTTAACGTGTTTTCTTATTTTGCTCTTCAAATTGTGCTTTTCTGTGTTGTCGTGTGAAATATTGTGACACTAATGTCGTGTGAAAAATGTAACACTAGGCTCCAAAGTAAACTGAGAAATAATAGTGACGACGAGCGTAGCTTATCAGCACCACTGTGTAATGAAGTAACAGACATTCAAAGTAGTAATTTGGTAATTGTGCATAGGGAATTGGAGCGGCCGGCAAATAATGGCGTAGACAGTGAAACAAATAGTGTACAGGGAAGCATTATCGATCGATCTGTTGGCAACAGCTCGCCTCAGGAATCCGAAATGACAGGACACAATCTTGCAGATACTGTAGATTCAGGTTTTGCGTCCTCACCGTTTTCTCAAATAAGTCAAGACACATTTTCTGATTTTCAAAATGCGAAATATTGCCGGTTCAAATGCACTGCCGACTAGCACTGAGGAACTTGTTTCAGACACCAGTGCATTGTTATTACAGTTAATGCAACAAATGGGACAAAGGCTACAAAAGTTAGACACAACACTTGAACAAAATCAGAAACAAATGGGACAAAATCTTCAAAAGTTAGACACAATGGAACAACACCAGAGACAAACACATCAACAGTTAGACGCTTGAACAAACACGTGAAGGTTTGACTACTGAGTTACATAACATCCAATCGAAATGTCAAAAAGTTTGTAATGACGTAAAAACACAAATTTGTAAGCATTTCCAACCTATTTTTTCGCGGAATGAAAATACATTACAGAATCACGAAGCGGCCATAAAAGAACTGCAGACTATTGTTCATGAAAATCATGAGACCTTGCAAGCTAAGATTGATTCAGTTGCATCTACCGATTCGGTTACGCAACTTGCAAAAACTCAGGAAAACTTATAGGACACAGTAGATTCGATTTCAACACAAATGGATACTCTGAAACTTGGTTCAGAAAAACACACTGAGGAAATAAGTTCACTATCAGAGAAAGTAGCCGAACTTTCGGATCAGTTCACTAACTTATCTACAAAGATAGATGATGATCTGAATTACACAAGACCTATAGCCATCACTGACACAGAAGAGTATGAACCAATTAAGAAATTCAAACAAAATCAGAATCAAATTAATACGCAACACAAAAGAGAAATCCGGGAAGTACAAGATCAGTTTGCACAAGTAATACAAAAATTACGTATTTCAGAGGACACTCGCCCAACAACACGGGAAGAGGGACTTAGAAATACGGAAAGGCCGCAAAATAATAACACAGGGCATTTCGGAAATTATGAAAGAAATTGGCAAGGTGCACCGAATTTTGAGATGGAACCGCCGACACGACGTAACAATGACCGATATGCGACTCGCCGACACGATGATTTTGACTATAAGCTGTTCATTACTACACGTAAATTCAAAACATTTAAGAATTCTGGCAACGACATTCATCCACAAGCGTGCCTTCACCAATTCTCTCATTGTTTTCCTCCCAGCTGGTCATTAGAGCATAGATTAGAATTTATGTGTGGCTGTTTAGAACCAGCTGTAAGAATGCGATCAGTCATTCACGATTGTCACAGTGAGGGAGAATTTTATCATGCCTTCCTCTCAGCATATTGGTCTCAAGCCACACAAGACCGAGTAAAACTTAACATCATAATGAGGAAACATTTTGAACAATCTGAGTTTTCCAGTCTTGTGAAATATTTTGAAGACATGTTGCACAAGAATCAGTACCTGTCAAACCCATACAGCCCCTCAGAACTCATCCGCATTTGCTTAATCAAATTGCCTGAACATTTACGACATATTATTTTGGCAGGAGGACGTCGTTATCAGGAGAAAGAAAACTGGCATTCTACGGATCTGAGCGTGGAATGTCAGATCCCTTAATCGGGCAGGTAGGTTAGAAAATTTAAAAAGGGAAATGGATAGGTTAAAGCTAGATATAGTGGGGATTAGAGAAGATCGGTGGCAGGAGGAACAAGACTTCTGGTCAGGTGAATACAGGATTATAAATACAAAATCAAATAGGGGTAATGCAGGAGTAGGTTTAATAATGAATAAAAAAATAGGAGTGCGCGTAAGCTACTACGAACAGCATAGTGTACGTAGTATAGTGGCCAAGATGGAAACGAAGCCCACGCCTGCGACAGTAGTACAAGTTTATCTGCCAACTAGCTCTGCAGATGACGAAGAAATTGAAGAAATGTATGATGAGATAAAAGAAATTATTCTGTTAGTGAAGGAAGACGAAAATTTACTTGTCATGGGTGACTGGAATTCGACGGTAGGAAAAGGGAGAGCAGGAAACATAGTAGGTGAATATGGATTGGGGCTAAGAAGTGAAAGAGGAAGCCGCCTGGTAGAATTTTGCACAGAGCATAACTTAATCATAGCTAACACTTGGTTCAAGAATCATAAAAGAAGGTTGTATACATGGAAGAATCCCGGAGATACTGAAAGGTATCAGATAGATTATATAATGGTAAGTCAGAGATTTAGGAAACAGGTTTTAAATTGTAGGACATTTCAAGGGCAGATGTGGACTCTGACCACAATCTGTTGGTTATGAACTGTAGATTAAAACTGAAGAAACTGCAAAAAGGTGGGAATTTAAAGAGATGGGATCTGGATAAACTGAGTAAACCAAAGACTGTACAGAGTTTCAAGGAGAGCATAAGGGAATAATTGACAGGAATGGGGGAAAGAAATACAGTAGAAGAAGAATGGATAGCTCTGAGGGATAAAGTAGTGAAGGCAGCAGAGGATCAAGTAGGTTAAAAGACGAGGGCTAGTAGAAATCCGTGGGTAACAGAAGAAATATTGAATTTAATTGATGAAAGGAGAAAATATAAAAATGCAGGAAATGAAGCAGGCAAAAAGGAATACAAACGTCTCAAAAATGAGATCGACAGGAAGTGCAAAATGGCTAAGCAGGCATGGCTACAGGACAAATGTAAGGATGTAGAGGCTTATCTCACTAGGGGTAAGATAGATACAGCGTACAGGAAAATTAAAGAGACCTTTGGAGAAAAGAGAGCCACCTGTATGAATATCAAGCGCTCAGATGGAAACCCAGTTCCAAGCAAAGAGGGGAAAGCAGAAAGGTGGAAGGAGTACATAGAGGGTCTATACAAGGGCAATGTACTTGACGACAATATTATGGAAGTGGAAGAGGATGTAGATGAAGATGAAATGGGAGATACGATTCTGCGTGAAGAGTTTGACAGAGCACTGAAAGACCTGAGTCGAAACAAGGCCCCGGGAGTAGACAACATTCCATAAGAACTACTGACAGCCTTGGAAGAGCCAGTCCTGACAAAACTCTACCATCTGGTGAGCAAGATGTACGAGACAGGCGAAATACCCTCAGACTTCAAGAAGTATATAATAATTCCAATCCCAAAGAAAGCAGGTGTTGACAGATGTGAAAATTACCGAACTATCAGTTTAATAAGTCATAGCTGCAAAATACTAACGCGAATTCTTTACAGACGAATGGAAAAACTGGTAGAAGCCGATTTCGGGGAAGATCAGTTTGGATTCCGTAGAAATGTTGGAACACGTGAGGCAATACTGACCTTACGACTTATCTTAGAAGGGAGATTAAGGAAAGGCAAACCTACGTTTCTAGCATTTGTAGACTGAGAGAAAGCTTTTGACAATGTTTACTGGAATACTCTCTTATAAATTCTAAAGGTGGCAGGGGTAAAATACAGGGAGCGAAAGGCTATTTACAATTTTTACAGGAACCAGATGCAGTTGTAAGAGTCGAGAGGCACGAAAGGGAAGCAGTGGTTGGGAAGGGAGTGAGACAGGGTTGTAGCCTCTCCCCGATGTTATTCAATCTGTATAGTGAGCAAGCAGTAAAGGAAACAAAAGAAAAATTCGGAGTAGGTATTAAAATCCAGGGAGAAGAAATAAAAACTTTGAGGTTCGCCGATAACATTGTAATTCTGTCAGAGACAGCAAAGAACTTGGAAGAGCAGTTGAACGGAATGGACAGTGTCTTGAAAGGAGGATATAAGATGAACATCAACAAAGCAAAACGAGGATAATGGAATGTAGTCGAATTAATTCGGGTGATGCTGAGGGAATTACATTAGGAAATGAGACACTTAAAGTAGTAAAGGAGTTTTGTTATTTTGGGAGCAAAATAACTGATGATGGTCGAAGTAGAGAGGATATAAAATGTAGACTGCCAATGGCAACGAAAGCGTTTCTGAAGAAGAGAAATTTGTTAACATCGAGTATAGATTTAAGTGTCAGGAAGTCGTTTCTGAAAGTATTTGTATGGAGTGTGGCCATGTATGGAAGTGAAACATGTACAATAAATAGTTTGGACAAGAAGAGAATAGAAGCTTTCGAAATGTGGTGCTACAGAAGAATGTTGAAGATTAGATGGGTAGATCACATAACTAATGAGGAGGTATTGAATAGGACTGGGGAGAAGAGAAGTTTGTGGCACTACTTGACTAGAAGAAGGGATCGGTTGGTAGGACTTTTCCTGAGGCATCAAGGAATCAAAATTTAGCGTTGAAGGGCAGTGTGGAGGGTAAAAATCGTAGAGGGAGACCAAGAGATGAACACACTAAGCAGATTCAGAAGGTTGTAGGTTGCAGCAGGTACTGGGAGATGAAGGAGCTTGCACAGGATAGATTAGCATGGAGAGATGCATCAAACCAGTCTCAGGACTGAAGACCACAACAACAACAACATATTTTGGCAGGACGTTGCGAAGACAACATTGAAGCTTTTCGGAGACTGTTACAGGAATTGGAAATTGACACTGACAATCGCGGAACGCGAAAACAGGAACCCAACAACTACACGTCACATCCGTTACAATTCCGCGATGAAAGACATAATAACTGGACACGACAAGGCTATTCTTACAACGTAAATCGTGACCAAAACAGACACCACCCGTATGACAACCGTTGGCAGAGTAGTAATAATTACAGGGAAAGATCACCTCTCCGCGGTAATGACTATCACAGAGACAATCAGAGAATAATATTGACTATTCTTCGCCATACTGGCGGACATAAAAATTATATTCGGATGAATTATTTAAGCAACGGTGTCAGCTACAAGATGTAGCAGTTATCTTTCTGTATTTATATATTTTACCTGTCCCACTGTATGTATTATTCGGACAAAGGGATCACGAACGATATCGCTTGTTCAAGTTAGTTTAGGGGCCATGCTGATAACAAGACAGACGGCCTGTCGATATTTCGTTCAGCTTGGCGAAATATCCAGTTTTCATTATGATGTCTCCCGGAAAGATGTCAAAATATGAAAAGTAATTCATAAATTGGCCTACACGGGCATCTATACATACAAACAGCTACTGCAAGAATTAGGGCTGCCGTAAAGCCACCTTCGTCACTGCTGCTAGCTTCGCGGTTTATATGGGGCACGTTAGTTGAAATACTCTAGATTTACAAAAACGTGCGGCGTGTGAGTAGTGGTCTGAGCTCTTAAGACATGTGCTAAGGGCCCCTGAGTCGATGAAATCTTTCTAAACATTACAGTAAGATTATAAATTAATTAACTCTTCCAGACGGAGAAAGATTCCCTTTCTGACTAGGCACACCCCTCATTCACAACGCTCACAATCCAGAGATTACAGTCAATACAAAGCTACTGTGCAGTTTGGAAGCCCAGGTGATTTTCGTATACGGGGTACCAAACCTAATCAGGAATGTTCGCTTGTGACCCAGCTGTGTGCTAATTTCTTAAAACATTTGTAATCTTAATTTTTCTGGAACAACGTGGTGGACAAGACCTGGTGAGAGCCATTGATCATAAAAGGCTCAGTGGTTCTGAAACCGGGAGCACAACCGATCTGCCTAGTAACGCGTGTGGTGCTACGGTGTAGCATGTACATAGCATGATGGTTACAGTGTTGAGGCCACCCACCGGGCAGGCATTATGCCAGCCTGTGCGCTGCAGCTCTTGGTACTGTCACTGGGAGTATCTTCAGCGTTGCCGGCTCGGCTGCAGGCAATATAGAAACTGCTGTGACCTGTGTTTCTCATTGACACGTATATACCCATAAGAATGATTTAATGTACGTAAGAGGTTAATTATGAATGTCTGATAATTATTAATATCGCTGTAGATTCAGATGTAATGGTAATGTAACACAATTTCTTTTGTTCTTCTTGTTGTAATTTGATCAGTTGTTAATGAGGGAGCACTAAGTACTAACTATTGACCATGTGAAGTTGCCTAGCAACGACCGTTCTGTAGAAGTTCCTACGGAAGTAAAGTGATGTTCCTCTTACTGTCTGTACACGTGTTTATGGGACCTGACCGACCGCCGTGTCATCCTCCATCATTGGCGACATCGGATGCTGTGTGGAGGGGGCATGAGGTCAGCACACCGCTCTCCCGATCGTATGCAATGCTCCTTGACTGTGCAACTGCTACTAATGGGTTGAGTAACTCCTCAGTTAGCCTCACGAGGCTGAGTGCATTCCATCCCAGTCCATCCACCAAGGAAAAAACGCTGACAGTACCGGGAATCGAACCGGCGTTCCCCGCATGGCAGTCAACCGCGCTGACCACTCAACTACCGAGGATCCTCTACAGAAGTACCTCGCTCTAATGGTCTTGAATCATTTGGGTTAATTCGACAGGTGGTGGGGTGTAAATCGTTCCAGATGACAGTCCGCTACCCAGTTTGCTTCGAGTTGCAGAACGTGTGTGGTGTGACCTCAGTAAGCAGCATAGCCACATTTTGTGATGCTACGTCATGAAATTAGCGTTCGTGCCCCATCAGCAACGCATCTTGTTTGGTAGAATGTGTGGGGAAGGTGGAAACTCTTAGCAGAGGTAATCCTCTGCGATTCCTGCTGCATCACCGCAACAGTCAACGGCAGGAACACTTCGCTCTTCTCTGGCACAAGAAACCAACGGCGACGTAGCCCAAGTGGAGTACATGGAACAAATCAATGTACCACTGTGAAATATCACGGACGTCGCCAGAGCCGAGCCAGCGCAACAAGTCAGGCACCAACGAGAATCACAGAACGAGGGAATTTCAGAGGAAAGCAGTGCATCGGAAAGGAACTGTGAGGCAGGAGGGGGCTCAAATTGTTTCCTGCAGTACATTAAACCAGTGGCCACGACGTGTGGCGGCCAAAGGGCCTAGTCCCGTAACAAGAGCTAGTCTTGTAAAAATGATGAAGAGGCACAGTCACAGGCGCGGGGCTGTTTAAGATTTTCGAACAAGGGAAGGACTAGGGCACGGGTAGTTTCACCTTCTTATTGCCGGGAAACGGTTATTCTGTTGAAAGCCGCCATTTGCAGACGATATTGTTGACAGTTTACAGCGGTCAGGAACGGGGTTCAAATCGATTTTAAATTATGATTAATTGCAAGTAACTCATTCGAAATGTTGATAACGGGGTAACTGATGAATAAATTAAACCAGTTGTATAACTGAACGCTCCTTTAGCAGGCGTCAAATGATTCTCTAAGAAGGTGATGCGAGGTAACCAAAAACGAGTTACTGAGCTCCTTTCTTCCAATCAATTCTCACAAAATGTATCAATGTAGCAAATTTCCTTCAACAGATCAATGCTCAGATTAATCAATTGGTGGACTATAACTGTTAGAGAGATGTGACTCTAGCCGTCACGATATATTGCTCCTATAAGGTCTTGTGTCAGCTGTCTCCGCTCCAAATTGGAGTGTTTTAAAGTGATAAATCAAGCACCGAAGTCTTTTTGCTACCTTAGCGACGTCAGTTCAGTAAGGATTAGTTATTTGGACGAACATTATAATGTGCTGATTGGATGTTCTTATTCATCTATCTCTTCTAAGATGTGCATGGTGTTTCCCTTACCTCCTATGAGTAAATATTTTAATGTTTTGGTTTCACAGTGCAGGAAATTAAAGATTGTGTGGTAATGACTCTCTCGACACCAAAACCTTGGACTGCAGAGAAACATATTTCGCTGTGTTATACATAGAACCATTAAGCTTGAAACAAAACTTATTTCTGTGTAAGGAATTAATATTTTCTTTCGATTTTCGATTGTGTCCTGTTTTATAAAGAAAAAGCAAAGGAATATATCTCTTCTTCTTCTTGCTAACTCTTCTAGTACCGCCCGTCATTCCATAAAGTAACGAATCTTTTATGTTCTATAATCTTACTACAGTATTAACAGATATAAGTTTAACTACGTTTTGGTTCTCCAGTAATGTGATTGATCCTTTTTACTAAGAAAGTATAAAGGTTGTTGATATACTCTTTCTACAGGGTAAATCAATAAACTATTCTTCCAACCAGTTTCAATAACAAGCGACCAACAATCAGATATCTTTAAAGGTAATGATAAGGGAAAGGATTAATTCGCCCCAACGCTTCACTTTAGATTTTGCATTTATTATCACACCCTTCAGTGCAAACCACAGAACAAGCAAGTGTAACACTGAGAGAATATTTGCACTGGTAATATTTGCTATATAACTTAAGAATCACTTAATATACAGGAATCTAAAATTATTCCTTTTTAACATTTTCAGATCATAAACGATGAAGATCAACGGTTAATAAAGTCCCATAAACTTGAGCAAGGATCACCTTTTCGGTCTCTGAATGAAGTCAGTAGGTGACATAGGGGACAATCAGACGTACATTAAATGTTACACCATTAAGGACGATCACTCATTAAGAATTATAACACGCTAATGACCGTAGCAGTTTTGCGCCCTAAAACCATAACAATAACAACAAGAATTATAGCAACAAATTAAGTAAGATTAATTGGAAGCAATTAACATCAATAGCAAATATTTAAGTCACGTCTCAGCAAATGTATCAAAACCCCAATCTTTCAGTTCTATAACAATGTTGGATCGTGGAATACGCCGGATTACCGACCCAGAAGGCTAAATTTTACCAAAAAGCAATTTCTCCAAACCTAGAACTATTTTAATAGTGTACAATACTTTAGTTATCCAGAACTACTCTAATACACCTTCCTTGGGCATAACGGTGGCGTAGATGATTAACCTCTTATTTCATTTTCGTGAAACATTGAGCGGTAATAGACATTTGGGCAACTCTTACTCCAGCGTGGCTCGGGAAAGAGGATGGCTCCACCAGTAGGAGGAAACATTTACCCGAACTGGAAAGGGAACTCGTCTAACACGAACCACTAGATTGGACGAAGACCAGTTGGCGATTTTTAATCATTAACCAAATCTTGCTGGCCAGCGGACGAAAATTACAGAGGCAAAGGTAGCTTTATTTGTGCTCACAAGAATTGATAACTTCTTCAAATGAGATTCCGGCAGAACTACCGCCGTAGTATCAATTCGGGACTTCGGAGCAGAGGAGAGCAAGTCAACAATGGTCTGTAAGAAATAGCCCAACGTTTCAGACAGACCGAGAAACCGACATCAATCGTGGCTACGCCGATTACCAAACAGAAACTCTAGCACTACCTTAAATAAAATTAAATAGAGCACTTAAATGCCACGGTGACTAAACTCCTTAACACAAGAATATAAACACAATAACCACGACTAAAGTTAAATATGCCTACGTACTAAAACAACAGATATTGGCGAACATTAACATAATCTCGCATTTCACAAATCCACAAAATTGACTACAGTTCACCCTCTCTCTCCGCCAGTCGGTACAAGGTTATTTAACATTTTACCACGTTCTTATCCAAAGAGTGACCTACGCTGTCCATCGGAAAACAAAGGCTTGCAGAAGGTCCACAGCAAAAAATTTCTTTTGTTTCTTTACAACACACGCCTTAAGTCATCATGGCGTTCAAATGCACTATCATACAAGCGGGCAGTAACACACACGCAAGGCAATTTCCGATCACAAACTGAAAGCAGAGAAACGTTGCCACACAGTTGTTAACAGCTCCCACAACACCGGGAGATTGGCCCCGCCAGACGACGACCGTTGCACTAACTAGGTGAAAAATGTTACTTTCAGTGACGACACCACATTCTGGAGGTTATTGGCAGCGGCAGACGGACTTCATAGCTTCCCCAGCCCACGAACGGAAACCAAACGTTGTCCACAGATTTACGGCCTCTCGTGTCCTCACGCCCCGGGTTTTAGGGCCCGTCCAGACTTAGCACAGAGGGAGCGAGCGTCCCGCTGCGGAACGGCCGTCCAGGGCCGAACACTCGCCTCAGCTGCCTCCTCCTACCTGGGCACGGCACACAGCGCCTCCTCCCAGCGGGCGCGCTAGCAGGGCACCCGCGGAGGCTCCGCAACGCCCTCTAGGAAAGCGCGGAAACTCCAAAGAGGAGTAAACCAAGGGAAAAACAGGAACCGTGGCGAAGAACACGATTCAGCTGTGTTAATGCTTCAGCTTGTTAAATTCTTTGGAAGTGGCTGATTTGGTGACGGAACTATGGTTAGCCATCAGCGCGCTATCGTTTGTACATATTAGGACGCCGACAGTTACTTCAGACATGCATGCACGTATGAAGCAACAGACACTGTAAAAATAACTATTATGGCCTAGACGGACAAAACGGCAATAATACTAACGTTTAACACGTTTGTCTCAGTAACCGTGTTGCGGTAATCCAGATAAGCTACGAGCAGTGGAGGCGTAACACTGCGAGATATGGAGGTTTAGATCGGCCCTTGAAATATGCTAACATGGTTAAGGTGACCGCTCGCGACAAGCGGAAAGGGTTTTAGTCCAGTTTGGATACAAATTTTCATGTGTCACCAATAGGTATAGTTTTCATGCCTAATACAGCTGATGTGAAAAGTATACGCAATTGCAACAGAATTTCGTAATCGTTTATGCATTTTCATTTCTACAAGTTGAGCCTGGAATTTACGAAGTCTGTCACCGTTATTATCATGCGAATCATTTCATTGCATGGAAACTAAACATTAACACGGACTTGTGCCCCAAACTTTCCTGCTCTCCCTCAACAACTTCTGTGTCTGATGAGTCATTAAAATGAAGATAGCAGGTATTTAGTTAATTGAACCGATTAGACGAAGCAGGAGAACTTAATTCTAGTTCAATAACTCTGAAACTTTAGTTTCCGTGACTTTAGTATTCCCATGCTGTCGTCAGTGTGATGTGGCCTTGTTTTGCAAAAATTTTACTTCTAATTCCAAAAACCCTTAACAAATTCCACGCCGGTCGAATCAAAGCCATAGCTACAGGGCCTACACACACATCCAGGAGGAACATACTGAAATCCATCAACGTATGGACTGCATAGGCGTCCCTGCATATTTTTAAGCAACAACCTTAACAACTTCAGTTATAAACTGTAATTGTAAATGTTGGTAACAACATTTACAATTAGAAACTCCCAAGACGCGGCAAATGAGATTAAGACATCAAAATTCCTAGTAAGAGAAGTTTATTTCATTTGATATTATGAACCAAACATACAGTATATCCAATAGCAAAGACGATACACGTTATTAACAACAATTTATTAAAATACTATAAAGACCGAGTTATCGAAACATTTCAGTTGGCTCAAATACTACAGATACTGCTATCATACTTTAATTTCAGGGGAAAACATACTCACAAAAAGAGGGCCTACTAATGACAAACTGTCTTGCGAGCAGACTTGCAAACACCTTCGTTAACCATATAGAAAGGGAATTTTTTAATAAATATACGTAGAGGACGGATATAATTGTATATTAGAAACGGTATATAGATGCGAGCAGACTTGCAAACACCTTCGTTAACCATGTAGAAAGGGAATTTTTTTAATAAATATACGTAGAGGACGGATATAATTGTATATTATAAACGGTATATAGATGACACATTAGCATTAGCATTGAAAAGAAATATCACAAGCCCAAGCAGCTAAGCTGTATGCATGAGCTTTTACTATGGGATTAGAATCAAAAAAGGTATTAGTTTTAAGAATAACAAATAGCAATTCGAAACATATATCTGGAATTAAAAGGTAGCTACAACAGCGTATGTGATAGTTAAGAGCAGCTCTTGTCACGCTACTGCTCATAATACAGCGTTCTTCCAGTCCAAGATGAATCGCGTTGTGAGCCTTCTGTTAGAAAAAGACGATTTCGACACATAACTAAGAACATTAGATGCCGTAACAACAAAGAACGGTCGGATTTAAACATGAATAAAGAAACGTCCCAGAAGAAGCAGAAAACGATAGTTGGAGGAAATTAGGAAATGGTGCTACCTATAGAAGTAAAGAAAAAAAAAAGGGAAAGACTGAAATTCACTGTCACACCTTACATCGGAAAGATCTCAGGTAAAGTAACAACTATATACCGTAACACTAACTTTCATATTAAGTTCCGCACCGACAAAACACTTGAATATCATCATCCGTCATAAAATGCAGAAAGAGCAGCCCTTAAATCAGTGCGGCATTTACAAAATAAATTGCGGAGATGGCGATAAATATTACATTGAGCAAATGGTAATAAATTTTAACACATGGTTTAAAGAACACTTCAGACAAAGTGCACATAATCAATTGCGTTTGGTAGTATCTGAAAGAAAACAGCCACTCTATGCTACACACAAACAGTACATTAAACATTTAGTAGAAAGCTGGGAAGGAGAAAACCATGGATACCTTAGAAGAGAGAGAGATGTACGAACGTCTGATAAAGCAGCCAATATAATCAATGTTAGATGAGCAGACAGACTTACGAAACAGAAGATATTTTGGATAGTTTTAGTCGTATTTTAGGTTCTTTGTGAAACGATTAACACGGACGACGATTTTCATCGTCATGAAATCTGGCGATATTTCTGTGTAGGAATGGTTTTTGTATTTTATCTAGTGACGTAAATTTTTAATTTTAATATACCACGTTACGGAAAACGATCGCATTACAACATTGCAGAAGAGTCATCTCAAACGAGCACTTATTTTTACTCAGCAATAACGAATATAAATGACTTTAGAGTTTGACAGTATTGCAGTCAATTTTAACAGTTCACAGATTTTTGTGGGATACAGTTTATATTCAAATTTAAGAGATGTTTTTACTGGAGTGGGACGAACAGTGATGTTGTGGTACTTATGGTTTGCGTATTGGGAATGAGAGTAGATAACATTGTAGCAGTAGTAAATATACAACAATAAAATAAAAAAATTAATAACATATCGATGCATCTGTGTAATGGTAACGAATTGCTGGTTGTAGTAGTAATGGTAGTTAGTAATTTCAAAGTTCATTATGTAATGTTTTTATTAACAGCTAGGTGAAAAAGACTCACTTCACATGGATTACATTTTCATTTGTTTTCTGTGAGCATTCCAGATCACTGGAGAACATTCGAGAACATAGTAAAAATGAATGTTCAAAAAATCGTAGAAATGTTAGTATGCCGCGCTAAAAAGCGCTCTCGAAAGCTCAGTAATACCCTCTAGCATAATTAAATTCACCGGAGTATACAGTACCCTAATTTGAAATAAAATACTCGGCCAATCAGTTTTTTATAGAACACCGAGAACATTCCAAAATATAGGAGGACTTTAAAAAAATTCAAGAACTTTCTAGAATATTCGAAAATCCAGAACGTTCGATAATATTTAACAACATTGGAAAACATTCGTTAACACTCAGAGATATTCGAAAAGCTCGACATTAAAAATGAACCTCGAACTTTTTACTGTAAAATATAGTTAATGCGAAACAGACAGAAGACGACCTGATGACCACGACAACGTGAAAGCGACCACTACAAACACTCATACTTCCAGAAACACAACAGCTACCACGGTGGAACCACTGTAGTGCACAAGAGGGGAACAAAGGGCAGCACCTGACACACAAAACTGTGACTGGCGGTACAAAAGAATCATCATGTATACAGAGAAGTTATTGAGCTGTGCTTAATCATCAAATTCACAATGCAGCTTTGTTTAACTTAAAATGTGCCTTGTTTTCACTATACATCATACATAGTTTACTTGTTCTATCACAATACGTACTCGTAACAGATTTGTCATCTTCTAATTTGGTGAGTAGATACATAAATTCTGGGAAACTACATACAACTGACCCTGAGAAAAGCATAATACTTTCAGATGAATACTACATCATCTTAACGTTTGTCTTTACGCCTTACTATTTTATAGTGGTACTAAATGGTATCGAAATATTCTAATCTTTTGAACCGAAACGGCAGTTCGGCTGATATGAGCAGCATCCTCGGAATAAATGTTGTTTTCCCTTTATATTTTCATAATACTATTTTTGCTTCAATTATGTTGTTTGACAAGGCTTCATTACCATTTCTTGTTCGAATTTTTAAATTAAGGTCGGCAACTACTTCCTTTCTAACTGCTAAAATGCCTACTTCAGATGACGACCTTGAGGCATTTTGAACAACGGTCATAAAACTTTATCTATTAATTCATCTGGGCTGTTGACAATGTTACCAGTTGTAGAAGTATGACACCGGAATTTCCCTATAGATGGTGCTAGCTGTCAGATAGGGCCAATGAGACCGCGTCTGCAGCGCCATCTGCTTCCTGTAATAGCTGAGGACGAATGTCAGCACACAGTAACCCAAGTTCCATACATGGGTATTTCTTTCAAACACGTAAACATGTCGTTTCTCCATCTAATAGTGACAGGTGATGAAAAATGGATCGTTAGCGTCGTAAATCATTGGTGAAACCAGACAAAAGCATCGATATCCACAGCAGGAACAAGTGGCTTTGGAAAGAGGACAATGTTCTGTGTTTGGTGGGATCAGAAGGGTGTCATCTATTATGAGCTGCTAAAAACTGGTGAAAACGTTAAAACTGAGCGCTGCCAACAGCAAATGATCGATTTAAATCGAGCATTACTTGAAAAACGACCGGAATTTGGAAAAAGGCAACACAGTCATATTGCCCCATGATAACGCCCCACCACACACAGCATAAGGGATCAGGGAAACGATCAAGGCGATCAAATGGAAAATACTAGGGCATGCGCCTTATTCTCCAGACTTGGCTCCGTCCAATTATTATCTATTTGCATCAATGTGACACGCCCTCGCTGAGCAACGCTTCAATTCGTATGAAGATGTACGAAAATGGCTCGCTGACTGGTTCGCTTCAAAAGAAGAGCTGTTTTTTGGGGTGGCATTCATAGCCTGCCGGAGAGGTAGAAAAAATGTATAAACAGCATTGAAGATTTTTTGAATAAAATATTGTTTATCAGTTTCAGACAACTGATGTGCTTTTATTGCAACCAAATTCCGGTTTCATACTTCTACACCTGGTACATGAAATCAACTGAAGGTTCAGTTTGGCCTCATACACAATCAGCTGGGTGAGAGCCTTCATTAATTTGTTTCAGCTTTTAGACAAAGTTTTCGCTTCATCACCTGAAAGTTGAAGTATCATATTTGTTTTTAATTATACTTTCCTGACTAGAAACCACAGAAATAATTTCTTCAAACATGCACGGATTTCATCTGCTGGAGCTGATTTTGGAATAAATGGAAGCGTTTGCCGAAAATGTCCAGAATATGTAAGTAATGCACCTCCCATTAATTCCGGATTACCTCGGAGATCTGGAACATTCTCGAATCATCTGGAAGACTCTATTCTATGCATCTTCACCTTACTTCCATGAGGAGTTCATTCGTGTGATGCTGTCTTTTGACATCCCTGTCAGCCCCTGCAGTCCGAAATTAAATCTTTTTAATGGATGAGGGATGGTGTTGTGGGAGCTTTTAGCGAAAGCATTTATTTTTTTAGCGACATAAACTCGTTTTTTCATATACACTGCAGCGAGATTTTGCAATTATTTTTGCACTTCCGCCATTCCTCGAACTTCTCCCAAAGGGTCTACACACATTTGAAAAATTTCTACGACTGAACGCTCTAGACCCTTTAGGTTATTAGCCATCAAAAGAAGCATAAAACTATTTTAACTCAATACGAACATAAAATAACTTTAAGAACCATAAAATCGTTGATTATATGTTACAAAAACATTGTGAAAGTATTAAGCAACATCTGAATAAAAGTCTTCCTCAACAAATATTGGGAAATTAAAACAGAATAAGCGCATAAAGAACGACTGGCGCATTCTTCTCGATGCATCTACAATGTATACATATAATAATCTAAACTAATCTAGTATCCTTAATAAAGAAAAATGTGGTTTTGTACAAATTTTACTTCAAACAGAATCAGGATTTTGGTAAGCAGAACCAAAAATACTTGTAAATTGTCACAAAATCTGAGAGAAACTTTCGACGGAAGGATGGGTTTATGTTTTTGTACTCCGTTGCTGCGTTTGCTTTTGGATTTGTGAGGAACCATGTGGGCCCTGTCTCCGACTTGGCCGCTGTAAACATCCTTGTAGATTTGGAATTCCCTTTTAGGCACGAGAAACGAGCGACAGCTGTTCTTGTTTTCTTCGTTCAACTGCTTTAGATTTACCTTTTCCTTCTGTGCTCCTTGTTGGCAGCTTGTATACCTCGCCGGGCACTGCAGACCATCGCCTCGCGTCGGAGCGTTGGAGGACCGCATGCAAATGTTTTGTGGACAAACCTTTTCACGTCGGTAGTAATCACAGAATGGTTATCCAACAAATACATGCATCTGTTACTTCGCTCTGTTAACGGTTCGTTCATCAGACTTTTTCACCATACTTCCCTGTGCTACAATTTATTGTGATACCAATTTCTCGATTTGCTCCTTTTTTTCTTTTTGTGTTCAATACTCCGAGCACTAATGACCAACCATCTCATTTGCTGAAGGAAGATAAATTAGAAGAAATCGTCTTGGAGGAGAGTTGTAAATGGCAATGGTTTCGTTGTTCAGGTGTAAAATACTACAAATGTAGACAGATTTTTCTCTCAGTATATGCGAAACGAAATGAAATTATTAAAAAACAAACATTAATATTCGTTTTCCACTGGCAGCAGCAGTTTGCTAAGCGATCATGTCGTGGTCCGTTATTTGGACAATCGAAATCTGTAAGACTGTTAACATAACAAAAATAAGCACCAGATTCATGTCGTCAGTAAAAATACACTTTCAAAGTATCTACGTCTAATGGCGATCCTTAGAGTCGAACAGTCACTCATTTATTTATTTTACTTCCAATTCCACTAGTGTGAACCATGAATCTTGCTGTTGGTGGAGTGGCTTGCATGCCTCATTGATACAGGTAGTCGTACCGTAGATGCAACCACAACAGAGAGGTATCTGTTGAGAGGCCAAACAAACGTATGGTTTCTGAAGAGGGGCAGCAGCCTTTTCAATAGTTGCAGGGGCAACAGTCTGGGTAGCTGAGTGATCTGGCCTTGTAACAGCAACCAAAATTGCTTAGCTGTGTGTTGGTATTACGGAAGACTGAAAGCAAGATAAAACTAAAGCTCTAATTCTTCCCGATGGCATGCAGCTCTACTGTATGCTTACAGGAAGATAGCGTCCTCTCGGGTAAAATATTCCGGAGGTAAAATAGTCCCCTATTCGGATCTCCGGGCGGGGAATACTCAGGAGGACATCGTTATCAGGAGAAACAAATCTGGCGTTCTTCGCGTCGGAACGCGGAATGTTAGAACCCTTCATATGGAAGGTGTGTTAGAAAATTTAAAAAGAGAAAAGGATACGAAGAAGCTAGATACAGTGCAGCATAATGAAGTTCGGTGGTAGGAGGAACATGACTTCTGCTCAGGTGAATAAAGGGCTATAAATACAAAATCAGATAGGGGTAATGCCGGAAGAGGTTTAATAATGAATAAAAAATAGGAAGGCATGTGAGCTACTATGAACAGCATAGTGAACGCATTATTGTATCCAAGATAGACATTAAGCCCACATCCATCACAGCAGTACAAGTTTATGTGCCAACTAGCTCCGGAGATAAGGAGGAGATTGAGGAAACGTATGATGAGATAAAAGAAATTATTCAGACAGTTAATTGACACGAAAACTTAATTGTGATGCGGGACTGGAATTTGATTGTAGGAAAAGGAAGAGAAGGAAAATAGTAGGCGAATATGGATGGGGAAAGGGATTAAAGAGGAACTCCGCAGCTAGAATTTGCAAACCGCATAATTTAATAATTACTAATACCTAGTTTAATAATAATGAAAGAAGTTTGTATACGTTCAAGAGATCTGGTTGAAGAGAAAGTTGATTATAAAATAGTAACACAGAAATTTCGGAACCAGATTTTAAATTGCTTACTATTTCCAGGGTCAGATTTGGACTCTGACCACAATTTATTGGTTACGAAATGAAGATTAAATCTGAAGAAATAGAAAAACTGGAAAGAAATTAAGGAGATGAGACTGTATAAGTTGAAAGAAGGAGAAACTGTTGAAAGTTTCAGAGGGAGCATTAGGCATCCGAACGGATAGCTTTGAGAAATGAAATAGTAAATATAACAGAGGATCAAATACGTGAAAAGATACGTAAAAAGACAAACCCTAGATGAAATCCTTGCATATCACAGGAAATATTGAATTTAAGCGCTGAAAGGAGAAAATAGAACAAAGCAGCAAATAAAGAAAGTGAAAGAGAATACAAACGTCTGAAAAATAAAATTGACAGGAAGTGCAAAATCACTACAAAAGGGTGGATGGGGGACAAATATTTTCATTTAAAAGCATATTTCACTAGGTGAATGATACATACAGCCTACAGGAAAGTTAAAGAGGCTTTTGCAGAAAAGAGAAGCAGCTGTATGAATATCAAGAGCTCAGATGGAAAACCAGTCCTAAGCAAAGAAGGGAAAGCAGAAAGATGGAAGGAGTACGTAGAGGGCCTATACAAGGGAGATAAACTTCAAGGGAATGTTATAGAACTGGAAGTGGACGTAGATGAAGATGATATGGGAGATACGACACTACGAAAAGAATTTGAAATAGCAGTGAAAGACTAAAGTCAAAACAACGCCCTGGGAGCTGACAGCATTACATCAGAACTACTGATAGTCTTGGGAGAGCCAGTCATGACAAAACTCTTCCATCTGGTGTGGAAGATTTGTGAGATAATCAGAATACCATCAGATTTTAAAAAGAATATAGTAATTCCAATTACAATCAAAGGAGGTGCTGACATGTGTGAATCGTACGAACTATCAGTTTAATAAGTCATGGTTGCAAAATACTAACTCGAATTCCTTGCAGAAGAATGGTAAAACTGGTCGAGGAAGATCAGTTTGAATTCCAGAGAAATGTTGGCAGACGCGAGGCAATAATGACTACAACATCTATTAGAAGACAGAGTGAGGAAATGCAAACCTACGTTTATAGCAGTTGCAGACAACAGAAAGCATTTGACAATATTGCCTGGATTATTCTCTTTGAAATTCTGAAGGTAGCAGGAGCAAAATACAGGGAGTTAAAGACTATTTATAACTTATACAGAAACAAGTCGGCAGTTATGAGAGTCGATGGATATGAAACTGAAGCAGCGATTGAAAAGGGATTGAGTCTGGGTTGTAGCCTAGCCTCGATGATATTCAGTCTCTTCACTGAGCGAGCTGTAAAGGAAATCAAAGAAATATCTGAACTAGGAACTAAAGCTACGGAAGAAGAAATAAAAATGTTGAGGTTTGCCGATAACATTGTAATTCTGCCAGAGACAGCAAAGGACTTGTAGGAGCAGTTTACTGGCATGAACAGTGTTCTTAAAGGTGGATGTAAGTTGAACATCAACAAAAGCAAAACAAGAATAATGGAAAGTAATCGAAATAAATCAGGTGATGCACAGGGAACTAGACTAATAAAAGAGACACTAAAAGTAGTACATGAGTTTTGCTATTTGGGATGAGAACTAACTGATGATGGCCGAAGTAGAGAGAATTTAAAATTTAGGAAGGATAGCGTTTCCGAATAAGGGAAAATTGTGAACACAGAATGTAGATTTAAGCGTCAGAAGTCTTTTCTGAAAGTATTTGTCCCTAGTGCAGCAATGTATGGAGCTGAAATATGGGCGATAAATAGTTTAGACAAGAAGAGAATAGAAGATTTTGAAATGTGGTGTTACAGAAAAATGCTGAAGGTTAGAGGTGTATATTGCGTAACTAATGAGGAGTTACTGAGTAGAACTGGGCAGACAAGAAATTTGTGGGACAACTTGACTAAAAGAAGGGACTGGTTGATAGTCTGGCAAATCATTTATTTATATAGAGAAGAATAGTGGCCCTACCACACTTCTCTGGGGCACTCCTGGCGGTACTCTTGTCTCTGAAGAACACTTGCAGAGAGTGCAACAGCCTCTGTTTCCTCAGCATCTTCCGAGTTTCGTTATTAAACCACGGTGGATCTTTTCCATCCTTTATCCACTTACTAGGCACATCACTCTCCAGACCACGATTTACAATCTGCTTAAACTTTGCCCATAATTCCTCTACACCTCTCTTACTGGAACTAAGTGAGGTTACTTCACTGTATAAGTAAGATGCTAACAGAAAGAGATTCTCACTCTGCAGCGGAGTGTGCACTGATATGAAACTTCCTGGCAGATTAAAACTGTGTGCCCGACAGAGACTCCAACTCGGGACCTTTGCCTGTCGCGGGCAAGTGCTCTACCATCTGAGCTACTGAAGCACGACTCACGCCCGCTACTCACAGCTTTACTTCTGCCAGTACCTCGTCTCCTACCTTCCAAACTTTACAGAAGCTCTCCTGCGAACCTTGCAGAACCAGCACTCCTGAAAGAAAGGATAATGCGGAGACATGGTTTAGCCACAGCCTGGGGGATGTTTCCAGAACGAGATTTTCACTCTGCAGTGGAGTGTACGCTGATATGAAACTTCCTGGCAGATTAAAACTGTGTGCCCGACGAGACTCGAACTCGGGACCTTTGCCTTTCGCGGGCAAGTGCTCTACCATCTGAGCTACTGAAGCACGACTCACGCCCGCTACTCACAGCTTTACTTCTGCCAGTACCTCGTCTCCTACCTTCCAAACTTTACAGAAGCTCTCCTGCGAACCTTGCAGAACCAGCACTCCTGAAAGAAAGGATAATGCGGAGACATGGCTTAGCCACAGCCTGGGGGATGTTTCCAGAATGAGATTTTCACTCTGCAGTGGAGTGTACGCTGATATGAAACTTCCTGGCAGATTAAAACTGTGTGCCCGACCGAGACTCGAACTCGGGACCTTTGCCTTTCGCGGGCAAGTGCTCTACCATCTGAGCTACTGAAGCACGACTCACGCCCGCTACTCACAGCTTTACTTCTGCCAGTACCTCGTCTCCTACCTTCCAAACTTTACAGAAGCTCTCCTGCGAACCTTGCAGAACCAGCACTCCTGAAAGAAAGGATAATGCGGAGACATGGCTTAGCCACAGCCTGGGGGATGTTTCCAGAATGAGATTTTCACTCTGCAGTGGAGTGTACGCTGATATGAAACTTCCTGGCAGATTAAAACTGTGTGCCCGACGAGACTCGAACTCGGGACCTTTGCCTTTCGCGGGCAAGTGCTCTACCATCTGAGCTACTGAAGCACGACTCACGCCCCCTACTCACAGCTTTACTTCTGCCAGTACCTCGTCTCCTACCTTCCAAACTTTACAGAAGCTCTCCTGCGAACCTTGCAGAACCAGCACTCCTGAAAGAAAGGATAATGCGGAGACATGGCTTAGCCACAGCCTGGGGGATGTTTCCAGAATGAGATTTTCACTCTGCAGTGGAGTGTACGCTGATATGAAACTTCCTGGCAGATTAAAACTGTGTGCCCGACCGAGACTCGAACTCGGGACCTTTGCCTTTCGCGGGCAAGTGCTCTACCATCTGAGCTACTGAAGCACGACTCACGCCCGCTACTCACAGCTTTACTTCTGCCAGTACCTCGTCTCCTACCTTCCAAACTTTACAGAAGCTCTCCTGCGAACCTTGCAGAACCAGCACTCCTGAAAGACAGGATAATGCGGAGACATGGCTTAGCCACAGCCTGGGGGATGTTTCCAGAATGAGATTTTCACTCTGCAGTGGAGTGTACGCTGATATGAAACTTCCTGGCAGATTAAAACTGTGTGCCCGACCGAGACTCGAACTCGGGACCTTTGCCTTTCGCGGGCAAGTGCTCTACCATCTGAGCTACTGAAGCACGACTCACGCCCGCTACTCACAGCTTTACTTCTGCCAGTACCTCGTCTCCTACCTTCCAAACTTTACAGAAGCTCTCCTGCGAACCTTGCAGAACCAGCACTCCTGAAAGAAAGGATAATGCGGAGACATGGCTTAGCCACAGCCTGGGGGATGTTTCCAGAATGAGATTTTCACTCTGCAGTGGAGTGTACGCTGATATGAAACTTCCTGGCAGATTAAAACTCTGTGCCCGACGAGACTCGAACTCGGGACCTTTGCCTTTCGCGGGCAAGTGCTCTACCATCTGAGCTACTGAAGCACGACTCACGCCCGCTACTCACAGCTTTACTTCTGCCAGTACCTCGTCTCCTACCTTCCCAACTTTACAGAAGCTCTCCTGCGAACCTTGCAGAACCAGCACTCCTGAAAGAAAGGATAATGCAGAGACATGGCTTAGCCACAGCCTGGGGGATGTTTCCAGAATGAGATTTTCACTCTGCAGTGGAGTGTACGCTGATATAAAACTTCCTGGCAGATTAAAACTGTGTGCCCGACCGAGACTCGAACTCGGGACCTTTGCCTTTCGCGGGCAAGTGCTCTACCATCTGAGCTACTGAAGCATGACTCACGCCCGGTACTCACAGCTTTACTTCTGCCAGTACCTCGTCTCCTACCTTCCAAACTTTACAGAAGCTCTCCTGCGAACCTTGCAGAACCAGCACTCCTGAAAGAAAGGATAATGCGGAGACATGGCTTAGCCACAGCCTGGGGGATGTTTCCAGAATGAGATTTTCACTCTGCAGCGGAGTGTGCGCTGATATGAAACTTCCTGGCAGATTAAAACTGTGTGCCCGACCGAGACTCGAGCTCGGGACCTTTGCCTTTCGCGGGCAAGTGCTCTACCATCTTTTTTTTTGTTTTTTTTTGGGGGGGGGGTTCCTTCCTCCCCTTCAACCCATCCTTACGCTCGCCAGAAGTTGCCTTCTCGGCCTGGCTTCATCGCCATTAAAAGAAATTGTTCTTCTTCACGATTAAATAAAATACTTCTTCTGTAAAGAAAAGAAACTTGTTTTCCTTTTTAAATCATTCCTCTGCGTAATGTTCTTCTTCATGATGAAATAAAAAGACTTCTTCTGTAAAGAAAAGAATAGTATTGTCCTTGAAAACATTCCCCCGCTCGTCCTCCAACAAGGTGGCACTTACACAGCTGACACGCGATCCTCAAAACACGTCTTCTTGAAATTAATAAGCCTTCACTTTATATACCCTAAGCATTAAAGCTTGGCCTCGTTCGTTAAGTGATCGTTTCTTTTTCACCCAGGTTTCCTTCTCGTAGTTGTGAGGGCAGACGTCGCTGAAGTCCGCAGACCGTCCTGTGGTGTACTGGAGTGTGATGTTAGGCAATGTTCCTTCGGATAAAGTGACATTCACAACGTGAGTCACAAACTGAAAACTTTCTCTCGACTATAGATGATAGTACAAAACAAAGTCCCAATGGAAGCAACGAAAAAAAAGTACAAGTACAATAATTGTGATCTTGGGTTTTAAAAACTGATCACCTGTTCGTTCATCCATCTGTTCGTCTAGCATCCTCTTACAAGTCTCTTCATCGTATGTGTGTCATATCGTCACTAGTCGTAATGCCGCGATATAATTGGCAAACTTTCTCTTATATTTTGGGTCCCTCATCAGTAACTTAGCCTGTGTGGCGAGGTATACTCTGTAGCCCATGTATGTCCGGTCTTCCCGGGCATTAATGATGTAGTGCAGTGTGTGCGCTGCCAACCATGTCCACGTGTTCTTTTTGGTTACTGGATAGTAAGTTCCATCCGGTTGGAGAATCGATGTTAGAGAGATGTTCTGCGTTGTTGTCCTGCAGATCGATGCCATGGTCCTACGACACCAGTTCCATATATGGCCGTTCTCGCCACAGGCACAACGGTGTTGTAAGGTGTCGATGACATTACATTCTCGACACTTGTCTGACACCGACAGATGTATTTGATGAAGTCGCTCTCTAGTTGGTATTGTCTGATTGACAATTTTGTACCAAGTGGATCGGACGTCAGTGCCTAGAACACTGTTATTGATGTTTGTCCACATTCTAGTCCAATCCGTCGAGGGGTACTTCGTCACCATGCGGTTGGCTCTTCCAGTTTCGTTCATCAGCCGATATAGTTGAGCAGATGTTAGATCACTCAATGGAGCACTCGATTTGGACTTCAGATAGCTGGCTTCTAAGAGAAACATCCTGATATGATTCGCCTTATAGTGCACTTCCCCCAGGTTTATTGGTATTAGCATGTTGTATGGTTGATATGTCCTTATGGCCATACGAAGTGCGCTATCGGGGTATTTGTGGCGCAGCTGCAGTGTATTACATACGAGGAGAGCCTTGCATTTCGTTGGGACATCTATTAGACCCAGGCCCCCTTCCGCCGGAGGAGAGTGACGACGTTGATCCCCACCTTGAATATCTCACCCCTCAAAACATACCATCCGACTGCCGACATGATGCCCCTGGCAATAGTGTCTACCACCGGGAGAACCTGCTCAACATACCAGAGTTTGGAAAGGATCTTGGTATTGATGAATTGAACGCGTTGAAACAGATTCTGTTCTCTGCTTTTATTTTGTTGAAGGCAGGCTTTTGTGAGGGCCAAAAGATCTTTCCAATTGACTGCCGTTGTTCTTATAGGGCAACTGCTCATTTTTATACCTAGCAGTTTGACAGTCTCGCACAACCTGTAGGGACAAGTTACATCTGTCGGAAAGCCTCCCCCAATCGGCAATAACCTGGTCTTCGTATAATTTAATTTGGAGCCTGACGCTCGTTCGTATTCAGTGATACTGTCAGTGATCTCCCGTAGCTCCTGTTCCGACCGTATGACAGCACTCACGTCGTCCGCATAGGCAATACATTTTATGTTACATGAGTAGACAGTTATGCCCCGAAGTTTGCAATGGAGCATCCGGAGAAGTGGCTCAATTGCTATTACGTAGAGAGGCATAGGCATGGGGCATCCTTGTCTTACTGATCTCTCAATAGGAATCGGTCGGGTGAACTGACCGTTAACAATGACCTTAGAAGTGGCAGCGGTGTACATATTTTGAATCACGGTAATGAAGTCGTCACCGAATCCAAGATGTTTCATAATTTGGAACAGATAGCGGTGCGAAACCCGGTCAAAAGCCTTACATTGGTCTAAAGCAAGAATTGCTGCAGTCGGCGGTGTAATGGCACTGAACGAGATGATCTCTCTGTAATCCGCAAGACTTTTGAAGATAGTGCGTCCAGGTACTGCTGCTGACTGGCTGTGATGGATTATCGCCCCTAGGACGTTTTTAATTCTATTTGCAAACACGCGGGCCACAATCTTATAGTCGGAATTCAGGAGGGAGATTGATCGAAAATGATTGATGTCCTCGTGTGGGTGTTGTTTCGGAACAAGTACAATTAAACTGCCATTGAAGTCTTCTGGTAGTTGCAGAACTGCTCTAATTTCGTTACATATATGCACCAAACAATTTTCCAGTAGATGCTAGTATTCCTTATAAAATTCAATGGGAAGTCCATCCGCGCCAGGGGATTTATTAGGCTGAGCCTTCCTCAAGGCCGTCTTAATTTCATCCGCAGTGACTTCACTCATCAGTGACTCCCTGTCAGCCTCGGCTAGTTTCGCTGTTAGAAGATCTTGCATGGCGGAGATGATCTCATCATCTGTCGTGTCGGCCATATAGAGTCTCCGGTAATAGTCAGTGATATAATCCTCTATTTCCATCTGAGTCGTCAAGAAGCTGCCTTCTTCCGTTTCAATCTACTGATCAGTTTTTGTCTTGCTCGTCGTTTCTCTCTGCCGAGGTGGAACGAGGATGGATGTTCATCGGAAGTACTGTTGGTGTCTCTAGAGCGGATTTTGCGACCTTCCATTTGTTTCCGTTTCAGTAGTAACAACTTTGCCTTAATCCTTTTCATTTGTACGATGTTTTCGTGCGTGACAGACGTTTCGGAGTATAAATCACGTAGCCATCTAAAGTAAAATTCAAAGGTCTCCTTTTGCAAGCGGCTCCTGGCGTAGCTATAGGCCTTCAAGCACCTAATAAGTCGAGGCTTTGTATAGTTGCACCACCACATCGTGACAGACGGAAAAGTAGCCTGTCTGTGTAGACTCGATTCCCAGACCTCCTGCAACTGTTCCCGTAGCCCTTGCTCTCGGAGGATGTCTACATTTAATTTCCATCCTGTTTTGCCACGGAACGTTTTCTGTCTGGTCATACGAATGCTACAGTGGTAGGCCAAGTGGCCTGAGAAGCATATTGGCCACGTTTCCGTTGCCGATATTTGCCCCCTCAGAGTTTTCCCCACATAGATCCTATCGATGCGGCTGGCAGTTTGTGCGGCGTAATATGTAAAGCAGCTTTGGTCCCCATGTAGTATTTCCCATGTGTCCTCCAGTTCGAGCTGACGCACTGTTTCTGCGAGAGTAGGACAACCATTAAAATTCGGCCTTTGATCTTTAGGCTTTAAAACGCAGTTGAAGTCACCCCCAAGTACCACGTCTTCTGGATTCCGTCGTAACAGATATAACAGGTCAGAAGCAAAGAACTGGGCTCTGCGCACTCTAGACACGAAATGCCTCTCCCGTTTTCCAGTAGTTCGACGTCAGAGATGGTCACTCCCTCTTTGGTTAGGAAAGCCGTACCGGAGGATCTATCCGGAGTGGTGTTTTTTACCACTCCGTAGCCAGGAATGTCTATGTGAAGGTTGTCGTCCACCTTCTGCAGCATCACAATATCCGCGTCACAGCTGTAAAGGTAGTCGCGAAGACTGTACAGCTTCTGAGTCGAGGTAATTTTATTGATATTTAACGTGGCTGACTTGTAGTCCTGAAACGGAGGGGGCATTTCCAGCTAGTGGTGCGAAGTCTCAATTCAAGTATGGAAGGGAGACGTCGGTGGTAACCATTAATAAGTATCAGAAAAGTAATCAGCGTCCCCTGTCGGAGTTGTTGAAGCAGGTCCTGTCCTTTTGAGTTCTTCATCCCTCACAGCTGAGGAAGCACCTTTCGCCGAGCCGACCTTATTCGTTTCAGTGTCCACTGACATGCCTTCTACGTCATCTGCCCAGTCGCCAACATTAGCTGAGTCCCTCTTGGTGTGTGAGGCTGTCTCAGCCACACGGAGGTGTGTGGAGCTATCCCTGAGGACCCGTCGTGTAGTCTTTTCCCCTTCAGCGAGAGCGTGGTCTCCGACCTCTGAATGGGGCTTCGTGGTGTCTGCCACATCGCTGGTGCCACTCTGTTGCTTCTCATCAGGGTTTCCATGTAGGGCATCGGTAAGGTCGCAGGCAATTTGCAAACCTTTCTCATGCAAACTTGGTGCAGTTTGCTCGGCATTCTTGTGGGCTATTCTCCTTTTCGTATGCTTCTTCGGCGAACTGCCTCGCCTTCCATTTTCGTCAGCCTCTGGAGATGAAATGCTATCTTGCCCACCAGTTAATCCTGCCGTTTGCGCTGAGACATGCATCTGTTTGTTGCCAGTGTCCGAATCGTTGATGTTTCCTTGGGATTGTACATCACAGTAAAGTCTGGCCAAATTCGTACCCACTGGCTCGTTAGTTTCCGTTGGAACCTCAGGGGTTACATCAGTGATGTCCTCTGTGGTGGAAGTTTCCATTGGCGTCACTTGGTCGTCGTCCAAGGCGTTGGAAATTGTGTCCACAACTGAATGTTCCACGTCGGCTATGTTCGTACGAGCTGCCTCACATATGTCAGCGATAGTGAAGTCATCGTATTAGCTGGCACGGTGTCTCCTGGTGGCAACTGCATCATCCTTCGTTGGATACATTGAGCACGAACGTGATCCGTGGCACCACACCCAGAGCAGGTACGCGGTTGACCGTCATATGTGACGATCGCCCTCTATCCACAAATAGTAACGTAAGATGGTATGTGCCTCTGCAGTTCCATTTTAACCTGCCGAACACCGTTCAAGACAGGAACCTTAAACGTCGCCCATTTTTCGGCAACATTGCTAACAGCTTTACCATAATTTTTGAGCACCACGTCGATTTCAGCCGCAGGTGCATCAAATGGTAAACCAAAACTTCGAAGACCAAATCCTGCATGCAAAACCTTAACCTCTCCGATGTTCCCATCACGGTGCTTAAATTTAACCTTACCACTACATGACTGCAAGATCTGTTCGCAAATATCAGCGGTTTTAAACTTGATGTAGACAACGCTACTAACCATCGAAAGGTGTACGCCGATAATATCGTCAAAGGATCGTTTCAGACTTTCCTCAATCCATAATTCTATCTCAAAAGACTTCGGTCGTGCATAGTTGTGATCGAATACAAATTTCAACGTGTCTCTACGCGTTATGTCGTTCATGTTCCGGTTCTAAACATTGTAACACAATAACACGTTATTGTGGCCGCTAGAACCGCGTCTACTCACCAGTAAACAGCACACAGCCAGCAGCAGCGAGGACGTAAACACGCCGCGCGTCCGCTCGCCACGGCCGCTGAAGGCCGACTGGCCCTCTCAGCTACTGAAGCACGACTCAGGCCCGGTACTCACAGCTTTACTTCTGCCAGTACCTCGTCTCCTACCTTCCAAACTTTACAGAAGCTCTCCTGCGAACCTTGCAGAACTAGCACTCCTGAAAGAAAGGATAATGCGGAGCTACTGTAAAGTTTGGAAGGTAGGAGACGAGGTACTGGCAGAAGTAAAGCTGTGAGTACCGGGCGTGAGTCGTGCTTCAGTAGCTCAGATGGTAGAGCACTTGCCCGCGAAAGGCAAAGGTCCCGAGTTGGAGTCTTGAGATGCTGACAACTGCTTATCTACTCTGCCTAGCAGAAACATTCTCCTACCCTTCTTGACAGATTTATTAACTTTCGTAATCATAGTTGCTATAATGACATCATGATCGCTAATCCCCGTTTCTATACTGACATTGTCGATAAAGTCCCGCCTATTTGTAGCTACAAGATCGAAGATATTTCCAATGCGTATGAGCTGCCGAGCTAGCTGCTCAAAATAGTTTTCAGTGAACACATTGAAAAGTAATTCCCATGACTTTTTGTCCATACCTCCCGCAATGAATCCATAGCCTTCACAGTCTATTCTCGCCAAATTAAAGTTGTCTCCAACTAGCATTGCGTGATATTGGTATATACGCGCCGCCGACCGTAGTTTTTCTGTGAATGACTCTATCAGTGCCACAGCGGAAACGGGTGGTCGGTAAAAACATCCAACAATCAACATCGTTTCAACTACACCTGTTATACGAGACCAGATAACTTCACTGTCACACTCAGCTTCGACCTCAATACAGACAATATGTTTGTCAACTGCAATGAACACACCCCCACCTATGGTCTCTGATCTGCCTTCTCGATGTAAGTTCCATAACTTGCTAAATATCTCAGAGCTTTCCACCTCGGATTTCAGCCGGCTCTCAGTCCCAGCAATAATTTGAGCACGAGAACTTTCCTGGAGGGCAGTAAATTCGGGAACTTTAATACGAATACTTCGAAAGTTTACTGATAAAGTTTTGACACTCTAAGTGACTTTATTCTGAACGCCCTCTGTCTTCCCTTGCTGCGTATCGACTCGCGAATGTTCATCAGAGAACCTCAAAGTACTATCTAGCCTAAAAAAAACCTATCCCCACATGATACACAGCATAACAATAACGTAGCTCATAGAAACAGTTCAAAGGGACGAGCACCGGTCTCAGTTCATGCATGGCAAAGGGCCCATTAAGTTCTGCCGCACTCTTCCTGAGATCTCTGGTGTCTTTAGTTCCAGGCTGTAGGCCAGAAGGTCTTCATCAATTTCTATGGGTGTTTCTTACACCAGCGGCTTGACGTAATCCCAGAGGAAAATGTCCTGAGATGTGAGACCCAGGGATCACACTGACCATGGGACGGGACCTGCCCTCCTAATCCAGTGATGAGCCTATGTGTTGTCCAGGTGCTCACGGACATTAAGGTCAAAGTAAGATGGTGCATCGGCGTAATAAAATCACACCCTTTCGCTGACAACAATGGGTACTATCTCAAAGATCTATGGGAGCACTTCTCACACGAACACCAGCTAACGCGGACCCTTTAAAACGGCGAGGCTGTAAATGTAGTTCTGTTAGGTGATCTCAGACATTGCCTCCACGCATGATGACAGAGAACATTTGCTGGTAGCCGCCGACGTGGGTGGCGGCGGATTTTCCTCATTATAGACATGGCTATTGCAGCTGTTGAAAACATCATCACAGGTGAATGAGATCTCACCCATGGACAAATATAAACCGTACAATGTTCGCCACTATTGGACTGTGGTGGATAAACCATTGGCAGAAGTGAATGCGGGTCTCAAAATCTGGTGGTCCTAGTGCTTGCACACTTTAGTTATATGAGGGAATAATACCTGTTCCACCAGTGCTCTCCACACTGTAACCTTCGAAGTGCCCGTTTCACAGACAAGTTGACGGGCGCTTATTACTGGGTGATTGGCCACACGATCCAGCACTATATCCTCAAAGTCTGATGTTGGGACATGTCTTTGGCGGGAACCTTGGCCGGTTCTCTGTGTCGTGAAGGACCCCGCCTCTCGTAAGTCGGTATCCAGGAAGACAAACTTCTTCACTTCTTAGACTATATCCCAGAGAGCAACTAGATATTAGCTAGTAAACCCCCACCCCCACCCCACCCGCCCTGACCGCCATTAACCACCAGCTTTAGCACCTAACTAAATTGTAGAATGAAAGAGTTTTCTTGGAACACTTTTACACTGAAGCGCCAAAGAAATTGGTATAGGCAAGCGTATTCAAATACAGAGATATGTAAACAGGCAGAATACGGCGCTGCGGTCGGCAACGCATATATAAGACAACAAGTGTGTGGCGCAGTTGTTAGATTGCCAACTGCTACTACAATGGCCGGTTATCAAGATTTAAGTGAGTCTGAACGTGGTTTATAGTCGGCGCACGAGCGGCGGGACACAGTATCTCTGAGGTAGCGATGAAGTGGGGATTTTCCCGTACGCCTATTTCACGAGTGTACCGTGATTTCAGGAATCCGGTAAAATATCAAATCTCCGACATCGCTGTGGCAGAAAAAAAATCCTGTAAGAACGGTACCAACCACGACTTAAGAGAATGGTTCAACATGAGAAAAGTGAAACTCTTGCTGAAGATTTCAATGCTGGGCCATCAACAAGTGTCAGCGTGCGAACCATTTAACGAAGCATTATCAGTATGGACATTCGGACCAGAATGCCTACTCGTTTACCCTTGATGACTGCGCGAGACAAAGCTTTCCGTCTCACCTGGACCCGACAACAGCGACATTGGATTATTGAAGACTGGAAACATGTTGCCTTGTCGGACGAATCTCGTTTCAAGCGGATTTACCTGTACGAGAGAGGAGATAACCTAATGAATCCATGGACTCTACATGTCGGTGGGGGACTGTTCACGCTGGTGGAAGCTCTGTAATGGTGTGGGGCGTGTACAATTGGAACGATAAGGGGTACCTGATACATCTAGATAAGAGTCTGACAGCTGGCACATACATAAGGATCTTGTCTGATCATCTGCACCCATTCATGTCCATTGTGCATTCCGAATGACTTGGCCAATACCAATAGGACAGTGTGACACTCCATATGTCCAGAATTGCTACAGAGTGGCTACAGGAATAATTTTCTGAGTTTAACCACTTCCGCTAGCTACCAAACTCCCCACACACGAACATTATTGAGCATATCTACATCTACATTGCATCTACATTGATACTCCGCAAGCCACCCAACGGTGTGTGGCGGAGGGCACTTTACGTGCCACTGTCATTACCTCCCTTTCCTGTTCCAGTCGCGTATGGTTCGCGGGAAGAACGACTGTCTGAAAGCCTCCGTGCGCGCTCTAATCTCTCTAATTTTACATTCGTGATCTCCTCGGGAGGTATAAGTAGGGGGAAGCAATATATTCGATACCTCATCCAGAAACGCACCCTCTCGAAACCTGGCGAGCAAGCTACACCGCGATGCAGAGCGCCTCTCTTGCAGAGTCTGCCACTTGAGTTTATTAAACATCTCCGTAACGCTATCACGGTTACCAAATAACCCTGTGACGAAACGCGCCGCTCTTCTTTGGATCTTCTCTATCTCCTCCGTCAGACCGATCTGGTACGGATCCCACACTGATGTCAATACTCAAGTATAGGTCGAACGAGTGTTTTGTAAGCCACCTCCTTTGTTGATGGACTACATTTTCTAAGCACTCTCCCAATGAATCTCAACCTGGTACCCGCCTTACCAACAATTAATTTTATATGATCATTCCACTTCAAATCGTTCCGCACGCATACTCCCAGATATTTTACAGAAGTAACTGCTACCAGTGTTTGTTCCGCTATCATATAATCATACAATAAAGCATCCTTCTTTCTATGTATTCGCAATACATTACATTTGTCTATGTTAAGGGTCAGTTGCCACTCCCTGCACCAAGTGCCTATCCGCTGCAGATCTTCCTGCATTTCGCTACAATTTTCTAATGCTGCAACTTCTCTGTATACTACAGCATCATCCGCGAAAAGCCGCATGGAACTTCCGACACTATCTACTAAGTCATTTATATATATTGTGAAAAGCAATGGACCCATAACACTCCCCTGTGGCACGCCAGAGGTTACTTTAATGTCTGTAGACGTCTCTCCATTGATAACAACATGCTGTGTTCTGTTTGCTAAAAACTCTTCAATCCAGCCACACAGCTGGTCTGATATTCCGTAGGCTCTTACTTTGTTTATCAAGCGATAGTGCGGAACTGTATCGAACGCCTTCCGGAAGTCAAGAAAAATAGCATCTACCTGGGAGCCTGTATCTAATATTTTCTGGGTCTCATGAACAAATAAGGCGAGTTGGGTCTCACACGATCGCTGTTTCCGGAATCCGTGTTGATTCCTACATAGTAGATTCTGGGTTTCCAGAAATGACATGATACGCGAGCAAAAAACATGTTCTAAAATTCTACAAGAGATCGACGTAAGAGATATAGGTCTATAGTTTTGCGCATCTGCTCGACGACCCTTCTTGAAGACTGGGACTACCTGTGTTCTTTTCCAATCATTTGGAACCCTCCGTTCCTCTAGAGACTTGCGGTACACGGCTGTTAGAAGGGGGGCAAGTTCTTTCGCGTACTCTGTGTAGAATCGAACTGGTATCCCGTCAGGTCCAGTGGACTTTCCTCTATTGAGTGATTCCAGTTGCTTTTCTATTCCTTGGACACTTACTTCGATGTCAGCCATTTTTTCGTTTGTGCGAGGATTTAGAGAAGGAAATGCAGTGCGGTCTTCCTCTGTGAAACAGCTTTGGAAAAAGGTGTTTAGTATTTCAGCTTTACGCGTGTCATCCTCTGTTTCAATGCCATCATCATCCCGTAGTGTCTGGATATGCTGTTTCGAGCCACTTACTGATTTAACGTAAGACCAGAACTTCCTAGGATTTTCTGTCAAGTCAGTACATAGAATTTCACTTTCGAATTCAATGAACGCTTCATGCATAGCCCTCCTTACGCTAACTTTGACATCGTTTAGCTTCAGTTTGTCTGAGAGGTTGTGGCTGCGTTTAAACTTGGAGTGGAGCTCTCTTTGCTTTCGCAGTAGTTTCCTAACTTTGTTGTTGTACCACGGTGGGTTTTTCCCGTCCCTCACAGTTTTACTCGGCACGTACCTGTCTGAAACGCATTTTACGATTGCCTTGAACTTTTTCCATAAACATTCAACATTGTCAGTGTCGGAACAGAAATTTTCGTTTTGATCTGTTAGGTAGTCTGAAATCTGCCTTCTATTACTCTTGCTAAACAGATAAACCTTCCTCCCTTTTTTTATATTCCTATTAACTTCCATATTCAGGGATGCTGCAACGGCCTTATGATCACTGATTCCCTGTTCTGTACATACAGAGTCGAAAAGTTCGGGTCTGTTTGTTATCAGTAGGTCCAAGATGTTATCTCCACGAGTTGGTTCTCTGTTTAATTGCTCGAGGTAATGCCTTGCAACGTACTGTTCAGAAGAGACCTCTACCGCCTCGATTGATTGACAGCCATGCAGGATCCACGGCCTCAGTCCCCTGCAGCGCTACTTCCAACATTAGTCGAGTCCATGTCACGTCGTGTTGCGGCCCGCCTGCGTGCTCGAGGGGCCCTACACGTTATTAGGCAAGTGTATCAGTTTCTTTGACTCTTCAGTGTATTTTTAAAATGTGTGTGTGTGTGTTTGTTAGAATGACTGGCGAAGGAATTCGTGGAGCATCGCAACTGCTGTCCACAGCTCCTTAGATACGAAAGCTAACTAGTCACAGAGACGGAACACACTTATTACAAAACATTCTTCCCCTGCATTACTTCTCTCATTCGCGGCACGTTCTTAACCTGTATACTGCAGCCCCATTGAAAATATGTGCGGTATATTTACTGTTCGTAAATCACTTGACTGCTGCACTCCTTGATTATGAACTGGCAGAAATTGGAAGGCTTCAGGCCGTTACTCCTTTGTGTCTGACCACAGCTACTAATAGCAACAGTAATAATAATAATAATAATAATAATACGTACAGCATTGTAGCAGCCCTTATGTAGTTGCCGCTGTGTCGCGGTGTTAATTAATTCATATATCTGTTTCGAAGCTAGTAATGAAGCAATTTCTGGACTACTGGTACTATCTACGACTTGGAGACGACTTTTTTTTGCGATATTTAGCATTTGTTACGCCTGCATTTCACTTGTGTCATCTGTGATGCGCGGAACAAAGCACAACATACGTGTGTAGTTGGTTGACTATGGGAGGAATCTGTAACCTCCCGTAATGCTACTAATTGAGAAAAAGTAATTATTGATAACTTTTATGATCAATATTAGAGTCTTACAAAATTGTGATAATTGTAATAATATTTTCAAAATAATTTAGTTTCGTGGCTGAAACAGAATCGAATCGTTCAGTTTTCACCCCTCAGAAAAGTTCATTATACCCCTCACAGGGTAATTATCCCCAGCTTGGGAACCACCGATTAAGGATGACGTCTCTGTACACGGACGCTGCTTTACATACACTACATCCTGCCGCAACAAGCGTTAGATGCATGTCTGGGAACTCTCGCGACGAGTAACGTTCCATCTTAGAAGATGTGTCATGCACTGTAGACAGTAACACACCTCACCTTGGACATGTTACGAGCTGTCTGATGCATTGGATATCTGACACCAGGGATAGTGGTGTGCTTGCGGTACAGGCTGATGTGCCGGTACGGTGCATGTGGTCATCACATGACACACGTGCTATCAGCAAAGTTGTGAAAACGATGTCTGTTTGGTTGTCAGGGGTTACGCTGTTTGTCGCCCATTGTTCCAATGTACAACAGACATCCGGGACCTTCCTGCGACAGAGCTTTATGCGACATTGCAATACATACATTGAGACATGCGGTCGTCGCCTTGAATGCTATGGGCCATGTTGCTGTTACGTGCTGTACATTTTGTACATCCTTAACACAATAAATATGCGTATCCAGCCATTGCTACCTTGTCTCTGTAAAATGGATTTTGGACTCACTATCATCTGTTTCAATTTGACCCTAAATGTTTGAGACATACCTTGACTTTAAATTAATTTCCCTTTCATTAAAAAATTACTTGAACACGTAAACAATGGGTAACAAATAGTATTGACCAGAACTGATTTACAAAACGCAGATCAGGAGAGCAGCATCAGGGTTGGTTTTTGAATCCTCTAAATAAAGGAGCAGATGCTGGTCGTCTTGGTCTTGTATTGACCATAGATATTTTAATATGTGGTTCGCTTGGGTATGGTGTCGTCGTGTGTGCAGACCTCGTTATAAATCGTGCGTAGTGTTACCAGAATATGCTAGCTCTTATTTTGTTTTATTTGATTAACACGGCGACGAAGCTTCAATTCAGTTATTATACTCTGGTCACTTATAAGAAAACAGATTAAGAACTAAAACCTCGCTACAAGAAGACACTGGTGATTTGAATTTAATTCAAATTGTTTATAATCACTGTGTGCGATGTTAATAAACTGTTTATTACACACGATACAGAGCAGCCTGCGATGACGTAATCATCTGGCATGCACTATTTATTCTGATTTTTAATTATAGGTTTGCAAAGCTTGTCTTTCTTTTATTGTTTTGTTCTTTAGACAGGCCATAAGTATTCATAAACAAGTCATCAAAATATTCCAGTTAGCTCAAGGTTTACGTCGACCTGAAATTCTCAGTCCGCAGTACTGAATTTTATACTAACACTTGAATCTCGATATCGATACTGTTAACTTCTGAAAATATTCAGACTAAAATGCAGACAATTTCACCTTTTACTTTTCTCTTGATACTTACATTTAACGTCAAATGGCACGAATCTTCAGTTCTAATCGGTAAAGAATCTATCTTTCTCTCTTCAAATGGTTCAAATGGCTCTAAGCACTACTGGACTTAACATCTGAGGTCATGAGTCCCCTAGAACTTAGAACTACTTAAACCTAACTAACCTAAGGACATCACACACATCCATGCCCGAGGCAGGATTCGAACCTGCGACCGCAGCAGCAGCGCTGTTCTGTACTGGATCACCTGGAACCGCTCGGCCACAGTGGCCGGCTGTCTTTCTCTCTCCTTAAATAAATTCAAGTCTCTGAAACTATATCTTTGGATGATGGAAATTACACCGATTTGGCGCAGACAATACTTTTGTAGAATGGTAGGGACACTTTTTAAAATAACTTTGTGTATTTTCCGTACTCCAGTCTACACAACACACTATATCAGCAATCGCAAGAAGAGCAGTAACAGCCGCCACAGGACAGAAGTCGGGACAGGAATCGGAATAGGAATCGGAATAGTAATGAGCTAGCAATGATGGTTACGTGCATAGGCAAAAACAAACACTGTTATTACAGATTTGTTCTCGTATGACTTTAAGTTCTTAGTCATTTTACTTCCCTTTAGTTAAAATTTTTTCTTAAATATTTCAAATAAAGCCAATTAAAAATTGTTATCAAAGAAAGAATTACTGAATATTTTCCTAACACTGATGGAAATACAAGAGTGATTGCAATACATACATACAAACACACACACACACACACACACACACACACACGAGCGCACACAGACACAATAAGTCCTGGATTGCAACCCACGTAATAAACACGTCACAATACCAACAACCACAATAAAATGGATCTCACGCATTCCTGCACAGATTAGAAGAATTCCTGTCAAGAAAACTGTTTTCAGTCTAAACCTGAAAAAATTGAGATTTGTATGTTGTCATGAATAAATATTCTTGATGATTTTAATTGTATCCAAAACTGTATTTAAGTGAGATCGCCGTTGCAGTTTACCTGTTTAAGGGAACAATTCGTTTCATCACGTGCGGTTGTGGTGGGCTAACTGATAGAGTTATATATTGCAGCACTGGTGGTCCCGGGTTCAGTCTCGAATAGGGGCGGAGATTTTTGCTCGTTTTCAGTCCCTCCAGGGCGGGCCAGCTCCACTTAGCTTGCTGTCAAATCACTACCAGCGACGTTTCCCATGGGTAAAATGCGGCCGAGGCGATCGACTTGCGGCCCTCCTCCACGCTTTACGCTGCCTACATATAAAAGTTTATTGCAGTATCGCTGCCTATCCCGCACGCCGATATCGACAGTCTCTCAGAACGCGTTTGAAGAGGAATCGTTCTGTTCCTTCCGTGATTTTGTGTGTGTCATGCAGTATCGATGCCTTGGCTGCAGAACGTAAATTATAGTAATCTTATGGAAGTAATTAAAATTCTTGTCGCAGAAGCTGCGTATGTCATATCAACGTTGACGATTTAGTATTGGTGATGATTCCGAATTAGTGTGTCGTGGCGGTAGAACAACAATCATCTGCGCCAGGTCGGTTACGGGACAAAGTAGCGTGTGTCATCGGAGTCTTCCGTGGGCATGTATGAATAAAATCTTCTCGGTTTTCAAGCAGCATCAGTTCGAATGAAAGGAAGCAACGTCGAATGCCTGATGCTTGCAGGGAGGCGGGAGAGGCAGTTTCAACCGTGGCGCCGGGCCCTCGCGTCACTCTTCCCCGCGACAGGCCGGAGCTGCTGCGAGCTGGCCAACTCGCCTTCCCCCCATGCGTCGTTTCCGCCCCCTCTGATTGTCGCCAGAGTCGAAATCCTTCGCCATGTAAGCGGAGAACCGTGCCAGCCCCGGCAGTCAATGGGTTTACTTCTGACGACAAAGGCGGAGGTAGACATCCGAAGCTAGAAAATTTTATTCGAGTTGACGCAGCTTGATAACCGAGAACACAAGTAACGTGTATTGAACAACTGGGACATAAAAAGTGTGAGTGAGAGAGACATATAATCGGTCTGACCAAACAGCACGAGCGCACGTACTACCCGTTAGGATATCATACCGCTGCATCATCGAACTGCCGCGTGGCCATCGAACAGGCGGACGTTCGAGAGGATCACTAATAACTCCACTAGGATTGGTAAATACTAACGGCATCATTTGTGTCACTTATCTTATGTGGTAAGAATCTGTTTGAAAACTGGATTTAATGTGCTTGTGCTCCAAGCACTTCAGCTAACAACGGAACATCTTTTTATTTTATGTTTTCAATAAATGGCTTTTTTGTCTTTTAGATTATCGTTTCACATATGTGAATTTTTTTCATTGGAAAATAAGTAACTCGCTATTATCGTACAAAATCATTACATTAATGATCATATGCATAGAAATGCTTTAAACATAAGGCTTTTTCTTACACCATGCACGTAAAATCAACGAAATTTCTTCACATATATACACGACGTAGAACACAATAGAAAACAAAATTAAGCGGGACATCAAATTATGGCGGGTGACCCTCTAAACATTCTGCTTTGTATCAGCCATATTTCAGTACATTGATAAGGTTTTTTTTTAGACAACATAGTTGTATGGAGATAAGCAGCGATTAATTTACTTATAATCAATTATTCAAAAAGACAGTCACAATCGCATTATGTATTTTGCCGCCAACCGGTTTCAACCAGCGATGGGGTCATCTTCAGGGCAATTTACACTGTAAAGTTATAATATTAGTGAGTAATAATGTCCGTAATCTACAAGCAATTAGTCAAAGTTACATAAAAACAGATTTTTGTACACATTTGGTCGCTGGCTGGAGTCGTCACCCTGCTTGTGCATGGCTGGTAACTACGCGTGGTTGGCTCCCTGCATGAGGTTAAATAATGGCCAACAACACGTGGGCACATGGGCAGGCGGTAACGCTTTCCACGGTGACCAACGGTTGTTACATGCTTAAGCAAGAAATCGTAAATTTTTGAAGTTTGTTCCAGTTATGATACAAAACATAATAAATAATAGATCTAACTAATTAAACCTCGAGAAATTTACAATTATTTAAAATTCAGGTAACCGTTGTCCCATTCATTTTTCACATCTTTTGTGGATACAGCAGAATCCTCTATCTTTTGTGGTAGGGACGCCGTTGCCATGGGCGATAGTATATATCAAGCGCTCCATAGCCAGTGTGGTTGGGACGCTGTCGTCATGGTAGCCGCTTCGTATAAATCGTCTGCTGTAATACCATCTTTGCGCGGCGTTCGTTGTTATGGTAACGGCGTACCATAACCATTCTTCCGCCATGTTGTTGTCAATCCATGTGGTCTTCTTCTGCGGCGTTATCTTTGCACAGCATGCGTTGTCGTGGTGTGTTTTGACTGCTATCCATAAAAGTTGTTCCTAGTAATTAGTAAAAAAACTTCAAAATCCGTGTACTCTCTGTTATAAAATTAACATATTAGAAAAAGAAGTATATCAAATGTCCCTTAGCCTATTTGGCTAGGATTCAGTGTCATAGTAGCCTCCTCGTACGTGTCGTCTGCTGTAGCACGGCATTCGATATCGTAGCATCGGTGTACCACAATCCTCCCTTCATCATGCTGCCGTCGATCCACATAAGTCGTTGTATTATGTATACTCATCCACAAAGTTGTTTCTGAATTATACATTAATATTTTAGGACTTATATAAGGAAATCTTTAAACTTTGTAGGTCTTCATTATAAAATTAATACACTATAGTAAAAGTAGTATCAATATACATCGCCATACAATATTAACATAGCTGAGAAGTTTATGTAACTTTGACTAATTGCTTGTAGATTGCGTACACGATTACATATTAATATTATAACTTTACAGTGTAAATTGCCCTGAAGATGACCCCATCGCGGGTTGAAACCGGTTGGCGGCAAAATAAATAATGCGATTGTGACTGTAATTTTGAATAATTGATTATACATTCATAAGTATTGACGAAGAGAAATGAGTGTTTTATTCCTCAAGTGGAGACTGACGCCGTAATCATTTAACAGAATTCGATCTGAAAATCTTCACACAAAGTTCTTTCAACATCGAAAACAGTACACGTCCCACAATTGTACCTGTCCGTCGATCCCTTTGGGATCACCAGATGAACTTCCTTGTTCTCAGGTACGATGTTGTAAACGGTTTTTTCACTGTGGTCACAAACCTTTTCACACATTTAAAAGAAACCAATGGTGAATTTGGACCCCGAATTTGAGAATCACATTTTGAAGCCCGAAATTTCCGTGTGACAGCATCAAAATTTGGTAAACAAACGTCTGGTCAGGTCAAAAGATATTTGAAAGATTTTTTCCAAGTGAGGGAGAGAAATTACATTATTATTAGATTCATGAGGTGGTCAATGTTATTATTAGATTCATGAGGTGGTCAATGCGAAAGAACCCATTCAGAGTACCGTACCTAAGGACAAGGATCTTTATTATCTGGTGCTCCCAAAGGACTCGACTGCATAGGTACAGCCGTGGGACGTACATTGCTTTCGAATTTGCAAGAACTTTGAGTGAAGATTTTCAAATATAGCTCAGGTGAATGAGTATGGTGTCAAACTCCACCTGAGAAGCAATGAAATCAAGCTGCAGTCATCTGTCTTCGCCAGTTCTTACCAATGTACGGAAATACGCCGGATACAAAGCAGGATTACAGGCTACAATTTAAAATCCTGTTGAATTTTGTTTCATATTATATTCTCTGTCGTGTATGTTATGTGAAAAAATATCGTTCATTTTAGGTCCAAGGTGTAAAAAACCTTATGTTTTAAGCATTTCTCTGCAAATTATTTTTATTATAACGATTTTGTATCGTAATAAACAGTTACTTATTATTTTCAGTTGACAAAATACATCTTTTTGAAATGATAAAGTGAAAACTAAAAAAGTTAAATGCAAAGCAACAATTTACAATATGAAATAAAGTACACGTAAAAGTGATTGGTAAATTAATGCATGTTTAGATGTATTAATGAGGTATGTTGAAAATACTCCTACAGCAAACTGTGTGCAGCTTATTTTCCAAAAATATTATTGCAGTAATCAGCTTTATTACATATGGATGTATGTAGCTTGATAACTTCCCTAATTTACATTGCGACACCTTCACAATTCTCTATTATTCCAATCTCGAACACCTATATCTTTCCGTGCGAGCTGTGATTTCTCTTATTTTATCGTGGTGATCGTTTCTCCCTATATAGGTCGCTTCAAAAAAATATTTTCGCATTCGAAGGAGAAAGTTGGTGATTGGAATTTCGTGAGAAGATTTCGTCGCAACGAAAAACGCCTTTCTTTTAATGATGTCCAGCCCAAATCCTGTACCATTTCAGTGACATTCTCTCCCATATTTCGCGATAATACACAACTTTCTGCCCTTCTTTGAAATTTTTCGATATACTTCGTCAGTCCTGTCTGGTGACGATTCCACACCGTGCAGCAGTATTCCGAAAGAGTACAAACAAGCATAGTGTAGGCAGTTTATTTTGTTAATCTGTCACATTTTCTAAGTATTCTGCCAATAAAACGCAGTCTTTGGTTAGCCTTCCCCACAACATTTTCTATGTGTCCCTTCCAATTTAAGTTTTTCGTAATTGTAATTCCTAGGTATTTAGTTGAATTTACGGCCTTTAGATTTGACTGATTTATCGTGTAACCGAAGTTAAACGAATTCTTTTTGGCACTGATGTGGATGTCCTCACACTTTTCGTTATTTAGGGTCAACTGCCAATTTTCGCACCATTCAGATATCTTTTCTAAATCGTTTTGCAATTTATATTGATCTTCTGATGACTTTATTAGTCGATAAACGACAGCGTCATCTGCAAACAACCTATAAAACTACCTTGGGGAACGCCAGAAATCACTTCTGTTTTACTCGATGACTTTCCGTCAATTACTACGAACTGTGACCTCTCCAGCAGGAAATCACGAATCCAGTCGCATAACTGAGACGATATTCCATAAGCACGCAATTACACTAAAAGCCGCTTGTGTGGTATAGTGTCAAAAGCCTTTCGGAATTCCAGAAATACAGAATTGATCTGAAATCCATTGTCAATGGCACTCAATACTTCAACCTATGTTGACTGTGTGTCAATATCCTGTTTTCTTCGAGGTAACTCATAATGTTCGAACACAATATATATTCCAAAATCCTGCTGCTTATCGACGTTAACGATATGGGCCTGTAATTAAGTGGATTACTCCTACTACCTATTCTGAGTACTGGTGTGACCTGTGCAACTTTCCAGTATTTGGGTAGGGATCTTCCGTCGATAGAACGGTTGTATATGATTGTTAAGTATGGAGCCAATGCATCAGCATACTCTGAAAGGAACCTAATTGGTATACAATTTGGACCAGAAGACTTGCTTTTATCAAGTGATTTAAGTTGCTTCATTACTCCGAGGATATTTACTTCTATGTTACTCATGTTGGCAGCTGTTCTTGATTAGAATTCTGGAATATTTTTTACGTCTTCTTTTGTGAAGGCATTTCGGAAGGCTGGTTTAGTAGCTCTGCTTTGGCAGCACTAGCTTTTATCGTGCAGAGAAGTCCTTGATTTTTTTTTGCCACTAACATACTTCACATACGACCAGAATCTCTTTGGATTTTCTGCCAGGTTTCGAGACAAAGTTTCGTAGTGGAAACTGTTATAAGCATGTCGCATTGAAGTCCGCTCTAAATTTCGAGCTTCTGCAAAAGATCGCTAACCTTGGGGATATTGCGTCTGTTTAAATTTGGCATTTTTGTTTCGTTGTTTGTGCAACAGTGTTCTAACTCGTTTTGTGTACCAAGGTGGATCAGCTCCGTCGTTTGTTAATTTATTTGGTATAAATCTCTCAATTGCTGCAGATACTATTTCTTTGAATTCGAGCCACATCTGTCCTGCACATATTATTAATTTGGAAGGAGTGGAGATTGTCTCTCAGGAAGGTGTCAAGTGAATTTCCATCTGCTTTTTTGAGTAGGTATATTTTTCGTTTGTTTTTGGAGGATTTGGCGGTTATAATATTCAATCTCGCTACGACAACTCTGTCTTCACTAATTCCTGTATCCGTTTTCATGCTCGTTATTAGTACAGGATTATTTGTTGCTAAGAGTTCAAGTGTGTTTTCACAACCGTTTACTATTCGCGTGGGCTCATGAACAAAGTGCTCGAAATAATAATCAGAGAATGGATTTAGCACAATTTCGTATGATGTTTTATGCGTACCTCCGGAATTAAATATGTATTTTCGCCAACATATCGAGGGCAGTTAAAGTCGCCACTAACTATTATCATATGAGTGGGGTTCGTGTTTGAAATCTAACTCAAGTTTTCTTTGAACCTTTCAGTAACTTTATCATCTGAATCGGGAGGTCGGTAAAAGGATCGAATTATTATTTTATTCCTGTTCCTAACAATTATTTCTGTCCATACTAACTTACAGGAACTATCTACTTCAATTTCGCGACAAGATAAGCTACTTCTACAAGCAACAAACACACCACCGCCAACCGTGTTTAGGCTATCCTTTTGAAAAGGCGGAGGTAGCGGTAAATTTAAGGAAAGCAGAGTTTGGAGAGGATGAAATTAAGTTTCTGGAACAGGTTATTAATACACATGAAATCAAACCTGATGACAGAAAACTATAAGCGGCCAGCACCTCGTTCTAAAAAGCACCTCAGAGGATTTCTTAGCCTATGTGGATGGTATAGGTAGTTCATTAGTTGTGAACAACTTAATAATCCACACGTGATGAACTTACTAAAGACACGATAGTGGACTGAGGAAGGCAAAACGCATTTCAAGAGATTAAGCGACAACTGAGCAATCCCCAGTTACTCTCACATCCAGTCTCGAATAAGGAGTTTCACTTGGATTATGACAGCCCGGATTTTGGATGAGGTGTGCATCTGTACCCAGCAAAACAAAAACCAAAAACCAAAAAGCACTGCATTTGTGAAAAGTACTCTAAGTGGGAGCGGCAGTATACAACAAATAACACAAGAGAGGCACTTGCAGCCTTCACAAAATTCAGGCGTCATGTAGCAAGCAGAGTGACTAGAGTTGTGACAGGCCATAAGGAAGTTCTCTTTCCTGCTCAAAAGCAAATTACATCGCAGCTGCCTCACTAAGAATACCAATTTAGTGTTATTAACGGATCTGGAGACCAAACATCATACGTGATACACTTTTGAGGATGCCAGCAGGTATAGAACATTTCAGTGTAAATAGTCCACATGGAAATGAATTAAGCATTCATTTGATAAAAGGAGTGCAATATGAATAATATATGAAGGACTCACAAAAAAATTCAAAAGGAGTAAAACGGGGATCTGGTATTGACAAGTGTTAAGGTAAAACACAATTTGTGGAGTGAAAGAGAGATTGAGAAAGCACTATTTGATTAATCAAAACGTTCTTTGTCATCATGTGAATTAGTCATCACAGGACAAGATACTGTACTCTCTGGAACACGCAGTTGAGAAGCTGACGTATTGTATGCATCTCAGTAGTGACCATGTTGGTGCACCTGTATGTTTAGAGAAGCTCAAGGAGGAGTGCATATTCTCTGAAAGAATAGAAAGGTTCGCAAGATTCCCCACACATGTGGTGTACGTCACAAGTCTCTTATGACCCCATCATTGACGAGACCTTAAACCCTGACCTTTTTTTCTGATGACTTAGAAATTTTAACAATTAAGACATAAAACAAAAAAAACAACTAATGAAACGTTAGTTACATTAACTACTGCATAATTCAGACAACACCTTCCGATTTACATTTAGCGAGTGATCAATGCGAAGTATCGTTAAGAGAATAAAATATGTATCCTCTCCCTACCTACACTCATATCTTTCAAATGCGTAAAATTTCGGTCTTACATCTTCCCTCTTACTTACGTTGATCTTCCCAGAGCCTCCTTTCGATTTCATAAAACCATCGGTTTTGTTAGGTCGCTTATTGTAACCAGACTGTTCTATGCAGTACTGCATTTAGTACAGATTTATAGAATAAGAACGACTTATGTTAATTGTAATTACCTGCATGCGTATTCGGATGACTGAAGTTCTAGACTTCGGTATTGCTCGACTCAGAGGTGCCCACTTAGAATCCAGCTGAGGGAAACATCTTTCACTGCTGTTGTTTTTTAAATGGGGCAGATACGATGGTGGCTGCAGTCATTGGCGAACATAGTATTCTCCAGTTGTCGTCTCTATTAGCATCACCATCAGCCACTTCTCATCAAGTACTCGTAAGGGCCTTATAGACGGTCCGATGCGTTGCTTTCTTCATCTATACACGATTATACGTACATGCTATTCTTGCATGATTTGTAGCCTGAAGCACCTACCTTACTTTACGTCATCTCTGGGTATTTTGACATGGATCAAGGATCTTCCTCGGCTCTCCTTCCGTCTACTGGACTATTACATGCCCTGCCCCATCGATTTTCGTCTCCATTACAGTGTTTGCCTTTCAATATGTTCCCTGTTACAGTTGCATGTTTAGGTATCTATACAGCTTTCCACTTCTCTAGAAGCAGACCTCAGTTTCTGAAAGTATTTATGTTAAAAGTATATGTCTCATTGTAACAGCCTACAATCACCACAAGATGAGTGTCCACAAGTGAACGCCATGGCTGAATGGATTTATTAGTTAGTAGCACATATTTATGAAACGACACAAAATACATTAACTGATGCGGTCCATTGTTTTCTGTTCTTCAACTTTTTTCTTTTCTATTTTTTCGTTAAGGGCGGTGATCAGATTCCCTATTACTTATAAATGTCTATTCAGAATTTCGCTCTTCGTATTTCGCTTTCTGTATGGCTTTTTAACCAGTGGGAATCACTGGCACAAGTGTACAGCACTAGTGCTGAAAGTCGGACGGTTTTCTTAGATCGATGTCAATATGAAGCAATCACTGTTTTTACTTGCGCATTACAAAGGTGTATTAAAATGTTCAATCTTTCAGTTAGTGGCTGAGTGAATCAAAGTGAAGCATCTGAAAAATTAAGATGCTTGACCATTGCATGATGACAGAGGATGACTGAATACGTGTCACATTGTTTTTGAAAATGATACTTGGTTTCATATTTAAAATAAGCACTATTCAGGACAATGAAATAACTATTGAACTTTCATAACGTTGGGAAAACGAAGTAATGAAGAACTTGACAGTTGAAGTAACCCATAAAGAATTATCGAAGAGCAGCTCACCCTTATTTAAAATTCTGTCTGAACGTGATACTTTACACATTTAAAAGTTTAAGAATTTATAATAGCGATAGTACATCACGTTTTATGAGGGTGTATCAGATATAACTGTCAGTTCACATTGAACAGAGAATATTTTTTATCCTTTTCTTACTTTATGATGTAGTTTTATCGTAACTTGAAGTAGATTTATGTAATTCACATAAAAATTATAAAACCAGCTGCCCTCTCTCCACCACAAAAAAAGAAAAAATAGCTTGAACGGAATGCGCATCCTGCTCTGCCAAACACACAGACATAACAGCTTAGTACCAACAACAAAGCCAGAACATCTAACGAGTGTTGACTGGTAACAGGGGTATACAAGACCGTTTGTCATGAACTTCCAACACATTTCATTACCCGCGAAAGTCATATGGCTTGCTGCCCTCCCCCTACCCTCAATGCCACCCCTTTCCTCGCCACTACCTTGGTTACTGAATACACATTTCCCAGTCACAAACTAGAAGAGGAAGAATAACAGTGTAACCGACTGTTAGATGGCCGTGCCATGATTCGAAAACGTGATTATTTTAGGGAAGTTTTACAGACAAAGTTACAGTTTTGTAGAACAAACGATACATAATTCCTCCTTTGGTCGCGAGGCAGTCTGCTATCTGTATCTGAATTTATTAGGAATATACTTAAATACTGGTCCTCTCAGTAACAAATTTCTTTGCGATCTTTACATAGGTGACAAAGATAATTTTGGTGTTTCAGTTTAACAAATGCCTTTTAGAACGGTCTTCACACACACACACACACACACACACACACACACACACACACAAACAGAGAGAGAGAGAGAGAGAGAGAGAGAGAGAGAGAGGGAGGGAGAGAGAGAGACAGAGAGAGTGAGAGAGAGAGTATTTTGGCAACATACCATTTCATCATAAACAATCTAACCGTAAAGGGTCCTAGCTCAATATAGATCACTTAATTTTAATTTTGGTGTTTTGGTATTCTGTACTACTTTTCTGGAAAATGCTCCAAAGATTTTTTGACCAAGGACATATCCGATACCTTCAATAGATCTTCTTGAATAAAACTAAATATTGTCTCACAGTTTTGAATCTATTGCAAGTCTTTTTTTTTCATTAGGAATCCGAGGCAGAAAGGAACTAAAGTATTTTATAGAGAATCTCTGCCTACTAGTAATTTATTCAGAAAGTGGATTCTATTCCTTGCTGTGATGTTTTACTAAATGAATACATGCTGTAACATCCTGAGTAACTTTTTACTATGCCAAAGAGCAGAAAGGGGAAAGAAATTAAATTTTCATACAAGCTTAGATACAGGTGACTCCAAGCAGTGCTTTTGACATAGCTAATACAGCAGAATGAAATAATGAACACAGTAAGTCAGTCATATACATGAGCACACATTGCTACATCAGCACCAGCAGCGAAGCACAAGTTACACATTCAGTAAAATGTCAGCTGAGAGAGAGAGATGGCATTACCTCGATTACAATAACACATTTCAGAGACTTGACAGTGCAGTTAAGAGCCTGTAACAAATTGTTAAGCAAACACAGGAGAACAAGGATTGTTACATCTAGTAAAGAAGTGGGCCACACTTGGTCATAACAAAAAGAGCTTCCCATTACCTCCTACCTGTCTCTGTAAATATCACAGTTGTTCAGCTCAGAACCAAGCTGATCATTAGGATCAATGGCGGTTGTACTGAAAAGCTCAGTTCAATGGTTATTACAGTGTACTGACATCCATGTCTTAGATGTTCCAGCACTTCTCATGAACATACTGCTTGCCATTCCCGAGATGACAACATACAAGAACCCTTGGCCTGCCGCTCATGGGATTTTGCATTCGCTGCCACCTACCACATCGCTGATAGGGAAATTAAGGGTCTTCCAACTACAGTACATCTCGTGGTGCTTATCACCCTAACATAATCATCACTGTTGGGTGATGGGCCATCAGATACCTTTGTTCCTGATCCTCACTGTAGGCACTCTGGGTGCCAAGGGCCTACCTGTCTGGTTGGGCTATATTCATCCAGCTACATGATTTTCAACAGTACATCCCGATGTGTCATCATGGGTCACTGTAATCTTCAGGAATGAGATCAAGGACGCTATAACAGTGCAGGGACACACACACACTACAGCTTCGCCTGCAGACTGCCAGATCCCATCCCACACGACTTCAGCCGGACTGTCCAGGGCAGTGACCTTGGTGACCAGACCGCTGTGTCAGTGGTATGAGGGATCAGCCGGGCTTGACAAGAAGACAGTGAACTGTGAATCAGAATCAACAAATGTCAACTTGATAGTCATGTTTTACTAGTGCCAAAAGACAATTTGCAGAGCCACGACACCATCCTGACATTGTGGAGGTGCCTCCACTTGGCACCCAAAGACTTTAACATTTTGGACTTTGGATACACGTTTACTAGATCATGATACTGACACTGTCCTTTCAGAGCACAGAAGGTGTATGGTGTAGTGATCAGAACTGTATGTAGATGACCTGAAGGCAAAATAAAAATCAAGGCAGTTAAGCCATACATCACAACCCCCCTCAGAACATATGTCGCTAAAGCGTATTGTACAATATTCTTGAATTTTATCCTTTGACACTTCACTTCTTCGTCCACAGAGATTTTCTTACATTTCTTAACAAATCTTTTAACATTCGTTGTCACTGATGCTGTAACACCTTCTCGCCACTGATTTCCTTCTGTACAGTAATTAAGTCAGACATCTATTAGCTAGTAGAAAATCTAACATATTAGCCTCACGAGTAGATTCTCTACGTAATTGTCCAGTTTACAAAAGAGGCCCTCAGAACAACTGTACAGGAATACCAGCTTATAAAAACTGTTTTATTGAAGCAAGTGTTCCAGATTGGAGCTAGAAAATCCCACTATTAACACTGCAACGTTACGAAATTTGTGTGGAATTTTCTCAAGGTTTTTTGTAGTGTGTGTGGCCTCTACAGCTCCAGAGACAAGTAGTCCTTGTTCAATGCGAATTTGTGATTCATCTCCAATAATTTTGCTTTAACTGTTTCTCAAACCCAAATACTTCTTCCTTGTGCTGCAGGGCTAATATTCTACGAGAGTAATACTTAGTTGTCGAGAAGCGTTATTATCATGTCTCTTAATGTGAATTTTAACTTGGGATAGTTGTTTGTTCGCTGGTTCACAACTGTGAGGTGGTACCCAAGTTCCATCTCTTCTCACAATGCAGCTCAGAAAATGATCTTTTTCGAACACAGACAGAAGTTAGCGCTTCTCTGGTTCTGGAATAAACTTGACTGAGTCTAAATCACATTTCATATCAGATATAGCGCCCCTGGTGCGGTGTGGAGTTGCTGTGAGCCAGGATGGTGCGAGAGGGAGGTGGAGACGAGCTGGGAGGCCAGGTGGTTCCAGAGAATGGCAGCTGCAAGTGCAACAAGTCCTTTTACTGGCCTATCTGCGCTGCCCGATTCGCTGTCTCACTGGCTGGCAGGCTGCTGAGTTCTGCTGGGCTGGCTGCCAGCACACGTCGCCGCTGACGGAGTACTACACATTGATGACAGCCTAGTTACGTAAGCTGGCTGCGCGGACCTCGAGCCTGCGGTGTGTGCACTCGACGCAGCTGTGGCCGCTGCGGCCCCTGGCACCGTCCGGTGGCGTCACAATGGGGCGTGTCCCACACACTGGGAAGCACGCCTGGCGGTGGTGGACGGTGGGTGGTAGGCGTGGGAAGCGAGCGACCCACTGCGCCCTGGACAGGAGCCAGCCATGCTGCTGCGGATAAAGCAGTGTAGAGCGCTGCACTGTGGTACTAATTCCACGGAGGGGTTTATTGTGCACAGCTGTTGTCCTGCCATAGCCTTCAACCAGTGACCTCTGCTGGCAAGTCCATGTGGCGTCCTCGTACGTGACGGTACTATCGCCCTTGTTGGGCTGCAAGATACAGAATGATTGGGTTACGAAAATGACCAGGAATTACAGTCGGTAGCGGCGCGCTTCTTGTGCACATGCGCCACTATCAGTCACGTACGCTATGTGATCAAAGGTATCCGGACACCTGGCAGAAAATCACGAGTTCGTGGCGCTCTCCATCGGTAATGCTGGGATTTAATACGGTGTCGACCCGCCCTTAGCCTCGATGACAGCTTCCACTCTCGCAGGCAGACGCTCAGTCAGGTGCTGGGAGATTTCTTGGGGCATGGCGGCGCTTTCTTCACGGAGTGCTCCACTGAGGAGAGGTATCGATGTCAGTCGGTGAGGCCTGGCACCAAGTCGGCGTTCAAAGACATCCAAAAGGTGTTCTGTAGGATTCTCGACAGGACTCTGCGTAGGCCAGTCCATTACAGGGATGTTATTGTCTTGTAACCAGTCCGCCATAGGCCGTGCATTATGAACAAGTGCTCAATCGTGATGGAAGATGCACTCGCCATCCCCAAATTGCTCTTCATCAGTGAGAAGCAAGAAGGTGCTTAAAACATCAATGTGAGCCTGTGCTGTGGTAGTGCCACGCAAAACAACAAGGAGGCAAGGCCGCTCCATGAAAAACGCGACCACACCTTAACACCACCGCCTCCGAATTTTACTGATGGCGCTACATACGCTGGCAGATGACGTTCACCGGGCATTCACCATACCCACAGCCTTCCACTGATCGCCACATTGAGTACCGTGACTCGTCACTCCACACAACGTTTTTCCGCTGTTCGCCGGCCGAAGTGGCCGTGCGGTTAAAGGCGCTGCAGTCTGGAACCGCAAGGCCGCTACGGTCGCAGGTTCGAATCCTGCCTCGGGCATGGATGTTTGTGATGTCCTTAGGTTAGTTAGGTTTAACTAGTTCTAAGTTCTAGGGGACTGATGACCTCAGTAGTTGAGTCCCATAGTGCTAAGAGCCATTTGAACCATTTTTTTCCGCTGTTCAATTGTCCAATGTTTACGCTCCTTACACCAAGTGAGGCGTTGTTTGGCCTTTACCGGAGTGATCTGTGGCTTATGAGCAGCAGCTCCACCATGAAATCCAAGTTCTCACATCTCCCGCCTAACTGTCATAGTACAGTTTGGAATTACTGTGTGATGGTCTGGCTAGATGTCTGCCTATTGGACATTACGCCCCTTTTCAACTGTCGGTGGTCTCTGCCAGTCAACAGACGAGGTCGGCCTGTACGCTTTTGTGCTGTACGTGTCCCTTCACGTTTCCACGTCACTACCACGTCGGAAACAGTGGACCTAGTTATGTTTAGGAGCGTGGGAATCTCACGTACAGGCGTGTGACACAAGTGACACCTGGTCACCTGGCCACGTTCGAAGTTCGTGAGTTCCGCGGAGCGCCCCATTCTGTTCTCTCACGATTTATAATTACTACTGAGGTCGCTGATACAGAGTACCTGGCAGTAGGTGGCAGCACAATGCACCTAACATTAAAAACGTATGTTTTTGTGGATGTCCAGATACTTTTGATCACGTAGTGTATTTATATACGCACGTACATAATCTGCAAGCACCATACGGTTCATGACAAAGCGTGACCTACACCATTGCTAGTAATTTCCCATCCTGTTCCACTCGCAAGTAGAGTGAGGGGAAAAACGACTGTCTAAATGTCTGCGCACGAGCCCTAACTTTTGTTGTCTTATCTTCATCTCCTTACTCGTTGGCAGCAGTAGAAACATTCTGCAGTCAGTATCAGATGACGGTTCTCTAAATTTTCTCGGTGGTGCTGCTCAAAAGAACGTCGCCTTCCCTCCAGGATTCCCGTTTCATTTTCTGAAGCTAACTGCATGTTGTTCGACCCTACCGGTAAAAAACCTAGCAGCCTGCCTCTGAAGTCTTCTATGTCTGCCTTCGTTTAATCTGACTTGGTGCGGATGCCACACTCTCGAGTTGTACTCAACAATGGGTCACACTAGTGTCCTTTATGCGGCCTCCTTTACAGGTGAACCGCACTTTCCTAAAGTTGTTCCAATAAATCGAAGTCGACTACAATCCTTAAATGCTCATTCCCTTTCATATTGCTTTGCAACTTTACGCCTAGGTACTTACCTGATTCGAGTGAGGCAAGTCACGCACTAATAACACTATATTCGAATATTATTGCTTTGTTTTCCTTACTCATCTACATTAACTTACGTTTTCACACATGTAGACCTATCTGCCATTCATCACACCAACTGCAAATTTTGTGTAAGTCGTGTAGTATCTTCCTACTGTCGCTCATCGAAGACGCCTTTCCATACGCCAAAACATCATCAGCAAGCAGCCCCAGATCGCTGCTCACCCTGTCCGCTAAATCATTTATGTACAAAGAAAATAACAGCGGTCCCACCACTCTTCACAGTGGCACCCTTGACGATACCCTAGCTTCTGATGAACATCCGGCGTCGCGCACGACGTACTGGGTTGTGTTATATAAGAAGCCTTCAAGCCACTCACATATCTGGGAAACTACACAGAATGCTCGCACCTTCGTTAACCGTTTGCAAAGGGGCAGCGTGTCAAACGATTTTCGGAAATCTCTGTTGCTCTTCATCCATAATTCGCGGGATATCATGTGAGAAAAGGCCGAGTTGAGTTTCGCACGGACGATTCTTTCTAAAACCGTGCTGATTCTTCTCAAGGAAATCTATTATATTCGAACTGAGAATATGTTCAAGAATTCTGCAGCAAATCTATGTTAAGAATATAGGGCTGTAATTCTGTGGGTCCGTTCTTTTACCCTTCTTATGTACAGTAGTCACCTGCACTTTTCCCACTCGCTTGGAACTTTACGCTGTACGAGAGATTCGAGATAAATGCAAGCTAAGTAAGGGGCAATGCTGTGGAGTACCCTTTGGAAAACAAAATTGAGATTCCATCAGGATCTGGCGTTTTATTTGTTTTCAACTCTTTTAATTGTTTCTCTTAGCCAAGGATGCCTATTACTACGTCCTTCATAACGGGAGTCTGTGCGATGGTCATACGACGGTATGTTTGTACGATTCTCCTGCAGAACGGTGAAATTTAAAACTTCGGCTTTCCGTTTGCTATCTTCTACTGTGACACTATTCTGATCAACGAATGAGTGAATAGAAACCTTAGACCCACTTAGCGATCTTACGTAGGTCGAGAACGTTCTCGGGTTGTTGACCAGATCTTTTGCTAAGGTATGACGATGATAGTAGTTGTGTGCTTCGCGAATTGATCTTTTTACAGACGCACGAATCTCTACTAAATTTTGCCTATCGTCATTTGCACGTTCTCTTTTGCACCGAGAGTTCAGAAATGGTTCAAATGGCTCTGAGCACTATGGGACTTAACTTCTGAGGTCATCAGTCCCCTAGAACTTAGAACTACTTAAACCTAACTAACCTAAGGACATCACACACAGCCATGACTAAAGCAGGATTCGAACGTGCGACCGTAGCGGTCGCGCGGTTGAGACTGAAGCGCCTAGAACCGCTCGGCCACCAAGGCCGGCGCACCGCGTGTGCAACAGCCTTCGCTTCCTACCATTTCCCGAATTCAGTAGTTAAACCACGGCGGGTTTCGTCCGTCCTCAATCAACTTACACGGCAGATACCACTCAAGAGCACAATTTACAATCCGTTTAGCCTTTGCCCTTAATTCCTCTACGTCCATCATCCTGGAACTAAATAATGTCAATTTAATATCTAAGTGGGATGTTAGCAACTGCTTATTTGCTCTTTCTAGCAGAAACACTCTCCTAACCTTATTGACTTTGGTAACAGCAGTCGCTAGGATGACGTCATGATCACTAATCCCTGTCTCTATACTGATGCCGTGGATAACGTCAAGCCTGTGTCTGGCTACGAGGTGTAAAAGTCACTGGGTATGGGCTGTCGATCTACGTAGCTACTCAAGACAGTTTCCGGAAAACATGTTCAAAAGTACTTCGCAAGACTGTATATCAGTACACCCTGCAATGAATCCATAGCCGTTCCAGTCTGTACTCAGTAGGTTAAAGTCACCTCTAGCTAATATTGTATGATCTGCGTTCTTCGGCGCTGGTGCCCATAGACTTTGTTTTTATGTCTTTAAAACTGTAACAGCGTAATCGGATGACCGGTAAATATATCTAACGATTAACTCGATTCCAGCTAGACGAGGGGTGTCCAACCCGGGTCCCGCGAGCAGCATGCGACCCAAGGCAAGTACCAGGGGGCCCAAGAAGTGAACATCCATCACACAATCAGTTAAAAAAATCCTAAAAATGCCGTTGACGTGAAGTTACGAAAAATTTGATTTTTTTTGTTCAGAGGCTGTTGTAAGTGTTGAATGTAGTGTGTACGGCCCAAAAATACACGTCTTCTTCCAGTTTGCCTAGGTAAGCTAAAAAGGTTTGACATCGCTGACATAGACCCAATGCCACTGTCAGTGTGGAAACCTGTTCTGCCCCTCGCTGCACGAGTCCGCGCAGTAACGCTGAGTTCGCCGTTTCAGCAAGCTGACGTGTCTCGCAACACAGCGCTAGTCTTGATGAATTCTTAAGAGTGGCAACCAACATTCCGTGCTCGGCCACCGTCAGCGCTGGTGCAATACCCTGCTGGGGCTCACACTAGTGTCCCCATACATGGTGTTAGACTACACAGAACAATTCGCACGATCAAGTTAAGGAAAATGCCATCCATCGTAAAAATATGAAAAACATTGTGTATTTTGTTAGACTTGTATCTCTCTTTCCTGTGAGCCTGTTAGATGACATGTTTTAAAAACCATTAAATATAAATATCGATCTGGATTGCAAGTTAAGGAAAATGCCACCCATCGTAAAAATATGAAAAACATTGTGTATTTTGTTAGACTTGTATCTCTCTTTCCTGTGAGCCTGTTAGATGACATGTTTTAAAAACCATTAAATATCAATATCGATCTGGATTGCAAGTTAAGGAAAATGCCATCCATCGTAAAAATATGAAAAACATTGTGTATTTTGTTAGACTTGTATCTCTCTATCCTGTGAGCCTGTTAGATGACATGTTTTAAAAACCATTAAATATCAATATCGATCTGGATTGCAAGTTAAGGAAAATGCCATCCATCGAAAAAATATGAAAAACATTGTGTATTTTGTTAGACTTGTATCTCTCTTTCCTGTGAGCCTGTTAGATGACATGTTTTAAAAACCATTAAATATAAATATCGATCTGGATTGCAAGTTAAGGAAAATGCCATCCATCGTAAAAATATGAAAAACATTGTGTATTTTGTTAGACTTGTATCTCTCTTTCCTGTGAGCCTGTTAGATGACATGTTTTAAAAACCATTAAATATCAATATCGATCTGGATTGCAAGTTGAGGAAAATGCCATCCATCGTAAGAATATGAAAAACATTGTGTATTTTGTTAGACTTGTATCTCTCTTTCCTGTGAGCCTGTTAGATGACATGTTTTAAAAACCATTAAATATCAATATCGATCTGGATTGCAAGTTAAGGAAAATGCCATCCATCGTAAAAATATGAAAAACATTGTGTATTTTGTTAGACTTGTATCTCTCTTTCCTGTGAGCCTGTTAGATGACATGTTTTAAAAACCATTAAATATAAATATCGATCTGGATTGCAAGTTAAGGAAAATGCCATCCATCGTAAAAATATGAAAAACATTGTGTATTTTGTTAGACTTGTATCTCTCTTTCCTGTGAGCCTGTTAGATGACATGTTTTAAAAACCATTAAATATCAATATCGATCTGGATTGCAAGTTAAGGAAAATGCCATCCATCGTAAAAATATGAAAAACATTGTGTATTTTGTTAGACTTGTATCTCTCTATCCTGTGAGCCTGTTAGATGACATGTTTTAAAAACCATTAAATATCAATATCGATCTGGATTGCAAGTTAAGGAAAATGCCATCCATCGAAAAAATATGAAAAACATTGTGTATTTTGTTAGACTTGTATCTCTCTTTCCTGTGAGCCTGTTAGATGACATGTTTTAAAAACCATTAAATATAAATATCGATCTGGATTGCAAGTTAAGGAAAATGCCATCCATCGTAAAAATATGAAAAACATTGTGTATTTTGTTAGACTTGTATCTCTCTTTCCTGTGAGCCTGTTAGATGACATGTTTTAAAAACCATTAAATATCAATATCGATCTGGATTGCAAGTTGAGGAAAATGCCATCCATCGTAAGAATATGAAAAACATTGTGTATTTTGTTAGACTTGTATCTCTCTTTCCTGTGAGCCTGTTAGATGACATGTTTTAAAAACCATTAAATATCAATATCGATCTGGATTGCAAGTTAAGGAAAATGCCATCCATCGTAAAAATATGAAAAACATTGTGTATTTTGTTAGACTTGTATCTCTCTTTCCTGTGAGCCTGTTAGATGACATGTTTTAAAAACCATTAAATATAAATATCGATCTGGATTGCAAGTTAAGGAAAATGCCATCCATCGAAAAAATATGAAAAACATTGTGTATTTTGTTAGACTTGTATCTCTCTTTCCTGTGAGCCTGTTAGATGACATGTTTTAAAAACCATTAAATATAAATATCGATCTGGATTGCAAGTTAAGGAAAATGCCATCCATCGTAAAAATATGAAAAACATTGTGTATTTTGTTAGACTTGTATCTCTCTTTCCTGTGAGCCTGTTAGATGACATGTTTTAAAAACCATTAAATATAAATATCGATCTGGATTGCAAGTTAAGGAAAATGCCATCCATCGTAAAAATATGAAAAACATTGTGTATTTTGTTAGACTTGTATCTCTCTTTCCTGTGAGCCTGTTAGATGACATGTTTTAAAAACCATTAAATATAAATATCGATCTGGATTGCAAGTTAAGGAAAATGCCATCCATCGTAAAAATATGAAAAACTTTGTGTATTTTGTTAGACTTGTATCTCTCTTTCCTGTGAGCCTGCTAGATGACATGTTTTAAAAACCATTAAATATAAATATCGATCTGGATTGCAAGTTAAGGAAAATGCCATCCATCGTAAAAATATGAAAAACATTGTGTATTTTGTTAGACTTGTATCTCTCTTTCCTGTGAGCCTGTTAGATGACATGTTTTAAAAACCATTAAATATAAATATCGATCTGGATTGCAAGTTAAGGAAAATGCCATCCATCGTAAAAATATGAAAAACATTGTGTATTTTGTTAGACTTGTATCTCTCTTTCCTGTGAGCCTGTTAGATGACATGTTTTAAAAACCATTAAATATAAATATCGATCTGGATTGCAAGTTAAGGAAAATGCCATCCATCGTAAAAATATGAAAAACATTGTGTATTTTGTTAGACTTGTATCTCTCTTTCCTGTGAGCCTGTTAGATGACATGTTTTAAAAACCATTAAATATAAATATCGATCTGGATTGCAAGTTAAGGAAAATGCCATCCATCGTAAAAATATGAAAAACATTGTGTATTTTGTTAGACTTGTATCTCTCTTTCCTGTGAGCCTGTTAGATGACATGTTTTAAAAACCATTAAATATAAATATCGATCTGGATTGCAAGTTAAGGAAAATGCCATCCATCGTAAAAATATGAAAAACATTGTGTATTTTGTTAGACTTGTATCTCTCTTTCCTGTGAGCCTGTTAGATGACATGTTTTAAAAACCATTAAATATAAATATCGATCTGGATTGCAAGTTAAGGAAAATGCCATCCATCGTAAAAATATGAAAAACATTGTGTATTTTGTTAGACTGGTATCTCTCTTTCCTGTGAGCCTGTTAGATGACATATTTTAAAAACCATTAAATATAAATATCGATCTGGACTACAGCGTTGTGACATTGTCTGACAGCTTTCACAGGTAAGGAACACATAGAGTCCGATTCATGAACGATGGCGATTCGCGCAGATGCGGACTTTTTCTCCACTGCTATCGTTTCCAAGCGACAGTTGCGTTACGACCATACATGTGCTTTGCACTTAAAAGAAGCGTGCATCCGGCGAATTTAAGACTGCCATTTTTTCTGATGAAAATGCGGAACACCTGGGAAAGTTGTGATTAACTGATCAATAATTTCTTGAATACCGTGTGAATATAACATTGGAATGACGGAAATATGTTATTGAATAAAAACACTTTCTATACGAACGGTTGTTATTATTGTGCTAAATACAGTGTAGTTACATATATTTCATATGACTAATATTTTGTTTACATTTTTAACATTTTGCTCAGATAGGTGCCCATTGCGTAACAATCTATTGAACAAATCTGCACATGAAATGCTTAGATTACATTTGATAATCGTTGCATCGGCAACTGTCCTGTCTAAAACATATGTTTCATCACATGACCTACTATTCACATCTTGCTTAGAATCCTTTTAGCAATTTAATTTTTCGTTACAATCGTTTTGACAATACGACATCCATCAAACATTTCTGCTGCAGTAATATACTGCTCACTTTCTGAATCCATACTATATTTGATTCTGTATCACTCCAGTGTAGCTCCTTTTCGAAACTGACCGAACAAAGTAAGCTATAATCTGGAAACTGCTTCCCCCATGAATCCAAATACGCAAGTGCTACATTACATAAATGGACATAGGAATAAAACCTACTGTGAGCAGCTTGATTACCGTCATGTGGTATCTTTCACTTAGACTTATACCTAAAACTCACAAAATAATTTTCTTTCCCGGGTTCTATCTTTGTTATGAGTAATTCGTAGCAAGATATTGTCTCTGCAAGGCGTGTACTCTGTTTTCAATTTCTGGAATGATTGTTTCAAAAATATTGATCTGACTTTCAGCAAACCACAACCATAATCCAGATTACTCACTGTTGAAAACTGAATGCAGAGATAAAGGAAAACCTGATTCCGACAGGAAAAATGACTTTGGAGCAGGATATAAACTCAAAATATTTTCAAGAGCCGGAAGAAAAGACAATCATCTTGTACTGCTGTAACATAGTACTTGATGATGACTGAAATTTAGAGAATCAAAGAACTCTTTGAGTCTTTCCACCATTTCAGTATAAAAATGGAAATACAAGTAAAGTTATGCAAATAAAATGACACAGTATACAGGTATGTATATACAAACTGAAGTGGCGAGAGAAAATTTGTACCAAGAGCGGGAATCGAACCCGGGTCTACTGCTTACTAGACAGGTGTGTTGGGCACTGAGGCATCTATGCACAGTGGTCTGCGCGGCTGCACTGATTACCCTGGCACGCCTCTCTTCTTGATCCAAATTCCTGCTACCACCCTAGTCTACTTTAAATTTCCCCTCACACACGATCAGAATTAGAATTGCCGAGGCTCTCCAAGTTCTGGAACAGCATCTCAGCATCGAACGTAAATAGGGGATTCAGCCTGAAGCCCAGGACAGATACTTATAGAAATGAAATGAAACAGTTTCGAGGACTTTACTGGTCTCATACAGATATGACTTTGCATATTTACTGAAGCGGCGAGCGAAAATTTGTATTACAGCCAAGGTAACCAGTGCAGTTGTATGAACCGCTGTGCCAAGGTAGATTGATGGCTAATGCACCTGCCTCGTAAGCAGGAGACTCGGGTTTGATTCTCAGAGCCGGCCGCGGTGGCCGTGCGGTTCTAAGCGCTTCCGTCCGGAACCGCGAGACTGCTACGGTCACAGGTTCGAATCCTGCCTCGGGCATGGATGTGTGTGATGTCCTTAGGTTAGTTAGGTTTAAGTAGTTCTGGGTTCTAGGGGACTGATGACCTCAGATGTTAAGTCCCATAGTGCTCAGAACCATTTGAGTCTCAGATTTGGTACAAAGTTTCGCTCATCGATTTAGTCTATATACACATAAAATCATATCTGTATGAGACCAGTAAAGTCCTTGAAATTGTATCATTTCATTTCTATAAGTATCTGATCATGGGCTTCAGGCTGGATCTCCCATTTACGTTTGATACTGAGATGCTATTCCAGAACTTGAAGAGCCTGTGCAATTCTGTTGGCGTGTAAGGGGGTATTTAAAGTAGACTGCAGCCCCATTGAGAATTTGGACCGAGGAGGGAGGTGTGCTACGGTAATTCGTGCAGTTGTGTGAACCATTGCGCAAAGGTTGCTTACTGGCGAACGTACCTCCCTCGTAATCAGGAGACCCAGGTTCGATTCCCGGCCCTGACACTAATTTTCACTCGTCGCTTCAGTATATATATATATACATAAAAACTTCTAAATTTTAAAAATGGCATTTTCTATATCAAATGGCACTTTTCCAACCGCTGTTTTCACACTGTTGTGGATTCTACATGTCATGCAAGTCACATCTATAATTCACTTCCTTGCAGGACTCGCTTGAAATTTGGCAAAAACATTTTTTTCTGCCACTTTCGTTTATTCCGCTAATCATATTGTCCGTATTATCAGCAGATAAACAGTAAGTCTGGTTCTAGGCAGTGATGATGCCAAACCTACATCACATTTTTAGATGTTGTATCAGAAGTTTGTTTTACATCAGTATTTTTCGATGCAGCCCACTTTCTTCTTACATAGGTTAGTTGGTCAAGATCTTCTTTAAGAACTTGTTTGCATAAAGCTTCAGCTTTGATTCGTTTACAATTACTCTTGACTTCATAAAGCTTTTTAAAGACATTTGTTATGCAGCTACATTTATGGCACATGGTATGGTATGCAAAAGTTACCTTACCTGCCGCTGTTGTAAGCTACTTCATTTCAAATCACACTTTTAATATTTGTCCATTATGTCTTGATACAAATTAAAGCTCACAATTCTAACGTGTTGTTCTCACTATACAGGGTGAAGAGAAATTCGTGCAATCGGGATTCGCAGCGCGACTTCTCACATGCCAGCGATAAAAAAATGTCTCTTACAAAATTTCGTCCGGCGACTACATCTGGCAGAAAAAGGACGTTAAATAGTGGCAATCTGGCAACATTGTAATCAAATGTATGGTAACTACCTCTGTGAGAAGCATTCAGTCGCCCTGCAGAGTTTGTGCAGCGTATAGAGTTTTGGGTTAGCATGCGGGAGATCGAGGGTTCGATCCTGGGTTGGGGCGCATTTTTTTATTTGCTTATTTCATTCTGATATTTCATACTGTAATATACGCCGTTTCTTAGGTCACATGTATCCTAAATTTACAACATTTTGTAACGCTGAACGTAACAAATATGTGGTTAGACAAATAAGAAATAGGCAGCTGAAACAAATGATCTGTCATAGGACGGAATAACTACAATAACAATATCAGTTTCGAGGTGCCAAATATGATGTCACAGTACAATAAAACATCTACTTGTCATGTATACTAAATGTAATATGAGCGCTCACATATAGCACATTCGCAACCAGCGACCATGATAATGTCCATATTAATGATCGCATGACATTCACCACCGAATATATTGTCCTCAGAACAACAAATGCTCAAAGCGGCATCCCTGCGCGTCCAAACATTGCGCAACCCGCCGGTGCATACAGCTGTGGACCCTTTGCAGCGAAGGTGCGTCCGCAGTAACAAAAGGAGCGTGGACACGCGCTACCAATTCTTCCACATTCGTCGGCGGAGTAGAGTGCACGTGCTCCTTCAGGTGTCCCCACAGGAAGAAATCCAGGGGATTTACGTCGGGTGAACACAGTGGCCGTACAACTGTACCTCCACTTCCGAGCCATTTCCCTGGAAATGTTCTGTACAAATGCTGTCGCACATTAATTCCAGAGTGTGGGGAGCACCATCATGTTGGAACCTTATCCTCTGACGAACATGTAGTGGAACATCTTCCAGCGCATCAGGCAGATAGTTTGAGAGGAATGCATGATTCCTTTGTGCAGTCAACCGGTCAGGCAACATGTAGGGGCCGAAACACATGTCACCCAATATTCCAGACCAGTCGTTGATACCAAAGCAAATTCGATATCCGTGGTAACGGGTGAACCTCACACCAATAGTGGGCATTGTGGATATTGAAGACACACTCACGATTGAATGCTGCTTCATCCCACCATATTACGGTGTTCACGAAGCCATCGTTGGCTTCCTGTTGTTGAAACTATTCACAGAATTGCATCCGCTGATGGCGATCTGCAAGATTCCAGGGTTGCGTGAAAGCATAATGATAGGCATGCAGCTCATTCTCATGCAGCACGTTGACGACCGTGCGTTGCAACACACGCAGCTGCATTGCTACGCCACGTGTACTTCGCTGAGGTTCCTCGTGTGTGACCTCCAGAATAGCTCCCTCAGTAGCAGGAGTATGGTGTCTGTGGACGACCTCTGTCACTCGACGGCGGAAGGAGAGAACCTGACTCCCGAAGGCGCAGATGCAGATGGCGAAACACATTTTTATCTAGATGTCGATGAGGATATCTATCAGCATATTCACGAGCGGCAACACCAGCCCAGTTATCAGATACGTCAAGGACCAGAAGCATACCCACATATTCATCATTTGTCTATGCCATGTATCTGCCACACTGGTATAGAGGTTGGAAATGAGAAAATTCGATACGTGTACACATGTACAATGGAGTCTGTCATCGGCGTGGTACTCTGCACACAACTAGTCCTTGTCTGACGGACAGCGCATGCAGTATAAACACGCCGTCACTCTTGAGTGTTGTTCCGCCTAACGCACTAACGCACATTACCCCGCTCATAGATATCGTTCTGCATGCTTCATCCCGACACCGCTAATTGTGAAGTGTTCAGTTTCGAATTACACTGTTTCCCTGACGGTAACTGACGTGAGGTTCCCACGATCCCATCGATAGAATAATAATAATAATAATAATAATAATAATAATGCTTTGAGATATGCATTAAACAGCATGCGGTGACCAGAGTCATTGTTGAAAGGCATAGTTAGTGGGTCCACGGTGATAACACATACAAATAGTAACCGAGTTTGGACATTATTCGCAAAGCATGTTGCCAGTCCTACTGGTAACTAAGGTACTAACGAAATGTAATGGATCTTAGGCAAGAATAGTAGTTGGTACTAATCTATGGGACCATTGGATGAGGGTACAAAGAAAACAGGTTTCGCATCTAGTAGATGAAGTGGTGCGAATAAATTCACGCCCAGGACGTTGGAAAGACTTCTTTCAAAGCTGACCAATCTTCCATTTCTACGATTGTGGTATGTAATTGCAAATGTTTTCTAGAGGACCCGCTGCAATCGCTGTGACGATGAAGATGCCAGGTACTGTACTACCTGGACTACATTTACCAAACAAAAATAACTTGCCTCAACCCAGGATCGAACCATCGTCCTTCTGCAAGCTAACCCAAAACTCTATCCACTGCGCCATCTGTAGAGCACAACTAACCGGTTCTGTTAGAGGTAATTGTAATACATGTGGTTACAGTGTTGCCATATTGCCACTCTTTAACGTCCTTTTTCCGCCGGATGTATTCGCCGGTAGAAATTCTGTGACAAACATTTTTTTATTGCTGACATGTGAGGTGTCCCGCTGCGAAGACCGAGTGCGTGAATTTCGCTTCACCCTTTGTAGAATCTACGTAATGAAGTGACTTACTGCAATTACGGTGAAATACCAGGTCAACCCTCAACTTTAATATTATATCTTTTGGTTGATAATTAATGTAAAAGCTTTGTGATCCTGAATATCAAGGATTTGATTTCATAGCAGTCCTTTAATAAAACATGTTTATGCTGGAAATATTTTAAATTTTTAAAATCATGTTTCATGGAAACAACGGAAGCAAAAATCTCTTAGGATGTGTGAACCAAATTATTCTTTTCTTGGTGAAAAAGACGCTGGTTCAAGAAGTTGTTGTAACAGCAGCAGAGGTTGCCAAACTATGTTTGTTTGATTTAAAAATCTGAACAATTCCCACCCCGTGCAATCGAAAAAGTGGGGCTGAAAGTTTTATAGTTAATTTTATAACCAAGTGTTGTCTCTTCCAAGAAAGGGTATTTGTTCTTTAGTTCGGAAAAAAGGTGGGTTTGCATTTTGCATAATAACTTACTTCACGCAGTAACAACACACCATATCAACAGCCAACGCTAGACTGAGCAAACTTCGTGTCTTCATTCTTCATTGTACGCGATAAACCACTGATTCCCAAAGTGGTCTATATCGATCCCTAGGGATCAATTACAACCCTAAAGGGGTCCATGTCAGTGAAAAATAAAATTGAGAGTGCATTAGATGTAAATGGGTGTCCAGGAGAGTGGATCCAATTTAGATAGTTCCAAAGAGGGTGCTAATCAATGACACGTCCGTCGTCAGTAGCTGAGTGGTCAGCGCGACGGGATGTCAATCCTAAGGGCCAAAGTTCGATTCCCGTCTAAGTCGGAGATTTTCTCAGCTCAGGGACTTGTGTTGTCCTTATCATCGTCTTTTCATCCCCATCGACGCACAAGTCGCCGAAGTGGCGTCCAATCGAAAGACTTGCAACCGGCGAACGGACTACCCGACGGGAGGCCTAGTCACACGACATTTACATTTACCAATGACGCTACGAAACCACCCAAACTGTAGGATCTTCTGATAAAAGCGGTAAAGATTTGAAATACTTTAAAATGCTTAAATAAAAACAAAAGACACACATAGGAAGGCAGTACGTTCGCTTCGGCGTCACGAAGAGAGTTTTGTGGACGTCTTACAATATCTCGCTACTCATAGTAAAATACGGGAAACGGTGTACTACTGGGGAACAGTTCATTGTGTCAGTCGTTAAAGAAGTTTTAAACATTGTTGTACGTAAACTGCTTATGATGTACTCAAAACAATTCTTTCTAAAAATAACGAAGTTGTAAGACGGCAGGGGCACATGTGGACTCTGACCACAATCTATTAGTTATGAACTGTAGGTTAAAACTGAAGAAACTGCGAAAAGGTGGGAATTTAAGGAGATGGGATCTGGATAAACTGACTAAACCAAAGGTTGTACAGAGTTTCAGGGAGAGCATAAGGGAACAATTGACAGGAATGGGGGAAAGAAATACGGTAGAAGAAGAATGGATAGCTCTGAGGGATGAAGTAGTGAGGGCAGCAGAGGATCAAGTAGGTAAGAAGACGAGGGCTAGTAGAAATCCGTGGGTAACACAAGAAATATTGAATTTAATTAAAGAAAGGAGAAAATATAAAAATGCAGTAAATGAAGCAGGCAAAAAGAAATACAAACGTCTCAAAAGTGAGATCGACAGGTGGTGCAAAATGGCTAAGCAGGAATGGCTAGAGGACAAATGTAAGGACGTAGAGGCTTATCTCACTAGGGATAAGACAGATACTGCCTACAGGAAAATTAAAGAGACCTTTGGAGAAAAGAGAACCACTTGTATGAATATCAAGAGCTGAGATGGAAACCCAGTTCTAAGCAAAGAAGGGAAAGCAGAAAGGTGGAAGGAGTATATAGAGGGTCTATACAAGGGCTATGTGCTTGAGGACAATGTTATGGAAATGGAAGAGGATGTAGATGAAGATGAAATGGGAGATACGGTACTGCGTGAAGAGTTTGACAGAGCACTGAAAGCCATAGGTCAAAACAAGGCCCCAGGAGTAGACAACATTTCACTAGAACTACTGACCGCCTTGGAAGAGCCAGCCCTGACAAAACTCTACCATCTGGTGAGCAAGATGTATGAGACAGGCGAAATACCCTCAGACTTCAAGAAGAATATAATAATTCCAATCCCAAAGAAAGAAGGTGTTGACAGATGTGAAAATTACCGACAAATCAGTTTAATAAGTCACAGCTGCAAAACACTAACGCCAATTCTTTACAGACGAATGGAAAATCTGGTAGGAGCCGACCTCGGGGAAGATCAGCTTGGATTCCGTAAAAGTGTTGTAACACGTGAGACAATACTGACCTTACGACTTATCTTAGAAGAAAGATTAAGGAAAGGCAAACCTACGTTTCTAGACTTAAAGAAAGCTTTTGACAATGTTGATTGGAATACTCTCTTTCAAATTCTAAAAGTGGCAGGGGTAAAATACAGGGAGCGAAAGGCTACTTACAATTTGAACTGAAACCAGATGGCAGTTATAAGAGTCGAGGGACATGAAAGGGAAGCAGTGGTTGGGAAGGGAGTGAGTCAGGGTTGTACCCTCTCCCCGATGTTATTCAATCTGTATATTGAGCAAGCAGTAAAGGAAACAAAAGAAAAATTCGGAGTAGGTATTAAAATCCATGGAGAAGTAATGAAAACATAGGGGTTCGCCGATAACATTGTAATTCTGTCAGAGACAGCAAAGCACTTGGAAGAGCAACTGAAAGGAATGCACAGTGTCTTGAAAGGAGGATATAAGATGAACATCAACAAAAGCAAAAAGAGGATAATGAAATGTAGTCGAATTAAATCGGGTGATGCTGAGGGAATTATATTTGGAAATGAGATGCTTAAAGTGTAAATGAGTTTTGCTATTTGGGGAGCAAAATAACTGATGATGGTCGAAGTAGAGACGATATAAAACGTAGACTGGCAATGGCAAGGAAAGCGTTTCTGAAAAAGAGAAATTTAATAACACCGAGTATAGATTTAAGCGTCAGGAAGTCGTTTCTGAAAGTATTTGTTTGGAGTGTAGCCATGTTTGGAAGTGAAACATTGCCGATAAACAGTTTGGACAAGAAGAGAAGCTTTCGAAATGTGGTGCTACAGAAGAATGCTGAAATATAGATGGGTAGATCACATAACTAATGAGGAGGTATTGAGTAGAATTGGGGAAATTCAAATGGTTCAAATGGCTCTGAGCACTATGGGACTTAACTGCTGAGGTCATCAGTCCCCTAGAACTTAGTACTACTTAAACCTAACTAACCTAAGGACATCACACACATCCATGCCCGGGGCAGGGTTCGAACCTGCGTCCGTAGCGGTCGCGCGATTCCAGACTGTAGCGCCTAGAACCGCTCGGCCACTATGGCCGGCTAGAATTGGGGAGGAGTTTGTGGCACAACTTGACAAAAAGAAGGGACCGGTTGGTAGGACATGTTCTGAGGCATCAAAGGATCACCTATTTAGCATTGGAGGGCAGCGTGGAGGGTAAAAATCGTAGAGGGAGATCAAGAGATGAATACACTAAGCAGATTCAGAAGGATGTAGCTTGCAGTAAGTACTGGGAGATGCAGAAGCTTGCACAAGATAGAATAGCATGGAGAGCTGCATCAAACCAGTCTCAGGACTGAAGACCACCACAACAACAACAACAAGACGCATTGTTGAAATGAATTATGATATTCAAATGGTTCATATGGCTCTGAGCACTATGGGATTCAACTGCTGTGGTCATTAGTCCCCTAGTACTTAGAACTACTTAAACCTAACTATCCTAAGGACATCACACACATCCATGCCCGAGGCAGGATTCGAACCTGCGACCGTAATTATGATATTAAAAGCATCTTGTCTAATCACGTTAAACATCTCTACACAACTCGACCAGTCGACTTCCTCTGGTAATGAACTATTGTTATTGGAAAATCTTCGTGTTGTTGTGGATAAAAAAAACCATGATGTACTGGCCTGCGTGAGAACTGTAACGATTGACACTAAAGATGAATCAATGTTGTGAAAGACTATTTGATGGGAGAAGCGGTCCCTTTATCCAATATAATATAAACAGCAGCAGGTGGCGCTATCGTCGATTTATAAGTACTTAAAACAAAATGTACCCGAGGTGTTTGCACTGCACTGCGTCATTCGTCGGCAACGTTTAGTTCTAAATAGTCTTCCAGACTGTTCAGTAGCGTGTCCAACAACTGACTCTCTCACTTCTCACAGAATGCTCCTGGCAACTACAATACTACTGACAGCCAACTCTGTGGCGTAACATATCAACTACTGAAGACTTCTGTTTGAAAAATACCTAATGTACACATAACTATCACTGAATATCAAAAATATCTAGACAACTCTCATTAACCATGTGCGTTACACCTCGCGTTAATAAAACACACAGTAATAATTATTGGCCTGCAGTGGTGCTGTAACTAAGATATACGTATCTGGTGTAAGAATAAACGCAAGTTTAAACATTAGTGCTTCAATGTGGACTATATAATTAACTGTTTTTCAAACCATCCTCTTGATATACAGCCCAGTCTTCAGTGAATCATGGGACGCAGCTGCTCACCACGGTGGATTTCTAGTGTGATGGATGTCGTCTCACCGTTGACAAAAAAGAAAAGCCGAAGGATGATGCGGGGCTGTACATTTAAGGACTCTACCTTGTAAGGTGCCAGGCAAATCCAACACCTTCCATGAAAACCCTGACATGATAAGCAAATCCAGTAGTATGTCACATAACTCCGAATAAATCGTGACATTAAATTAACCAAAGTAATACGAGTAACGAGTGAGCAAATGGAATACCACAGACTAACCCAAGAATGCCTAAATGCATGTCATACCTTCCCACCGTGAGACAGACGCAGTTCCGAGGGGAGAAACGAGAACAGAAGCCGAGAGCAGAACCGTGTTAAGCTGGAAGGCCCTACGATAAGGGATGGATGGACACCCACGTCGCCAGCTAACCGTTAGGACCACCCCCAGCCCATGTTAAAAGCTAGAAACTTAGCGTGAGACTTTATCGTGTCTCTGTTACGTCAGGACCACCCCCCCCCCCCCCCCAGCCCATGTTAAAAGCTAGAGCCCTGCAGAAGAACAGCATAGATCTTACAATAACACAAAAAGGGCCATCACAGCCGCATGTTTTAGCGAGAGACTTTTTCGCGTCTCTGTTACGTCAGGACCACCCCCCAGCCCATGTTAAAAGATAGAGCCCTCCAGAAGAACAGTATAGATCTTACGATAACACCAAAAGGACCACACCAGCTGCAAGTTTTAGCGTGAGAGTTTTTCGCGCCTCTGTTACGTTGCAAACTTTAAAAACATTACCCCACCACGAAAAGTATAACGTTTCTCATTGGATGGACAGAATTTTTGTAGGCGGAGCTTAAGGTTAACGTTGACACACTGATTGGTCAGATGAAAACACAGCCAGATAGTTTTTTTAAACCAACTTCGGTAAATTGTAGTAAGGAGAAGTTAGGAGAGAGTTGCTTCTGAGACGGCGAGGTGAGCGGAGCTGTGCTGCCCGCCGCCCCCTGACAAACACCGACAAGGTAATGAACGCACGCGATGCCGCATAACAGCCCATAAAGCTTCACTCAGAACTGCAGAAGTCTCATCTGTTACACCCCCTTTTTGCGTAATACTAGTGTCGATCGTCAATTAAAGTTCATGGTGTTCACATTTGCCACTTGAAGTAAAAATCCGAAACGCGATGATTTTTCTGTTATATAGTTATTAAGAAGCCACATCAGCCACTGTAATTTACGACAAGTTAGATAAGTAATTAAAGATAATTGATTGTCACTGTAGACCGTTTTGAAAGTTTTCCCTTTTGTGAAACTTAATTTAAACCTAGATTATAGATGTGATATGGTATAGGTCATCCTTCGATCCATTGTAGAACTTGGAAACCCATTCAGGGAATATTCGTTCACATTTTTGTTGACCGCAGTTGGTTTTTATCATCCTGTATTAAAACATTTCCTTTTGTCAATAGTGCAATTTATAAACAATGTTTTGTGAGTAGAATAAAATTTCCAATGGTAAACTTAACTGCTTTTTCGACGTTATTTTACCAGCTAACTAAAAATAGGAAAGCCTTGAACCCCTTCCACTAAATTTAGTTAGTATTAAGATTCTTTTACAGGGAGTGCAGTGGAGCTGACGCTGAAATCATTAAGTATTTGGTTATATCATCGCTAGTCTCACTGAACTCTTCTGAACTCTACATGTCATGTGTGGTCTGGCGTCTCCTTACCAGCAACAGGTCCCAGGTTCAAACTAGTCAATTCCCTAAAAAACACGCTCAGAGCGTCGTTGCGCGAAAGTGGTAGGGAGACACGATATAGAACAAACAGACACCACGCAGAATGTTAAAACGTGGGGTAAGCAGTGCCATCAGATCCAATGCGTCACTGCGGGCTCTTGTGCAGTATTAGTAGCGACAAAGGACAAGGCCGTCGTGGGGTGATGAGGCACTTTCAGTAGGGAAATGGAAAACGTGGAAACTACATTTAAAGTTCACATATAAATCCATTTTTATAACTGGGCTTTGGAAGGACAAAATAACTTTAACAGTAACAAATAAATATGATTTGAATGAGCTTCAGGTGAAACAATTAGTTGACAATCCCTGTTCTTCATGAACTCCACATTTACCACACCATTTACATCAGTAAATATTGTAACCAACAAATGTCGACACAAAATTGGAAGTGTTCAAGCACCGAATCTTAGACCTTGGTACAATGTATACTAACGTAGTGCTGAGCTCCCATTGCTGCCAAAATTTGTAGTTGTACGGCTAGACAGTTGCAAGTAAATAACTTCCAGTATATTTTAAAAAATCAAAGACTTTTTGACAAACAAGAGTTAGACGAAGCCAAAATGTGCCTAAGAAGAGAGTACCAGGAACGACTGGCGAACTCGAAATTAAAATATTGTCTTCTGATCTTCTTTTTACCAAACAAGAGTTAGACGAAGCCAAAATGGAGAGCAGTGAGAGGAACGACTGGTGAACTCGAAATTGTATCACTGTGGAAGATCGAAATATGGCTCCTCCATTCAATGTTCACACAAAATCTATAAGGATAAACAGTTAAATTAGAGACAGAGGAAAGAAAATCAGCTAACATCGCTCTATAGGGAAACACAGCTGCACCTGTTTGGACAATTGTATAATTCTATATAAATTAGACGATGCGGAAAAGATATTGGTGCTTTCCATTGCCAACAGGGTTGTCAGACAGCTGTTTAATCCAAAATACAAGGCTTCAGTTACTACTAACATTTCAAAATATTGATAAGTATTCACCGATAACATTTAAGATAATTTTCCAGAGCTGTTATCAACTAATGAAACGCAGTCTTTTCATACACATAACAATCACTTTCTGTTTAACTTTATTTTGACGTTCCTGCATTGATTTCTGTTTTTGCGTGTTTCTAGTCGTTATACCCCACGTAAACCCAGTTATAACCAATATATTATTAACATTAACCTGTTTACAATTTTACTCATTTAATAGGAACGAAAACATAGTATTAGAAGGAACATGTCACTTGTATCGAGGTGTTTTGATATTGTGCTTCGGCTGATGTATATCAACTGCTTCAAAAGCTTTTGAAACAACTAATCAAAACTGCATCACATAATTCAGTGACCAGTGACACACATTGTCCTCAGTATGTAGGAACGATTGCTGGCGTTCGGGTGATACATTTCAGCATTCCTGCTGTATGAACACCACCTCGTATCAGGTGGTCTTCATCCTTTTTCAGAAGTACGGAAGATGGCGACAAAGTGCGTTAGGGGGCGGCGGAATAAAATAACGCGTACACAGACTCACAAAATATGCAATAGCTGAGGTGGTTATGTGCAATAGGAACTGATGTTTTCATCATTCATATTTATACGAAAATACAGATATTCAGCGTACGTTCTGTGTTTTGTCTCTTCAATTACCAAATAGCTCTTTCGGGTGCTGACTCAGTGTGGCGATAATTCTCCCGCGTCACACGCCAACTATACTGTACATTTCTGTAAATTACTCTTGCGCTTACGCACTTCCTCATTTGCCAGTTTACACAATGTGTTTCAGCTAATGAACATCAAGAAGACATCAAGACCGTATCGTACGAAAACAATGCACTCCTCAACGAATGGCTTACCACTCGTTCCTCAAAGGAAAAAAGACTAACTGTTATTTTAGTGAGTAAACGATAGTTTGAACTCAAAAACGTCATGTACATACATCATACTCCAACAATTTGGAGCTTAAAATTACCATCTTGATGAACATTGAATTGCTTCAGCCGCTGTACAGACAAACGTTCGTTATTTAATGACTTAAGGAATGACAAAGATAGCTGCTCTATGATCATCATGTACAATATCCTTAACAACAACAACAAATTCAGGAATTAGTTTTGTTGAGACTATTTCGCATTCGACGATTTCAAAATTGATCTTTCCATGTTATCTACAGTCTTTGTTTACCTTTTCCTGTGACTTTGTAATCATACATTATTTTTAAATAACTATTACAGCTCGTTTTTCTAATAAGATTTAGCTACATTTTTTATGTGATTCCGTTTCTTGCAGTAAAGTCTTCACATTTAACCTGAATGTTATATCTCCGTTTTACATGAGATCAGCTCTTATGTGTCCAAAAGTCTAGCATAGAAGCGTTGTTTGCGTTGCCTGGATTTTTCGTATTTCTTTTTTTCTAGCGTGGTTCGTAAAAGATAATAGAAACCAGCATGATTCTATAAAATTTTATCACGATTCAACACTGGCTTTGACACTAAATCTCTTCTATCTATGCCATATAAGACACAGTGGTTTCAAGTTATAGATTGTTTTGAGAACATTTAGCAAATCGGGTAGAGCTCCTTTCTCCACCGTGATTTCACAATTTTTCTCTGCAAGCCTCTCAAAAGATTTAGCGTAAATATGAAGGCTATAAATTCATGTTGGCTAAATACCTTGTGTTTTTAAATTGATCACGTCTTAGTAAATACAGAGACTGAAGAAGATGGATTATCATTCTATGTGAATTCCATGATGAAGTAACCTTTCAGAGGCAGAGCTTTTGCTAGAAGACTCATTTTTTTTAACCAGCCACATCATAGTGACGCTGTGTTTGAGATGCAATTCATCGATGGTTTGAGGTTTGTTTCTCACTCCCAGACACTTATCGTCTGACAAGTTTTGTAATTCTTGCATCTAACTACATTTTGCTATGGGTATACAGGAGTCTACATCTACATATATACTCCACTAGCCACCAAGCGGTGTGTGGCGAAGCGCACAGTTTGCGCCGATGTCATATTTCCCCCTCTCTGTTCCACTCGCTGATCGCCCGATGGAATAACCGACCGTCTGAACGCCTCAGTACGAGCTCTAATTTCCCCTATCTTCGAATGGTGATCATTGCGCGATTTGAAAGTTTGTGGTAATAATATAAGCTCTACATCCTCAGTGAAGATCGGATTTCGGAATTTAGTGAGCAGCCCCTTCCGTTTGGCGCGCCGTCTATCTGCAAGTGTGTCCCACTTCAAACTTTCTATGAGATTTGTAACGCTCTCGCGATGGCTAAATGTACCAGTCACGAATCTTGCCGCTCTTATTTGGACCTTCTAAATCTCTTGAATCAGACCCAACTGGTAAGGGCCCCATAAAGATGAACAGTACTCTAAGACTGGACGAACTAACGTATTGTAAGCTATTTCCTTTGTTGAAGGACTGCATCGCTTGAGGACTCTACCAATCTAGAGTTTGCCTTGCCCGTTACCTGTGTAATCTGATCATTCCATCTGAGATCATTTCGAATAGTCACACCAAGATACTTGGCGGATGCTATCGCTTTCAAAGACTGGAAGCATCCCTCAGGCTGTGGCTAAGCCATGTTTCCGCAATATCCTTTCTTCCAGGAGTGCTAGTTCTGCAAGGTTCGCAGAAGAGCTTCTATGAAGTTTGGAAGGTAGGAGACGAGGTACTGGCAGAAGTAAAGCTGTGAGGACGGGGCGTGAGTCGTGCTTGGCTGGCTCAGTTGGTAGAGCACTTGCCCGCGAAAGGCAAAGGTCCCAAGTTCGAGTCTCGGTCCGGCACACAGTTTTAATCTGCCAGGAAGTTCATCATTGATTTCTTCACAGCTTTCGTGTGATACTACTTTCCTGTAGACTACAGCATCATCGGCAAACAGTATAATGCCGCTGCCAATACCATCAACCAGATCGTTTATGTAAATCGTAAAAACCAGCGGACCTATTACGTTACCTTGGGGCAAACGTGAAGTTACGCTTGTTTCTGCTGACATCACCACGCTCAGGACGACGTACTGCTTCCTGTCTCTTAGAAAACTTTCTATCCATCCGCATATGTCATCGGATAGACCGTAAGGGCGCACTTTTAGGAGCAAGCGACAGTGCGGAACTGAGTCGAACGCCTTTCGAAAGGCGAGAAATATGGCAACCTGGGAGCCAGTATCTAGAGCCTGTTGTATATCATGCACAAAGAGGGCCAGCTGTGTCTCGGATGACTGCTTTTTCCTAAAACAGTGCTGTTTTCCGCAGATGAGCTTTTCAGAGTCTAGAAAGGTCATTAAGTCTGAACACAAAATACGTTCCATGATTCTAAAACAAATCGATGTCAGCGAAATTGGCCGGTAATTTTATGTATCCGATTTTCTACCCTCCCTATAGATTGCTATGTCCTAGGCCTTCTTCCAGTCCCGTGGAACTTTCTGCTGTTCCAAAGATCTCCGATAGGTGATAGATAGATAGATGATGTGTATTCATGGTTGTGGAGTCCGCAGCTCGTGGTCGTGCGGTAGCGTTCTCGCTTCCCATGCCAGGGTTCCCGGGTTCGATTCCCGGCGGGGTCAGGGATTTTCTCTGCCTCATGATGACTGGGTGTTGTGTGCTGTCCTTAGGTTAGTTAGGTTTAAGTAGTTCTAAGTTCTAGGGGACTGATGACCATAGATGTTAAGTCCCATAGTGCTCAGAGCCATTTGAACCATTTTTTCCCTTTGGCCAACGTTTTGACTGCTGCAACCGTTTGACTATCAATTATGATTTTCAATAGTGTTACATCCTACCGCTACTGTTAACATCGTCCACGTCCCTGGATAAACAATTACATTGTTACTGTTAATGTTAAGTTCTGTTTATATCAAATTTTGCTAGTGATATTTACAGGATCTTAATGGCTGACTACACTCTAACCAGTTACTTATATGAAACTCAGTTATGGGAAGGCGCGATGGAACAGTGGAACAGCAAGACGCCCGTATGAGGCACGAATTCGAGGGAGGACGCTACCAAATTGTCGCATTTCAAAGACTTGACGAGAGTCTCGCGAAACATGAGCTCTTAGACCAGACCGACAGGAAACTGGTAGATCTTCCAGTGTGCACCAGCACGTGATCCATATCCGAGGAATTAAATGCCTCCAAGGGAAATGTGTGGAACGTCCTGCACGAAAGTAGCGTCCATACTTTCAAGTATCATATGGTTCAAGACCTGTCAGTCGATGACTTTCCCCAGCGCGTGGAAGTTTGTCAGTGGTATCTACACCAAATTATAAACATCCATGACTTCGCAACTTGCGTTTTGTTTACTAACGAGGCTACCTTCGCGAGGGAAGGAATACTCACCAGCAACGACAGCCATTTTTGGAAGTTGGAAACTCGTGGGTTCCATCGCCAACATAGATTTACCGTAAATGTATGGCCTGGTATAGTTCACGATCATGTGTCTGGAACGTATCTTCTGCCTGATACGCTCGGTCGAAGAAATTACCGGATCCTTTCCCTTGAAGTACTACCGGAAATTCTGTAGAATGTCCCGCTAGCAGTGAGGCGACGATTATAGTTCCAGCATGAGAGGGCCCCACTGAACTCTTGGGTCATGTTATCCTCAACTGTGGGATTAGAAAGGATGGGCTAATACTGTGGCCACCATGTTCAATTCTATGGATTGCCACCAGTTCACTCCTATGGATTTCTTATGTGGTAGGAGATAATACGTTTGGTGTACGAGACACTGGCAGACACTCCAGGTGAGCACTGTATGACGGAGTCCTGGTCACGGAAGTGAAGTCCAACTCCAAAGGTGTAGGAAGTCGACCGTCTATGGTTCGCTACAGAGAGAAACAACGTTTTGTAGGCTAAGTGCCAGAGTTATCATTTCCCGTCAACGCCCCGGCATTAAAGGCGATGACCTACGTCATACGCTTCCTTCGACTGCCCTGTTCCTGGTGGCTAATCCTCGTGGTAGTGCTGCCTTCAGACTTGTGGCTGAATTTGTGGAGCCGCCTGGAGCCAACATGTCTGCACCTGCTTCAAAGACTGCCCGAGTGACTTTCAGGCTCGACACAAGGAACTTCGCATTACTGAAAAGGCTGTTGAGGCCTTTACTGCAAGCTGCACTCGCGTTTGGAGCTGTCTGCGACCTTTTTGCGGCAAAATCTGTTAGACATGTTCTGTGTACATCCATGTCATCAGCTTAAGTTCAGATTTGTCAAAAATTATTTTTGCTCTTTTGTGTATGTAGTGGAAACCAAGTACTGAGGAGAGGAACGTCCGTTGGTGGAGGACGTTTCTACAGATTAACATATCAAGAGATTCTAACGAACATCGAAAGGAAGTGTAATCGCGTTTCGATAAAGACTAATATGTAGTGTGCTCAAGGATTAACATCATGGTACGTTCAGCATAGGAAAACGGTAGCATGGTTGTTACGATATGCATTAACCAACAGTTCAAAAGAGACAGCAAGAATAGTAGACTAGGAATCCATACTTCCGCAGTCGACTCTGATGAAAATGATTCATACCATACCACACAAGAAAGATGACAGCGACTTCAGTTATTGGGTGTGTTTTGAGGAGTGCACTGTGTTACTCACAAAATAATGTTTGTAGATTTGTTGCTGTGAATAGAGTTTGATGTAAACGTCGTTAAAACAGTTGTTGTATAGGACAGATGGAATGTGAGGTCCTCCTGCACAGCCAATACTTTCTCATGGTGAAGAAGTGTATACAGTGCTCTTTCCAACTTACACAGTGCTCCCTTTGTAAATAACTATAAATGTATCTCATCTTTGAATCTACTAGGTGAAATCTCTTGGTATGTCACACATAGTTTTATTGGTCGTATACGTAAAGCGCTCAATACGAGATCACCACCACCCCTACTGTAGTATTTCAGATGAATGTGGTTAAAATGTTTGAAATAACCTTTTAAATAGTAGCATGTGGAATATGATCCACTCTCTGTTCCTTTCTCGTCGACTTGACACAGAATAATAAACCGCTACATGACAATCAGTCTATAGACAATATGTAAAATCTAGTGCTGAAATATATCTTCTGTAACTACACAGCAGCTACAATAATTTAATAGGGAACAGTTATTCGCTGATCACTTGGGAAACATAGGATAAGACACCCAACCCCAAAAAACATTAAAATCTTGTACGTAATAATCTAATCAGAAGGCCAGACGCTACGCAAAATCTTAAAGCATGGGGTGCTTTCAGTTCTTTGTCTGCTAAAATAAGCTATTGTCTTGTGATTTGATATAAAACACAATCGGTTAGACTGTCAGTGAGAGAGCACCCCGAGTTCCTGCTGCTAATAAGGCGAGTACACCGTTCATTTGTTATATATTTTTACGAGATTCAAGCAGGAGCGACTTACTTTCAGTTATCTCTGTAGTTACTGGTCTATTTTTGTAATTTCTTGCGCGTTCCAGTGCTTACTAGGTACAACCTTTTATATTAATAACAGCGTAGCGTACAGTACCGCCGTTGTTATCGACGCTTGTGTCGACCCTAGTGTCGTACAGGCATTTGTTTGTTTTGGTTAGTGTAGCTGAGTGTCGGTTAGACCGTCAGTGAGAGAGCATTTCGAGTTCCTGCTGCTAATAAGGCGTGTATACCATTCGTTTGTTACATATTTTTAAGAGCTTCAAACAGGAGGTCTTCAGTAATGGATAGGAACTGTGATTGCTGTATCAGATGCGATCCGAGTTGGTGACCCTTCGCTCACAGCTCCAGGCTGTGTTGGCTTCCATCACACAGCTTGAGGCTGCTGCAAAGGGGCATCACTGTGGGGGGGTCGGACACTGCGATTGGAGGGTCGTCGAGTGCGTCCCACGTATACCCCGATCGGTCAACTGCAATGGCCACCCCATGTACTGCCTGCACTGAGGTTGACCCCTCACCTGTGATCAAGTGGGATAACATTCCAAAGTCTGGCAGGCAGCGAAAGACTTTTTGTGGGGCCGATCGTAGGGCCTCCCCAGTTCGATTCAGGAACAGGTTTCGGGCGTTATCTGTGGCTGACGGAGTCTCTAAGCCAGATGCAGTCGTCCACCCCGTTCCAGAGGAAGCTTCTCAGCTTGCAAGGTCTGGGCATTCTCGAAGGGTGGGTCTGCTGGTAGTTCGGAGCTCCAACATTAGGTATGCAATGGGGCCTTTTAGGGACGTGGCTGTCAAGGAGAGGAAGGAAACCAATGAGCTCTCGATGTGCATACCGTGGGGAGTCATTCCGGATGTGGTAAGGGTGCTTCCGGATGCCAAGCTGCAAGTGATGGCTCATCTAGGTACCAATGACGTGCGTCGCTTTGGATCAGAGGAGATTCTCTCTGGTTTCCGGTAGCTAGCGGAAATGTGGTCCTTTGGTTCAGAGCCACGTGCAGGGTCTGAATCAGATGATCAGGTGGTTCTGTGACCGTGTAGGCTGCTGACTCCTTGACATGCGCCATCGGATGGTGGATTTCAGGGTTCTGTTTAATAGGTCAGGAGTCCACTATACACAGGAGGCATCTACACGGGTAGCGGGGACTGTATGGAAGGGACTGGGTGGTTTTTTAGGTTAGATGGTCTCAGGGAACCACAGAAGGGGCGTCCGTCTAAAAGTGGGCAGGTAAAACACAGTAAGGTAGTTGTAAAAATGATTGGTATTGTAAATTGTCGTAGCTGTGGTGGGAAAAACCAGAGCTCTAAGCCCTATTAGAAAGCATTGAAGCTCAAATAGTTATAGGTACAGAGAGGTGGCTAAAGCCGGAAATTATTTCAGCAGAAATTTTTTCAAACGATCTAACAGTGTTCAGAAAGGATAGATTAAATACAGTTGGTGGTGGAGTATATATTGCTGTCAGAGGTAGTTTGCCCTATAGCGACATTGAAGTAGATAGTTCGTGTGAAATAGTATGGGTAGAGGTTATACCTGACAATCGGACTAAACTGTTAACTGGATCGTTTTAGCGACCCCCCGACTCAGAAGATATAGTTGCTGAACAGTGCAAAGAAAACTTAAGTCTCATTTCAAATAAGTACCCCGCTCATACAATTATAGTCTGTGGTGACTTTAATCTAACCTCGATATGCTGGAAAAATTAAACGTTTAAAGCCGGCGGCAGGCATAAAACGTCATCCGAAACTCTACTGAATGGTTTCTCAGAAAATTATTTTGAACAATTAGTTCATGAAGCTTAAATGGTTGCGAAAGCATACTTGACCTTTTAGCAACAAAAATAATGGACAAATAGTGAGTATTGTGACGAATACAGGGATAGCGACCATAAGGCAGTTGCTGCTAGGCTGAATACCGTAACACCTGCAACCATCAAAAGAAACGCCAAGTATATCTATTTAAAAAAGCTGATAAAAATGCTCTTAACGCCTTTTTAAGAGACAGTCTTTACTCCTTCCGATCTGATCATGTAAGTGTAGAAAATCTGTGGAATGTTATCAAAGAGATAGTACCGACAGCAATTGGAGATATATACCACATAAATTAATAAGTGATGGTACTGGTCCCCAGTGGTACACAAAACAGGTCAGATCGTTGTTACAGTAGCAACGAAAAAAGCATGCCAAATTTAAAAGGAGGCAAAATCCCCAAGATTGGCAAGTTTTACAGAAGTTCGAAATATAGCGCGTACTTCAATGCAAGATGCTTTTAATAATTTCCACAAAGAGATTCTGTCTCGAAATCTGACAGAAAACCCAAAGAGATTCTGGTCATATATAAAACACACCGGTGGCAGGACGCAATCAATATCTTCATTGCGCGATAACAACGGTGAAGTCAAATGATTCAAATGGCTCTGAGCACTATGGGACTTAACATCTGTGGTCATCAGTCCCCTAGAACTTAGAACTACTTAAACCTAACTAACCTAAGGACATCACACACATCCGTGCGCGATGCAGGATTCGAACCTGCGACCGTAGCAGTCCCGCTGTTCCGGACTGAGCGCCTAGAACCGCTAGACCACCGCGGCCGGCCGGTGAAGTCACTGATGACAGTGTCACTAAGGCAGAGTTATTAAACACGGTTTTCCGGAACTTCTTCACCAAAGAACACGAAGTAAACATTCCTGAATTCGAATCAAGAACAACTGCCAAGATGAGAAACATAGAAGTAGGTATACTCGGAGTAACGAAGCAGCTTAAATCACTTAATGAAGGCAAGACCTCCGGTCCAGATTGTATACCAGTCAGGTTCCTCTCAGAGTATGCTCATAAAATAGCTCACGTTAGCAATTATATACAACCACTCGCTCACAGAAAGATCCGTACCTAAAGACTGGAAAGTTGCTCAAGTCACACCAATACCCAAAACGGGAAGTAGGAGTAATCCGCTGAATTACAGGCCTACATCACTAACGTCGATTTGCAGTAGGGTTTTGGAACATATACTGTATTCGAAGATTATGAATTACCTCGAAGAAAACGATTTATTGACACATAGTCTGCAGGATTCAGAAAATATCGTTCTTGTGAAACACAACTAGCTATTTATACTCATGAAGTAATGAGTACTATCGACTGGGGATGTCAAATTGATCCCAATTTTTAGATTTCCAGAAAGCCTTCGACACCGTTCCACACAAGCCTCATCTAACCAAACTGCGTGCCTATGGAATATCGCCTCAGTTGTGCGACTGGATTCGTTATTCACTGTCAGAAAGATCACAGTTCGTAGTAATAGACGGAAAGTCATCGAGTAAAACAGAAGTAACATCCGGCATTCCCCAAAGAAGTATTATAGGCCCTCTATTGTTTCTGATCTACATTAACGACACAGGAGACAGTCTGAGTAGCTGTCTTAGATTCTTTACAGATGATGCTGTGATTTACCGTCTTGTAAAGTCATCAGATGACCAAAATGAATTGCAAAATGATTTAGACAAGATATTTGTATGGTGCGAAAAGTGGCAATAGAACCTGAATATAGAAAACAGTGAAGTTATGCACATGAGTACTAAAAGAAATCCGCAAAATTTTGATTACGGAATAAATCACACAAATCTGAAGGCTGTAAATTCAACTAAATACTTAGGGATTACTATTACAGATAACCTAAGTTGGAATGATCACATAGATAATGTTGTGGGTAGAGCAAACCAAAGACTGCGATTCATTGGCAGAACACTTAGAATGTACAACAGGTCTACTAAAGAGACTACTTACACTACGGTTGTCCGCCCTATTCTGGAGTACTGCTGTGTGGGATCCGCATCAGGTGGGACCGACGGATGTCATAGAAAAAATTCAAAGAAGAGCAGCTCGTTTTGTATAATCGCGGAATAGCGGAGATAGTGAATTGGAGTGGCAATCATTAAAACAAGGCGTTTTTCGTTGTGACGGGATCTTCTCATGAAATTTCAGTCACCAATTTTCTCCTCCGATTGTGATGATATTCTATTGGCACCCACCTTCATAGGGAGAAATTATCATCACTGTAAAATAAGAGAAATAGGGGTCGCACTGAGAAATTGAAGTGCTCGTTTTTCACGCGCGCCGTTCGAGAATGGAACGGTAGAGAGACAGCTTGAAGGTGGTTCACTGGACACTCTACCAGGAATTTTAATTTGAATAGAGAAATCACGTGGGTGTAAACTATTGGCCATTAAAATTGCTACTCCACGAAGATGACGTGCTACAGACGCGAAGTTCAGCCGACACGAAGAAGATACTGTAATATGCAAATGGTTAGCTTTTCAGAGCATTCAGACAAGGTTGGCGCCGGTGGCGGCACCTACAACGTGCTGACATGAGGAAAGTTTCCAACCGATTTCTCATAAACAAACAGCAGTTGACCGGCGTTGCCTGGCGAAACGTTGTTGTGATGACTCGTGTAAAGAGGAGAAATGCGTACCATCACGTTTCCGACTTTGGTAAAGGTCGGATTGTAGCCTATTGCGATTGCGTTTTATCGTATCGCGACATTGCTGCTCGCGTTGGTCGAGGTCCAATGACTGTTAGCAGAATATGGAATCGGTGGATTCAGGATCGTAATACGGGTCGCCGTGCTGGATTCCAACGGATTCGTATCACTAGCAGTCGAGAAGACAGGCATCTTATCCTCATGGCTGTAACGGATCGTGCAGCCACGTCTCGATCCCTGAGTCAAGAGATGGGGACGTTTGCAAGACAACAACCATCTTCACGAACAGTTCGACTACGTTTGCAGCAGTATGGACTATCAGCTCGGAGACCATAGCTGCGGTTACCCTTGACGCTGCATCACAGACAGGAGCGCCTGCGATGGTGTACTCAACAACGAACCTGGGTGCACGAATGGCAAAACGTCATTTTCTCGGATGAATCCAGGTTCTGTTTACAGCATCATGATGGTCGCATCTGTGTTTGGTGACATCAGGGTGAACGCACATTGGAAGCGTGTATTCGTCATCGCCATACTGACGTATCACCCGGCGTGATGGTATGGGGTGCCATTGGTTACACGTCTCGGTCACCTCTAGTTCGCATTGACGGCACTCTGAACAGTGGTCGTTACATTTCAGATGTGTTACGACCCGTGGCTCTACCCTTCAATCGATCCATGCGAAACCCTACATTTCAGCAGGATAATGCACGACCGCATGTTGCAGGTCCTGTACGGGCCTTTCTGGATACAGAAAATGTTCGACTGCTGCCGTGGCCAGCACATTCTCCAGATCTCTCACCAACTGAAAAGTCTTGTCAGTGGTGGCCGAGTAACTGGCTCGTCACAATACGCCAGTCACTACTCTTGATGAACTGTGATATCGCGTTGAAGCTGCATGGGCAGCTGTACCTGCACACGCCATCTAAGCTCTGTTTGACTCAATCCCCAGGCGTATCAAGGCCGTTATTAGGGCCAGAGGTGGTTGTTCTGGGTACTGATTTCTCAGAATCTATGCACCCAAATTACGTGAAAATGTAATCACATGTCAATTCTAGTATAATATATGAATACCCGTTCATCATCAGCATTTCTTGTTGGTGTAGCAATTTTAATGGCCAGTAGTACAGATGTAGAAAATACGGTGTATTGATCCCAGTACATCACAAACGCAGCACATTGGTTGGTCGTCTCGTTGGGTGAGGAACCCATGTGTCATAGGACAGAGTCGTACCGCTGATGCGTTAAACATTACTACCTCCCCTCTAAGCAGAAGCAAGGAGGAACTCCATAGCTGTGTATGTGTTTCACCTATACAGCATGTTGTTGCTCAGCCTAGCCGCTTCTTCCACAGACGCATGATCCCTGGTCTCAACAGCGAGGTGATTGAATGTGCGGGGACAGAACATTAAGAAACTGTATCTGCCATTGGAAGAGGCCTGGAGACACTAGAAGGTTTCATATAGATTATACAATGGTAAGACAGTGGTTTAGGCACCAGCTTTTATATTGTAATACATTTCCAGGTGAAGATGTGGACTCTGGCCACAATCTGTTGGTTACGATCCGCAGATTAAATCTGAAGAAACTGTAAAAAATGTGGGAGTTTAAGGAGATGGGACCTGTATAAGCTGAAAGAACCAGAGGTTGCAAAGAGTTTCAGAGAGAGCATTAGGGAACAATTGACAAATATGGGGGAAACTAATGTAGTAGAAGAAGAATGGCTGGCTTCGAGAGATGAAACAGTGAATGCCGCAGAGAATCAAGTAGGTGAAAGGCGAGGGCTAGTAGAAATTCTTGGGTAATACAAGGGATATTGAATTTAATTGATGAAACGATAAAATATAAAAATGCAGTAAATGAAGCAGATGAAAAGGAATACAAACGTCTTAAAAATGAGATTAACAGAAAGTGCAAAAGGTCTAGGCAAGGATGGCTGGAGGACAAATGTAACAAGGCAGAAGCATATGTCATTAGGGGCAAGATAGAAACTGCCTACAGAAAAATTAAAGAGACCTTCGGAGAAAAGAGAACCACCTGCGTGAATATCAAGAACTCAATGCAATACCAGTTCTATGCAAAGACGGGAAAGCAGAAAAGTGGAAGTAGTATATAGAAGGTTTATACAAGGGCAAAAAACTTGAGGGCAATATTATGGAAATGGAAGACGGCGTAGATGAAGATGAAATGGAAGATATGATATTGCGTGAAGAGTTTGACAGAGCACTGAAAGACTTAATTCGAAACAAGGCCCTGGGAGCAGACAACATTCCGTTAGAGCTACTGATAGCATTTGGAGAGCCAGCCATGACAAAACTCTTCCATCTAGTGAGCAAGATGTATGAGACAGGCGAAATATCTTCATACTTCAAGAAGAATATAATAACTCCAATCCGAAAGAAGGCATGTGTTGACAGGTGTGAAAATTACCGAATTATCCGTTTTATAAGTCACGGGTGCAAAATACAAACAACGAATTCTTTACATACGAATGTAAAAACTGGTAGCAGCCGACCTCGGGGAAGATATGTTTGTATTCCGTTGAAATGTTGGAACACATGAGGCAGTATTGACCCTACGACTTATTTTAGAAGATAGATTAAGGAAAGGCAAACCTATATTTCTAGCATTTGTAGACATAGAGAAAGCTTTTGACAATATTGACTGGAATACTCTCTTTCAAATTCTGAAGGTGGAAGGGGTAAAATACAGGGAGCGAAAGGCTATTTACAATTTGTACAGAAATCAGATGGCAGTTATAAGTGTCAAGGGAGATGAAAGAGAAGCAGTGGTTGGGAAGGGAGGGAGACAGGGTTGTAGCCTGTCCCCGATGGTATTCAGTCTGTGTATTGGGCAAGCAGTAAAGGAAACAAAAGAAAAATTCGGAGTAGGGATTAAAATCCATGAAGAAGAAATAAAAACTTTGAGGTTTGCCGATGACATTGTAATTCTGTCAGAGTCAACAAAGGACCTGGAAGAGTAGTTGAACGGAATGGACAGTGTCTTGAAAGGAGGATATAAGACGAATATCAACAAAAGCAAAACGAGGATAATGGAATGTAGTCGAATTAGATCAGGCGATGCTGTGGAAATTAGACTGGGAAATGAGACACTTAAAGTAGTAGACGAGTTTTTCTATTCGGGAGCAAAATAACTGATCATAATCGAAGCAGAGAAGATATATAATGTAGACTGGCAATGGCAAGGAAAGCGTTTCTGAAGAAGAGAAATTTGTTAACATCGACTATAGACTTAAGTGTCAGGAAGTCTTTTCTGAAAGTATTTGCATGGAGTGTAGCCCTGTATGGAAGTGAAACATGGACGATAAATAGTTTAGACAAGAATTGAACAGAAGCTTTCAAAATGTGGTGCTACAGAAGAATGCTGAAGATTAGATGGGTGGATCACGTAACTAATGAGGAGATACTGAACAGATCTGGGGATAAGAGGAATTTGTGGCACAACTTGACTACGTAGAGGAAGGTATCGGTTGATAGGACATGTTCTGGGGCATCAAGGGATCACCAATTTAGTAATTGGAAGCAGCGTGGAGAGTAAAAATCGTAGAGGGAGACCAAGAGATGAATACACTAAGCAGGTTCAGAAGGACGTAGGTAGCAGTAGGTACATGGAGACGAAGAAGCTTGCACAGGAAGGAGGTACACGCCTCATGTTGTCTGTAGTTCAACCGTGCCTAGACGGTCAATACCGCGGTTCGATGACGTTCACGTTGTTAGCTTGTGCTAGGAAGGGCTCTCAACAAGGGAAGTGCCCAGCCGTCTCGGAGAGAACCAAAGCGATGTTGTTCGGACATAGAGGATACACAGAGAGACAGGAACTGTCGATGATATGCCTCGCTCAGGCCGACCAAGGGCTACTACTGCAGTTTCGCAATTTCAGTGGCGTAAAACCAGAGCTCATTGGAGGGCAGGACGGAGGTCTGATGAAAGCTCGCTCTGCGCCGGTGTCAGTGATGGCTGTGTGCTGGTTGCAAGAAGGAAGTTGAGTGCGTGGAAGCAACCTCTCTGAGTGCTAAACACAGTGGACCTACACCTGGAGTTACGACATGCGGTGTGATTGTAAGTGACAGTAGGAGCACTCTCGTGGTTACATCACGTATCCTGACTGCCAAATTGTACATCAATCTGGTGATTCGACCCGGTGAGCTGCCTTTCATGAACAGCATTCCAGGGGATGTTTTCCAACAACATAACACTCGGCCGCGTAGCGCTGATGTAACCCAACATGCTCTATGGGGTGTCGACACGTTGCCTTGGCTTACCCGATCACCAAATCTGTCATCAGTCGAGCACATATGGGACACCACCTGACGATAACTCCAGCATCGTCCTCAAGCAACATTAACTATCCCTGCATTGACTGACCAAGGGCAACAGGCATGCAACTCCATCCCACGAACTGACACCCGGCACCTGTATCTCACAGTGCATGCATGTTTGCATGCTTTCATTCAACATTTTGACTGTTACACCGGTTATTAGGGTACCAGAATTTCAGACTTGCAATGGCTTGTCTTAACCTTCCATTAATCTTGCAATATTCATCACTTAAATATGTTACCTAGACAAATGCGTTCCAGAAATGTCATTACTCTACAGTAGTTATTCTTTTGGTGTTGCAATTTTCTTTCCATCACTCTTTGCATGATACTGGTAAAACACATAACGCTGGTGTGAACACTACCATTTCTTTACTGCCTGTTCATACATCCAGGTATCACGTGTTCAACTGATGAGACACTTCCATTGAGAAAAGAAGAATTTAACAAGTGTATTTGTTGTAAACATCTATCAGAGAAATGTAATCACAGCTTTCTTCGTCAAGAATGCAAGTGCATGATAATGGAGTAGCATATGGCTGAAGACGGGAGGAATATTATTCATCAAATAATGCCAGTGAAATATAATGGAAAGAGATGCATGACGAGATTGGCTCCCCCAACCAACGTTCTGCATATGCTGGAATTGAATATCCATTTTAAAATGTCTTCCAATCTCCTACCATATATGAAACATTAGCGACAAAATTAGATCAATTGCAGCAAGTATTCGTCCATATTGCTATTAAGTCTCTGTGACGTTACACTTGGCGTTTTTGGAATTATTACGACGCTACCAGAGCTACTATTGGACCAGGAAGTGAGGCGTTCACAGTAGCAGCAGCAGCAACTGTTCGTAAGTGTGTATAGCAACAAGGAGTAACATTGTATGTAAAATTGTTGCTTTGTAAATAAATATACCCTACAAGAACATGTCTTTCGTTTTTGTTTGCAGTCCAATCAATGAATAAAAGCACACACAATTGCAGTTTATAGAGAGAATTTCTGATGAACACTTTAATATAGTGTGTTCTATAAGAGATATAACTAACGCTAGCCGCATGGCATCATGCTTATGATGATGTAATAATAATAACAACAACTATAAATATGCAGCACTGAGCAGACGGCGTGTGGAGCACGTTGTGTGACTGTATTGCCTCTAACTCTGAGCCTCTTCTCAGCCACGCACTGCGATATTCAGTCCTCAGTGCACGTTATCATTTCTCGGTAACAGCTGCAGTTACGACTTCAGTACACCGCTTCGCAGCACACACATTTCGCCTAGAATACTTTTCCATCTTAAAAAACGCTTTTACCACTTGTGCACAGACACTCATAATTAGCTCCAACTGTATTCAGAGACTCATAAATTGACAATGAGCACAATCGCCCTGCATTTAATATCAAAACTAACAACAATATCCTCATTAATTTTGATATTGATGACGAACTGGCAGGGTAGGTCAGTATATGAATTGTTTAGAAGGTCAAGAACAGTATATTTTTATAACGATCGATAAATAGTTAACCACTTGTAAGAGAACAGTTAAAGGGTAGAGATGATGAGACATTTATCACCAACCACTGCTGCCGGCAGTGTTAGTATTAATGCTGACAGTAACGAATAGGAATGCAGGTGCAAAACATGCTGAACTAATAATTGTTTTTCCTTGCAGGTGAGGTAATTCCAGCAGCAGCTATATGATGTGTAAATAATGTTGTGTCAATCAAACCTACTGTTCAAACACCAGTAGTTATAAATGTGTGCGTTTTGGTATTATATTGAATCGGGAGTTGTACCTGGTGGTAGTATTTGAAAAACCATGATTCAGCGACATCAAAGTAATCTTATCCATGGATGAGTAGTGTCGACTGTGCAGTGTGTCAATGCAGGTTTAAGATTGTTAAACAGAAACATTCACTTTCTGCCAGTGATACTGAATTTTCATACAATCTCTGAAGGGAACTCTGTGGAACAGTTAGCATATTCAACAACAAAGAGTGCATACATCTGCAGGCACAGACTTTAAAGAATTTAATTTATACCTGCTATGCAGTACAGCATGAGCCGGAGTGTTGACTTGGTGGCAGCCGTATGTTCAACGAATTTAGAAGACATTGAGAAGTAGTCAACTGGAGTTAGCTCGCTGAAGTCTTCACCCACCAGAAAAAAACGATGGGTCAACACTATGATTCATGTGTGCATCGATGGAGGTGGATATTTGGGGATCAGCTTTGCCAGATGTGGGCAAGGAACTACGATGTTATTTAAATTTGTTTATATACCCAGCTATAAGTAAGAGTTTACAAAATATGCAGCATACTAATGTAAACAAACAGATACCACCATACCCGAGTCATCGAAACAACTTCACAACTTCACCTTGGGGTCTTGTAGTAAGCGACTGGTTCTGCAATGATACCAAAAACCAGAAGAAGAAGAAGAAGAAGAAGAAGAAGAGTGGTTCACTATTTTCTGATAATATAATTGGTTTTACTGTCAGAAGATCTGACTGTGAGAAGACTAATCTTATTGTCTCAGTGCTAACACGTGCCGAGGGGATTCACTTCCTGCATGTATACATTTTCCAAAAAGGCTGTTTCAGCCTAAATATCAACTATTGCAGGAGATTCTGCATGGCTTTCAGGGAGTAACGTACCATACATTCGATGAAAGTAGTGAGATTCTACCATCTGAAAAAGTGAAACCGGACGGTCTAGTCACGTTTGAGGATGTCATAGTGGAAAACTGAGATGAGATTCAGAAATGTTTTGTTTTGGTCGCAATATGCATATTGATATATTTCATTTGAGCCGTACATCCAAGTACTCAAGTCCCCAAAACTGTTGGACTGGGATGATGTGAACATTATTATTACTTTCAAATAGGAAAAGCTGAATATAAAGCATACTCATCAATCCCATGTAGGAACCAACATGTTATTTAATGAATTTGTTATTATATGTGACGACTGCAGGAAAACTCACAGTATGGCTTCCTGGTAATAGGTAAAACAAGGAAATTCAGTGGTGGTAGAAACGAACGAAAATTCAAGGAGATCCTCCTTAAAAGGTAGTGTGCCAGTAAGCAACATGTCATAATACGAGTATTAAATGATTTATGGCAGGCTGATCTGATATACAGGGTGGTCCATTGATCGTGACCGGGCCTAATATCTCACGTAATAAGCGTCAAACGAAAAAACATGCGGACCAATCCACCTGTCATGAAATATGCTATTCAACACCGCTTCAACCGCACGCGAACTATGTGCCGCAAATCCATCATGTTGGAAGTACATCGCTATTCTGTCATGCAGTGAAACAACTTGCAGTAACATCGGTACAACATTACGTAGGAAATCAGCATACATTGCACCATTAAGATCGCGATCGACAAAATGGGGGCAAATTATCCTTCCTCCCATAATGCCGCACCATACATTAACCCACCAAGGTCTCTGATGTTCCACTTGTCGCAGCCATAGTGGATTTTCCGTTGCCCAATAGTGCATATTATGCCGGTTTACGTTACCGCTGTCGGTGAATGACGCTTCGTCGCTAAATAGAACGCGTGCAAAAAATCTGTCATCGTCCCGTAATTTCTCTTGTGCTCAGTGGCAGAACTGAACACGACGTTCAAAGTCGTCGCCATGCAATTCCTGGTGCATAGAAATATGGTACGGGTGCAATCGATGTTGATGTAGCATTCTCAACACCGACGTTTTTGAGATTCCCAATTCTCGCGCAATTTGTCTGCTACTGATGTGCGGATTAGCCGCGACAGCAGCTAAAACACTTACTTGGGCATCACCATTTGTTGCAGGTCGTGGTTGACGTTTCACATGTAGCTGAACACTTCCTGTTTCCTTAAATAACGTAACTATCCGGTGAACGGTCCGGACGCTTGGATGATGTCGTCCAGGATACCGAGCAACATACATAGCACACGCCGTTGGGTATTTTGATCACCTTAGCCATGCATCAACACGATATCGACCTTTTCCGCAATTGGTAAACGGTCCATTTTAACACGGGTAATGTATCACGAAGCAAATACCGTCCGCACTGGCGGAATGTTACGTTATACCACGTACTTATACGTTTGTGACTATTACAGCGCCATCTATCACAAAGTGAAAAAAGTGGTCCAACTGAAACATTAATATTTCCTTACGTACTACACGAATATGTAATAAAAAATGGAGGTCCAATTTAAAAAGCGTAGTTGGTATCCGTTTGACCTATGGCAGCGCCATCTAGCGGGCCAACCATAGCGCCCTCTGTTTTCCCCCTTCAAGCTAGACGAGTTTCGTTCTTTGTTTCTTCGTTTGATGCTTATTTCGTGAGATATTTGGCCCGCTCACTATCAATGGACCACCCCGTATATTGATTTCGAATCGTCACAAAAATGTCCTACATGCACTGGAGCATATGCGTTATTGCTACATGATCATTTTGTAAACCACTCACCACTAACAAGGCTTGTACAACGTATAGTATAAATGTTGAGTTATTACACAAAATGTGCATTCGAGGGTTGGATTCCCTCTCTTCTTCATCGAAGAGTTTCACTGCCTGGGCTACTCTCAGGGTGCGCCTTCGACGTGGAAGATCCCTGCCGTGTCGTCTGCTTGCCGTCACCGCCGCCGCCGCTTGGTCGCCGCCTTCCGGTCCTTGCAGCCGCCGCAGCCGTCGCCGCCTGCCGGGGCTCGCCGCCCCCGCCTGGTCGCCGCCTGCCGGTGCTCGCCGCCGCCGCCGCCGCCGCCGCCGCCGCCGCCTGCCGGGGCTCGCCGCCCCCTCCTGGTCGCCGCCGCCGCCGCCGCCGCCGCCGCCGCCGCCTGCCGGGGCTCGCCGCCCCCGCCTGGTCGCCGCCTGCCGGTGCTCGCCGCCGCCGCCGCCGCCGCCGCCGCCGCCGCCGCCGGTGCCCGCCGCCGCCGTCCTGTGCCGCCGTCCTGACCCTGGTCTCCGGCCGTCTTCGTCTTCATCCGTCTTCGTCTTTGTCTGTCCCCAGTTTCTGTCCTCTCCTCTTCGTTCTGTTCGTTCTTGTTTCTCTCTCCCGTCATGTCCACCCCCACCACCACTGTCACTACTACCACCACCGCCATTGTCTATACCTCCCCTTCCGCCGCCTCCACCACTATAACTTGGTGTGCCCAGTCCCACCCCCCTCCTTCCATTCCACCTCTCCTCACTCTCCCTTCACCCTCTATCTTTGTCGCCCCCTCTCCCGCTTCTTCCTCCCGCTCCTCTCGTTCTGATCCCTTCCCCCCACTCCCCCAGCCTGTCACAGCAGCCCCAGCTCGGGTGATGGCCCGTCGGGCCACTGCCCACGCCCAGCTCTCCCCGTCACCTTCGCCATCACCGCCGCCACTGCCACCGTCATCGTCATCGTCGCCGTCGCCTTCACCGTCACCGTCACCATCTCCGGCGCCGACTCCGGCCCCGGGACCTGCCCCTCCCCGCCACATTCCCGTTGTTCCCATCCCCCACACCTCCTCCACCGCCGTCAAGCGCCCCGGTGGCACCCCTGCTTCCTCTGCTTCCAAAAAGGCTGCGCCTCGTCCTCCTTCCCCCACCCATGATGCCATGGAAGTCTCCCCGCCTGTCCCTGCCCCCTCATCCTCCTCCTCTCCCCCTTCCTCCTACCGCTACCTCCTCTCCCGTCCTGATCCCTCTCTCCTTGAAGCGCGGAACCTCACCCTCTTCCTTCGCCAGCATTGTCCTGGTGCCCCCATCTCCCTCCTCACTCCTCGCCGAGATTCTGTTCTCATCTCCTCCCCCAGCCCAACCCTCCATACTGACATCCTCTCCCGTCTCCCCATCAACCGTTTTGGTCCCAACGCCTCCCTTACCCCTGCTCCTTCTCCATCTCCTACCCGCCAACCCCAACCCCCGCGTCGCCCGCCGACCCTCACCGCCGTGATCACGCGGCTCAGTCCATCGATCACGGAGGAGGAGGTGTTGGCGGAGCTCCAGGCCCATCCCACGCTGGAGGTGCGGGCGGTCCGCCGCATTTTCAACTCGGCCGGCCCCACCCGCCTTATGCGGGTTTTCTCTGAGGACGCCCCCTCCATTGACCGTCTCCTGAAGGAGGGTGCCCTCCTCTTCCACCAGCGGTACAAGGTCGACCCTTCCCGTTCCCCTCCTCAATCCCTGCGCTGCCAGAGGTGTCTGCGCTATAATGCGCACCCCACAGCTGAGTGCCGCGAGGCCCCCACCTGCCCGCATTGTCGGCAGGCGCACTTCCTCCGGCAGTGCCCTAACCTCCAATCCCCTCCCTCCTGTAATACCTGCAATCTCCCTCATCCCACCTACTCCCAAAAGTGCAAAGCCCGACCCCCTCCAACCACTCCTGAACTCACCGTACCTGTCCGTCCTCTGGACGCCCCCACCCCTCCTGGCAATTCCCTTCGTCCCCCACCCACCGCTTAGGACATCATCAGGTTCCTCACCATCGTCCTCCAGAATGTTCATCCCTTTCAGCGCCCTCACACCCTCCAGCAGATCTCCCTTGCTGCCCGTTCCATCTTCCAACTCAAGATGTACGCCACCTACTCCAACAACCAGGCCCATTTCACCTTCTCCCGTCTTGACACCCTCGTTTAAATCCCAGTCATGGCGCGACAGCAACGTATCCTTTTCAACAACATCCGCTCCCTTCCCGCCAACAAAAACCTGTTCCTGCACACCCTTGCAACCCACCGCGTGGATGCCTTCCTCCTCAATGAAACCTTCCTGCAACCCCACCACACTGTCCACACTTCGCCCTACCTCCTCCAACGCTCCGATAATCCCCTCCCGATTGCACGTGGCGGAGTTGCCATTGGTCACCACCGCCAGATCCCCGTTCGGCTCCAACCTCTCCTTCCTGACCCCACCGAACACCTGATCCTTAGTCTCTTCTTCCCCGGCCTTACCGTTACCTGCGCCACCATCTATGTCCGCCCCAACGCTCCTATTCCCTTCGACTTCCTCTCCCACGTCGATCGTACCTTTTCCTCCTACGTGATCGCCGCCGACCTCAACATCCATAGTCGTTCCGCTGCCCAGTTACGGCGATGGCATCGGTTCCTCTCCACCCTTCAAGGTGACCTCGTCCCCATCCCCCGGCATACCCGTCCTGAATCCAACTCCACTCCTGATGTTATCCTCTCCTCCCCCAACCTCCTTGGCCGCATACCGGTGGATGTCCTGGAGCCTATTGGTAGCGACCATCTCCCTGTCCTCCTCACCGTTTCAGACGGTCGTCGCCCTCGCCCCGACCCTCGTACTGACCCTCCCCCTAAGTATGTCCACGACTATTCCCGAGCCGACTGGAATGCCTACCGGGATACCCTTTCCACCCAGGTCGATAGCCACCCTCTCACCTACCACCACCCTGACGATGTCACCCATGCCGCCTCCTTTCTCCAGCGGACCTTGTCTGAGGCCGTGGAGGCCCACGTTCCTACTGTCGCCATCCACCCCCACCGTCCTACCTTACCCCCACAGGCCGTTCTCCTCCTCCATGAATCCCGTCGTCTCTACCGTGCCTTCCTCCGCACGCGTGACCCGGACACACTCCGACGCTACCGGCAACTCCAGCGACACGTTCGTAATTTGCTCGCGGCTAAGAAACGCCGGGACTGGCGACAGACATGCACCCGTTTAAATGCAACCCTACCAATCAACTCGTCCAAGTTCTGGTCGGCCTTCCGTCGCCTTACCGGAACTAAACCCTCCCCCTATTATCCTCTTCTCCATGATGATCACCCTTTCCCTGACTCCCTTAGTAAGGCCAATCACTTTGCCTCCTACCTCTCCGATGTATTTTCCGTCCCCGATGACCCCAGTTCGATTACTCCCTCTTCCCGGATATCCGCGATCGAACTGACACCTCTTCCCCTCCCCTCGCTCCTGGCTTCCAGTACTTGGACAACATTACACACACGGAACTCAATGCCCCTATCACTACACAGGATCTCATTGCTACCCTCTGCACAAAACGCAACACCGCTCCTGGTCACGATCGTGCCACCTACCGTCACCTTCGTGAAGCTCCTGTCTCTTTCCTCTCCACCCTGGCCAGGCTCTACAATGTAGTCCTGTCCACCGGTTACTAGCCCGACCTGTGGAAAACCTCCCGTATCCTCATGATCCTTAAACCTGGCAAACCGCCGTCAGCCGTCTCCTCCTACCGTCCCATCAGCCTTACCTCGGTCTTCAGCAAGGTCCTAGAATCTATCCTCACCCGCCGCATCCACCAGCATCTCCGCCAGCACCGCCTCCTTCCCGTCACCCAGTGTGGCTTTCGGCCATCCTTCTCTTCCGACGATCTTCTCCTTCACCTCACTCATCTCCTTTCCGAACAGCTTAATTCCCGTCGCTCCGCCATCTTCCTCTCACTTGACCTCGAACGCGCTTATGACCGCGTCTGGCATTCCGGTCTCCTCTTCAAGCTCCAAACCTTTGCCCTTCCCATTAACTACGTCCGTCTGATCGGTTCCTTTCTCTCCCGCCGTCCTTCCTATGTCACCATCCATAACACCTATTCCTACACCTTTTTCCCCTCCGCCGGTGTGCCCCAAGGCTCCGTCCTCTCCCCCCTTCTGTACCTTTTGTACACGGCGGACATGCCGCCGCCGTCGCCCCCCGTCCACCTCCTCCAGTTTGCCGATGACACCGCCTTCCTCGCCCTTGCCCCCACCCTGCAACGCTCCCAACGCCTTCTCCAATCCCATCTTGACCGGTTCACCGCTTGGTGTAACCAGTGGTTGCTCAAGGTCAATCCCTCCAAAACCCAGGCGATCATTGTAGGCAAAACCACCCCTTCCTTCCGCCTCCTTGATTTCTATCTCACCGTCTATGGCCGTCCTATCGCCCTCACTCCCACCCTTAAGTACCTTGGCGTCACCCTCGACCGTCGCCTCTCCTGGACTCCCCATCTCCAGACAATCCAAGCCAAGGCACGTTCCTGACTCCGTCTCCTCAAGCTCCTTTCCGGCCGCACGTGGGGTCTGGACCCCTCCACAATCCTCCACACCTATAAATCCCTCATCCGCCCTATCCTTTGTTACGCCCATCCAGCCTGGATCTCCGCCCCCCCTACCTTCTATAAATCCCTCCAAATCCTTGAACGCCATGCTCTCCGCCTTGCCTATCGCATCCGTCTCCCCTCCCCCACGCGGATCCTGTATGATCTCATCCCCTTCCCCCACCTCCTCCTTTTCCTTGAAAGGATACGTATCCTGTACACCTCACGTAAACTTGATCCTCCTCACCCGCTCATTTCCCCGATCCTCTCCCACCCCCACCCGCTGCCGCGCCTGTATTCCCACGTCCCACCCGGTCTCCATCTCTCCACCCTCCATACCCTCTCCCAAGGTGGCTTCCGCCAGCTCCCTCTCCCTGATGATGTCCTCGTCCCCTCCATCTACCCCTCCTATCAACTTTGACCCTGCCCCGCCCCCCACTTCCCGTGTCCTTTCCTTTCGGCACCCTCCCTCCCTTCTCTTCTCTTCCCTTCTTTTTCCGTCTCCCTGTCCCCTCCCTTCCCCCTCTTCCCCCGGGCTTCCTCTCCCCCTTCCTCCCTCCCCCCTATCTCCCCTGCCCGTGGCATCTCTGCTCTCCCCTCTCGCTCTCCCACTCCCTTTCCTCCTCCTCCTCTCTTGGCAGGTCCCCGGACTCGCACACGTATAGTGAACATTCGCGCGCCGGAGATCGTCGCCTTTTGTGTCTCGTGTGTGTGACGTCGTATAGTGTTTTTGGTGTCCGCCGTCCCACTCCTACGTTCACTTGTGCCGTCGGACTCATCAGTGTTTTGTGCGCCGTGCCGACGTGTTTTCAGTGTTGTTATCGTCACATGTGAACGACTCCGTGTTTTTTTATGTCTCTGTGACCTCTCTCTTTTGCCCGTCACTTTGTTCATTGTCATTCACCATGTTTTATACTCTTGTAAAACGCTATGGCTGAAGAGCGGCGTAGTGTGCCGCTGCCAGCCTACCTGAGTTGTACAGGTTTTAACATAACAATAAAGTAAAAAAAAAAAAAAAAAACAAAATGTGCAGTACTTCTCAATGACTATGGGCAGTTGAACTGCGGTTTGACAGTTGAAGCCTACACAAACACATACTCGCATACCTTGTAAGCTACAGTTAGCGAATCTGCAAACGACTGTATCAACAGACTGTGTCAGTAACACCAGTTATTCCGACAGTACAGCTATTCCAAGAAAAACAGTTTCCTAAGTTCGTCATTATAGTACCAAAAAAGAAATAGTTGCAGAAACAAAGATTAAACGAAAGAAAATAAGTCTGACAATGCGCTGCCAGATGGAAATCTCATAAAAGAAAAAAATGGGTAAAAAAGGAGCGTAGCAGACAACCTCACTTACTACGATATTAATAATGTAAGACAGAGAACATGTGTCAGTCGCAAGGAAACTTACTCGTCAGCAATATTTAAATAAATTTCTCTATCCCCTACTACCGCACTTCTCTTGAAGTAATGAAACCTTGAGAAGAAAGGCATTTTTATAGATACGTCCCCCTTTCATTCTCTTTATTGTGCAGCTGGAGTATCTAACCGTTCCTCTAATCCTAAGCACACTTTTCATGCAAATTTTACTTCTTTGTATGTCTATACCAGCATAAGTTTAATGGCACTGAATACAACCTCATGTGACTGATTGTGAAGAACTTTCCCTGCATCTATGCTGTGTGAAGACTCGAGTGCGATGCTGTGTAGAGTATGATCGAACGAGGACACTTCGAGTATGTATTTTGGCTGATGATAGGCAATCGAAGGTGCTGCCCCTTCTGACAGTGAGAAGGTCACGGCAATTACTCAGGACGAGAATGCATTTTTGTGCAGGAGTTTAGCTGTTCTCTGCAAGCTTTACCACTCTCGGTTAATTTTTAAGCCACCTCGCTACCATCATCCTTTGGTACACTCCAGCTAAAGGCTCAGAGGTGGCTAACCTTCCTAATTAGCCACATCTCATCGAAGTAAGCTGTGATGGAACAGTCTAGCATGTTAAGAACAATTAAACCTACCAACTGCACTCGTGGTCTAGGGATGACCGTCTGACGCAACTGGCCCGCACCCCCCCAATACGACAGAACGGATCTACCCGTTCTACAGGTGGTGCTATGTATGTCGGGCAGTGAACGCCCCTTCTATTGACACTACTGCACGCTCCGCCAAGTAAGTCACAATCAACGGGAAACAACCCAACCGTTCTCGTTTCCACGAAGTTCACTTCACCGACTCTCCACTTTGACTCGGATGCGGGGAGCCGGACAAAGACGATCATCGATTCTTTTCCGGCGCAACAGTAGATATCTGGCACTTGGTCCAGCGAATTCTGGTCTCCCTCACATGTGCCACTCCTGACCAAATTACACCACACATGATGTTACCCAGTGCCGTGTACTACCTGCAGACGAAGAGTCGCTCTGTGGATTGGTTCCATGGCCTTCCAGTTCGATATTTTTTTTTGCAAGTGGTGAGAAGTGTGTTGTAGATTTTTGGACTAAGGCGAACTAACGGCACTGCGAAAAACTTCCTTTGGAGTGATTTCTATGACCCGTCACATAGTTGGAATGTCGCTGCAATGAGCAGTTGATATGATCTGATGCACTATTTTTGGATTTTTGATACTATGATCTCCAACGGTATAACGGTATTCCCTTGAATTTTCGAGAAGACGTACATGGATTTCTCCATCGGGTGGCTTCATGGATTTCACAGGTAAAAAAAGAAAATATCACTACAGAAAATTTTTTTAAAAAACAAGTAGAACACGACATGTGCACTAGGAAAAAACAAGTCTTCTCTCTTACATACGATATCCTCCTCCCCCTCCCCCCCTTTTCTCTTCCCACCTTCCTTAACTTAGATGAAACTATTGGGATAGGTGCAGTTAGCGGCCAACGCGTGGAGGGGGGCAGTTATTATGTTTTTTCTAGGGTCAAAGTAGCAGTGCCAAAGAAATCCATTACTGTGTACGTTCCTTTACAATCAAGAAAAATTCAAAAAACCGTAATTTAAAAAGGGAATAAAAAGAGAAAAGTGGGTTGCGTCTTTAATTAGGAATAATAAAACGTGCTTGGTTCCCAGGTTCAAACCCTCACCACTGCTAAAATTTTAAATAAAGATCATCAACAATGGCGGCCGAAGACTTCCTGCAGTCGTCCTAGTTCTGCCGACAGCCTTCTCAAAGAGGACTGAGGATTGGCCAGAAATTCAGGGCATTCTCTTCTTTTCGGTGTGGGAAACTGCCCCCAAAATGCAGAAGAATCAGCAGTGATCAATGGTATGAGGAACGTAATGGAAACCACTGCATTAAAGACACACAATGCGCGTCCACAAGACATGTGGCCTGAAGTGAAAAAAGCGTCTTGATGATCTCTCCATTTCAGTCTAGTCACCATTTGGATCTCAGGGAAGGATTGCCAAGGGGGATTTGACTACGAAAAGAAAACTGAATAACCAACGAAAGGATAACTTTCTACAAGTCAGGGAGTGGCATTTCAGAAGTTTGAACGTAGTAGGGAAGCTAGAAAGTCTGAAAAGGGAAATGTTGACACTTAATCTAGATATAATTGGGGTGAGTGAACTACAATGGAAAGATGACAAGGATTTCTTGTCAGGCGAGTAGAGGGCAATATCAGCAGCAGCGGGAGTAGAATTCGTTATAAATAGGAAGGTAGGACAGAGAGTGCTCTGGTGGGAACAGTTTAGTGATAGGGTTGATCTTAGTGGAATCGACAGCAAACCAACACCGACACTTATAGTTGAGGTATACATGCCAACATCACAAGCAGAAGATGATGAGATAAAGTATATGAGGATATTGTAGGGGTGATTCAGCACGTAAAGGGAGATGAAAATACAATAGTCACGGGGAGCTGGAGTGCAGTTCTAACTGAAGCAGTAGAAGAAAGGGTTACAGGAGAATACGGACTTGCTATCAAGAATGAGCGAGGAGAAAGGCTAATTGAGCTCTGAAATAAAATTTAGCTGGTAATAGCGAATAATCCGTTCAAGAATCAGAAGAGGAAGAGGTATACTGAAATATATCAGTTTGATTAGATCACGGTTAACCAGAGATTCAGCAATCAAATATTTAATTACAAGGCGTACTCAGGAGCAGATTTAGACTCAGATCACAATTTAGTAATGATCAAGAGTAGGCTACCATTTAAGAGATGAGTCATGAGGAATCAAGGCGCAAAGAAATAGGATACGGAAAAAAAAACTAAGGAGAAAGAGGTATGCTTGCAGTTCTCTAAGGCTATAGGTATTTCGATAATGAATAGTTCAGTAGGCAGTTAGGTTGAAGTGGAATAGACATGTCTAAGACTCCTAATCACAGAAGGTGGAAAGCCGCATAATAGATCGCGTCTCATTGAATTCCAGTGTGCAGTGTAATTAAACACCACTGCCTCCCGAAGAGGGGTCTGTCGCCGCAACTGTATCCGTCACGTCAGTCGAGTGTAAAACCAGACGACTGGTGAGATGGCACAAGGCACACAGACCCACAACCCCATGATATTATTAATCACTCACAAAGGATTATTTCCGAGTTCATTTTCATTTGCGGAGGAGATCGTACCGTACGAATCTTGGGGGCCGCAAAAGTGCAGATTGGAGGGGCAAGTAAATTACACATTCCGTCCAAAGTTTTTGCTTGCTTCCTCTACCGTCGACTCTCCCACCACCCCTCAGTAGACAGAAACCTGAAGCCTTTGATTGAACAGCGTAGTTTCCTCAGCACGCACTTGCTTATCTTTAAGATCCTACTAAAGTGTACCGAAGTTATGCTGCGTAAACCAAACAGACAGTAGCCACACAAGCAATGCTGATGACAGACATCTATTCGGTAGTACACATTTCTTTATGAAGTTACATGGACGAATTGATACTGTGAAACAGTAAGTGTTTACAGCCAAGGGCCGAGGGAAATGTTTTCACGTACCTCTCCCGATTACACCGACGGGAAAAAATCCTAACACCGAGAAGGAGTTGTGCGACGCAAACGAAACACGATGTCTATTCAAATTTCGCGTCAATCGTGTAAGAATGACACTAATAGCGCCGCTGTGAGGACGAAAATCAGGTTTGCATTAAATACACGCTGTGACGGTCGTGAGCGTTAGTTACCTTTGAGATGAGACGTGGAGAGCTGATATTAGTCAAGAATGCCGCTAAGGCAACTAGCCATTATTAACATCTCACTGAGTTTGAAAGAGTTCGTCTAATAGGACTACGAGAATCTGGATATTCTTTGTGGGATACTGCAAAAAGACTAGTCACTGCATATAATTTCTGGCAGTAGTGTACTGTCGCAAAGAGACCGGGCTCAGGATGTGCACGTGGCAATACCGAGAGGGAAGACCACCGAGTGCTGCGCATGGCTCTGGCGCAGCATACTGACTGCACCCGCAGCAGCGATTTGAGCGTCAGTTGGCACCACACTGACACAACGAACTGGTACAAGACTGTTGTTCTAAGGACAGGTCTGAGCCAGGTGCTTTGTAGCGTGCACTCCACTGGCCCCAAACCACCGGCTTTTGCTATTTCAGTGGTATGAAGCCAGAGGTCATTTCACGGCGGGGTGGAGAGATCTGTTGTGTTCTCTGCCTCGGTACCAGAGATTGAGGTGAGTTGGTTAGAAGTAAGCCTTTTGAGGGCCTGCGTGATAGACGCGGCGGGCATAGACGTCGAGTTGTGGCTATCCCACGCATCCTGACCGCAAATTTTTACATCAATCAGGTGATTCGAACTGTTGTGCTGTCATTTACCAACAGCATTCCAAGGGGTGTTTTCCAGCGGCATACCGCTCGGCCACATACCGCTGTTGGAGCCCCACATGCTCTACAGAGAGTCGACATGTTGCCGTCGCCCCTTCGATAATCAAGAGTCCACTACCCCGCAGGCGGCTACACGGGTAGCAGGGGTTGTGTGGCGTGGACTGCGCGGTTTTTTTAGGTTAGATGGCCTCGGGCAAATACAGAAAGGGCAACAGCCTCAAAGGGTGCGGGGCAAAGTCAGGACATGTGGGGAACAAGCAGCAATCGGTATTGTAATTGTAAACTGTCGAAGCTGCATTGGTAAAGTACCGGAACTTCATGCGCTGTTGGAAAGCACCGAAGCTGAAATCGTTATAGGTACAGAAAGCTGGCTGAAGACAGAGATAAATTCTGCCGAAATTTTTACAAAGGCACAGACGGTGTTTAGGAAGGATAGATTGCATGCAACCGGTGGTGGAGTGTTTGTCGCTGTTAGTAGTAGTTTATCTTGTAGCGAAGTAGAAGTGGATAGTTCCTGTTAATTATTATGCGTGGAGGTTACACTCAACAACCGAGCTAAGTTAATAATTGGCTCCTTTTACCGACCTCCCGACTCAGCAGCATTAGTGGCAGAACAACTGAGAGAAAATCTGGAATATATTTCACATAAATTTTCTCAGCATGTTATAGTCTTAGGTGGAGATTTCAATTTACCAGATATAGACTGGGACACTCAGATGTTTAGGACGGGTGGTAGGGACAGAGCATCGAGTGACATTATACTGAGTGCACTATCCGAAAATTACCTCGAGCAATTAAACAGAGAACCGACTCGTGGAGATAACATCTTGGACCTACTGATAACGAACAGACCCGAACTTTTCGACTCAGAACAGCTCAGAACAGGGAATCAGTTATAATAGGGCCGTTGCAGCATCCCTGAATATGGAAGTAAATAGGAATATAAAAAAAGGGAGGAAGGTTTATATGTTTAGCAAGAGTAACAGAAGGTAGATTTCAGACTACCTAACAGATAAAAACGAAAATTTCTGTTCCGAGACTGACAATGTAAAATCGTAAAATGCGTTTTAGACAGGTACGTGCCGAGTAAAACTGTGAGGGACGGGAAAAACCCACCGTGGTTCAACAATAAAGTTAGGAAACTACTGCGAAAGCAAAGAGAGCTTCACTGCAAGTTCAGACGCAACCAAAACCTCTCAGACAAACAGAAGCTAAACGATGTCAAAGTTAGCGTAAGGAGGGCTATGCGTGAAGCGTTCAGTGAATTCGAAAGTAAAATTCCATGTACCGACTTGACACAAAACCCTAGGAAGTTCTGGTCTTACGTTAAATCAGTAAGTGGCTAGAAACAGCATAGCCAGACACTCCGGGATGATGATGGCATTGAAACAGAGGATGGCACGCGTAAAGCTGAAATACTAAACACCTTTTTCCAAAGCTGTTTCACAGAGGAAGACCGCACTGCAGTTCCTTCTCTGAATCCCAGTACAAACGAAAAAATGGCTGACATCGAAATAAGTGTCCAATGAATAGAAAAGGAACTGGATTCACTCAACAGAGGAAAGTCCACTGTACCTGACGGGATACCAATTCGATTCTACACAGAGTACGCGAAAGAAATTTCCCGCCTTCTAACAGCCGTGTACCGCAAGTCTCTAGAGGAACGGAAGGTTCCAAATGATTGGAAAAGAGCACAGGTAGTCCTAGTCTTCAAGAAGGGTCGTCGAGCAGATGCGCAAAACTATAGACCTATATCTCTGACGTCGATCTGTTGTAGAATTTTAGAACATGTTTTCTGCTCGCGTCTCATGTCGTTTCTGGAAACGCAGAATCTACTCTGTAGGAATCAACATGGATTCCGGAAACAGCGATCGTGTGAGAGCCAACTCGCTTTATTTGTTCATGAGACCCAGAAAATATTAGATACAGGCTCCCAGGTAGATGCCATTTTCCTTGACTTCCGGAAGGTGTTCCATACAGATCCGCACTGTCGCCTGATAAACAAAGTAAGAGCCTACGGAATATCAGACCAGCTGAGTGGCGTGATTGAAGAGTTTTTAGCAAACAGAACACAGCATGTTGTTATCAATGGAGAGACGTCTACAGACGTTAAAGTAACCTCTGGCGTGCCACGGGGGAGTGTTATGGGACCATTGCTTTTCACAATTTATATAAATGACCTAGTAGATAGTGTCGGAAGTTCCATGCGGCTTTTCGCGGATGATGCTGTAGTATACAGAGAAGTTGCAGCATTAGAAATTTGCAGTGAAATGCAGGAAGATCTGCAGCGGATAGGCACTTGGTGCAGGGAGTGGCAACTGACCCTTAACATAGACAAATGTAATGTATTGCGAATACATAGAAAGAAGGATCCTTTATTGTATGATTATATGATAGCGGAACAAACACTGGTAGCAGTTACTTCTGTAAAATATCTGGGAGTATGCGTGCGGAACGATTTGAAGTGGAATGATCATATAAAATTAATTGTTGGTAAGGCGGGTACCAGGTTGAGATTCATTGGGAGAGTGCTTAGAAAATGTAGTCCATCAACAAAGGAGGTGGCTTACAAAACAGTCGTTCGACCTATACTTGAGTATTGCTCATCAGTGTGGGATCCGTACCAGATCGGTCTGACGGAGGAGATAGAGAAGATCCAAAGAAGAGCGGCGCGTTTCGTCACAGGGTTATTTGGTAACCGTGATAGCGTTACGGAGATGTTTAATAAACTCAAGTGGCAGACTCTGCAAGAGAGGCGCTCTGCATCGCGGTGTAGATTGCTCGCCAGGTTTCGAGAGGGTGCGTTTCTGGATGAGGTATCGAATATATTGCTTCCCCTTACTTATACCGGCCGAGAAGATCACGAATATAAAATTAGAGAGATTCGAGCGCGGACGGAGGCTTTCCGGCAGTGATTCTTCCCGCGAACCATACGCGACAGGAACAGGAAAGGGAGGTAATGACAGTGGCACGTAAAGTGCCCTCCGCCACACGCCGTTGGGTGGCTTGCGGAGTATAATTGTAGATGTAGGTAATCCAATCTGGTCCAATCGAACACCTATCCGATGTCATTGGACAACAACTCCAGTACCATCCACAATCAGCATTGCCCGCCCGTGTACTGACTGACGAAATGCATCAGGCATGGAACTCGATCCCACAAACTGACACCTGTTACATGTACAATACAGTCCGTGCACAGTTGCATGCTCGTATTCAATATGCTGGAGGCGGCACTGGTTACTGATGTACCAGCATTTCACATGGGGTACATTAAACTGTGATCTTGCAACGTTAATCAGCTAAATATGTTACTTAGACACATGTATCCCTAATTATCATTGTCCTACTTTTATTATTTTTCAGTGTTTCAATTTTTTTTCTGTCAGTGTAATTCTTGAATTGTCTTTCTTTCTAGGTGTTTTTAATTTTCTTCCGGTCGTCTCTCGCACCTCCCCCGCGTCCACGCCCTCGGCTGGGGCCTGTCTCGCCACCCACTCGGCACGGCCGCGGTTCGGCCGGCAGAGTGACCGCGGCCGCAAGGCGCGCCAGCTGTGGCAACACTGTGCGACGGGGCTGGACGCGCTTCTTTTTTTCGGCGCCCGCCGTGCGTACTACCGACGGCCGGCGCCGGCGGACGGGGGCGGCGCTGGCGTCGCGCGCGTGCGCAGGCGCGGGGCGTCCGGCGGCGGCGGCGGCGGCGGCGGCGGCGGCCGGAGGCGGCAGTCGAGCGCGCTGATCGATAGCGGCCGGAGCGGCGCCGCAGCAGCTGCCGGCATGGCCCCCACGTCCACCTAGCGGCATGCCCGCGCCGCGGCCGGCGCGAGGACCCGGGCCCGGCCCGGGCTGCCGCCGCCCCCGCCTGCGCCCCCGGCTGCTGGCCGCGCTGCTCGCGGCGGCCGCCCTCTTCTCCGCCGCCGCCGCCGAGAAGAACAAGTACTGTGAGTACGGCCGCCGCCATCTTCCGCTCTGCAGCCCGGCCGCGCCGTCCGAATCGAACGCGCCTCGCGTCGCCTCGCCTCGGCTGCCGCCAGCGCTGCCCGATATCTGGCGCGAGGCTCGCGCCGCACCGTAACGTAACGCTGCACGCCGTGGCGCCTCCCGCTCGCTCGTCGACGTTCTCTCGTGTCGAGTCGTCTGCGCGTCTTTCGGCCCCTCTAGTTAACCACTAAGAACTCCCGCGGCTCTCCCCATTAAGCGCATTCATTACTGCAAAAGGCGACGGAGACCTGTTCGTAGATTTGATTCCCGTTGCAGGCATAAAAACGGCGGTTTAAGGGCAAGATCATTATTCGCCCTGTGTGATTCAGTTGAAAGCTCGCAACGTAGGACTACTCTAAAAATGCTCAATCCGTCCGACTGCTGCTCCTTCGTGAATACTTGCGGTGTCATTTTGCTCAAGTGTAGCAGACGCCTACCAAATACGACTAACAGGGGTACTCAACGTATGCAACACCGCGAAGGGTCACAGGTTTTCCTGGACCGTGATAAATCGTCAAGGCACGCTGAGAAACGTGAACTGATAGACCATTCATGGTGAACTCGAATTACATCGTAAAAACTTACTTACAAAGTTGCAGCAACCACCTTTAAGCGAGTTATCTAGGAATACACTACAACCCTCAACTTATCGCTCCTGTAGGGACAGTGACGACAAGATTAGACTAATCGCAGTGCGCTCAGAGATGTTTAAGCGGTAATGCTTCCCACGCTTCATACGTGAATGGAACGAGAAGAAGCCCTACAATGGGAACTACCGTCTGCTGTGCATTTCACAACGAAGTCGCTTGCAGACTGTAGTTGTAGACGTAACTTAAATGCTAGTACACCATTCTCCTATCGCTAATGTCGATTCTGAAAACAGGAGCGGCTATTTCCCCTTCAGTACGTCCTCACATGTCCTGAAGAAGCTGAGTGCGTCCCATCCCAGTGCTCCCATGGAGGAAACCGTGAGTCGAACCGTGGTCATATTCCCTCATAAACATCGCACAAGCACACTTTCTCTAAAGGTCTTCATACAATACTTTTCCGTGGTCATTGCATTCGCTTAGTAGATCGGAAACGCAATTCAGTTTTAGTATTTCGATGAGTTCTCTAAATGCATTAGCAGGAAAAACAGATATTCACATGTGTTTCTTTGAAATAAAAATGCTACCTCTAGGAGCTCTCGTATAACTTAAGATATATGTTGTAGAAATTGTACTATAGACAATTTCGTAATATCTACGTTCGTCATACTGAAAAACGATCATCGGCTTTACAGGGCTATCGAATGGACTATACGTACCAGTGTGGTTTAATTGATCACCGCGTCCAGCCTGACAGAGTTAGAGGTTCACTACTGTCGCTGCGTGGGTGGAATCACAGGCTGAATGTGATTTTGTTTCCTACGGCCGCTAATTGTGATGCTGTCAGTGTTACTGCAGAGTTCTGAAGTTATTCCAGGGCTTAATGCAGTAAATCAAGGGAAAGGAACGATTGCTCTGAACCGCTCGTATTATGCTCAGAGTCGCTCATACGATCGTTTTAGAGGGCTTTTGCATTCGCATAGCGTTTCGGATGAGCCACTCAGCGTCAGTTACTAGCGTCGCTCAGTAGCAAACGTAAACTTGTTCGAGGAAGAAGTCGGACTTTAAACCACTCGTAATTCTGAAATGACGGAGTACGTTACCACCGTTTACCAAAGTCAGAGGCACAACATTTTTGCTAGAAGATATATGTTTTATTCTCTGTCAGTCCTGTGGACGCTCCAACATTCCACGAACGTGTCTTTCGTCCTTCTATACGAAGTTTACGTGGCTAACGATGCGGGCGCGCAGTTTTGACTTCTAATTAAACAATTTTCCGTCGTATTTATTGCAAGAAGTTTCAGTGAACATTGTATCATGTAACTGATCATTATTTTTGATCGGATTAGGCAGAGAGAATGAAATGTGTAATGGACGGTGACCTGTAGCTCAAGCGAAATTTTTACTGGCAGACGGATGAAGCCGCAATTAAAAATGAGGAGTTAGAGAAGAAAGTATCGAATAAACCTCGTGTTTAAGCTCTGTTGTCTGTTAGTGTAGGTCATTACTATACAGCGAAGCCACACACGTCCGGCGCTCTCCAACATGTGCGTTGTGTCTCAACACAGGCTGTTCGCTTGTAGCTACGAGAGCGCAGACACGAGGTGTCACATCGCGGTCACAGCGGGCCAGTAAAAAGTGCCGGATCAGTTAGAGCCTGGTGTCTTCTTTCCAGGCATTTAGTCAGAGACTGTAGTATAGTAGCGTGTGCTTAGGTTCACGTTTAGGGATTGTGATGAGAACTTAGAACGTTAGCTAAGCACTAAGCCGAATTTCCGTTTCGGCAGTCCTGGAAAGGTATCCGATACCAGCAGATAAACTCCGAAGCCTACTGTAAAAGCCAAACATCATACATCCTTCTAAACTAGAACAGATGATCTTCGTCTTAAGCTCAAATAGAAGAACAGGCTAATGATGCCGAAGAACTCTGTTTTCGTGGACATGCCGCTACACGGGAGCCACTGGTCCAACGATCAACCGCGCGACATCGCTAAGAATGGAGCAGGCAGCGCCGTCCCCCATACGTTGAGTAGTGGAGTGAGCGGGTCGCGATCCGATGGGCGTGTGTGGGCTGCGCGTGAGCCTAGCGGTGGTACTTGGCAGTGTGTGGTTGCAAGCAGTGAAAGTCGTTGGAGGTGGTTTCGCGGGGGAAAGTGGGAGAGGGGAGGGTTTCTCTGATTTTGGCACAGACTAATCGCTTCGGCGGTTGACTTAATGGATACAGAGTACTGCGGGAAGACCTGAGCCAATGGAATATTGTTTATGAGTACCATTACGCATCTATTAATGACTAAAGAAAGACTGCCTTGTGACTGGACGCGGCATTGGTTGATTTGCTGGCTTGTACCACTCTAAGGCCCGACCTGACGCTCTTGGTACAGATTTTTTTCTACTCGCTTCGGAATCTACGAGCAACTGCCCATTACGATTCATGAAGACTGGAAACAAATTACACCTTTTATTGTGTCGCAAGCTGCTGCAAAGTCTACATCTAAGGTTGAACGCAGAAATAGTAGCAACAGAAGGTCATGTTCGCTATTAGTTATTTGGCTGTCGACTTTGAAATTCGATTTGTGGGCGCAAAGTTTATGTTCCATGCTTCACATGGTACAACCCCCATTAGTTCCTCTAAAGGACTATATAATTTTTTCCCCGTGTCGTACTTCAACACTGAAATTGCAGATTCCCTTAGAAATACCGCACACATAATAAATTTCACGTCTTTAGTCACGTCCGAAGTATCCCAAATTTCTGTTCTCACATAAAATCTATGACGACAACTCTACTATATCTTCGTATACGTCGGTGCTTGCTTTAATTTTCCAGTATGTGTTAATTATTAGCAAATTATGACCAGAAATGATGCTTTACTACGTTTTGCAGCCTTATCTACAACGAAGTTGTGGGGAACTTGTTCTCTTATACTGAAAGAAGACGTATCATACTTCAGTAAACAGATGCAGTAAAAATAACACGATAGCCGTAATAAGAATGTTGGAACGGTAACGTTAAATCGGAAGATCGTGTACCTTAATGAATCATTTTCTTTATGCTGCCAAAATTACTGCATATATTCTGCCGACGTTTAAGCGCAAGTAGAAACAATACGTATGCAGTGCTCTGACTGTTAACATAGTTTTCTGTCACAGGTGAATTTCTGTCGAAGTTCTATTGAATTGGTGAGCAGGATGTGTGGGCTGCATGTAGCATCTTTCTAGATACTCTCAGGACGTACAGTTAGAGACGGGTAGATAACGATTTCAGTCTGAAATGTACGCCACAAATGAACCGTATTTGGATAATGTCCCATTCTCTACATCTGATAGGTGGGAGATCGATTTTAATTTATTGTGAATGTATTAATTACTACTATTGTAACCGTATGGTTGTTATGTTACGAATGCCCAGTGCTAAGACGTGCAAATAATGAACAATTCTCAAGAGTCACATTAAACACCCGTTGTAATGCCGTTCTGCTCCTACAACATCAATTATCATTGGGCATTGCTATTTCATTTGTTCGGTGGTAAGATATGAATACTTGTCAGGGTAACAGAAAGCAATTATCGGTATTTCGCAAGAAAATGAAATTCTCCTTATGAACTGTTTGTTCTTTTAAAGTGAAAAGTTTACATCTTCAAACACGATTTTATATTTATACGATTCTTTACCGAACGCTCTCAACACGACCTGTGAGTTTACAGGGGAAATCTAAAAACACCTTGAGTGGAGGGATTTCACAACATCAACGCTTCATGGTTCAAATGGCTCTAAGCACTATGGGACTCAACTGCTGAGGTCATAAGTCCCCTAGAACTTAGAACTACTTAAACCTAACTAACCTAAGGACAACACACACATCCATGCCCGAGGCAGGATTCGAACCTGCGACCGTAGCGGTCGCGCGGTTCCAGACTGTAGCGCCAGAACCGCTCGGCCAAACGCTTCATGGATTTCATAAGCAATTAATGATATCAAAATAATGTTTGCAGCAATACAGTTTACGGTTGTGTTATTATTGCTTGTATCTGTTGTATATGGCGAGATACTGAATCAGCTATCTCTTTTTTAGTGGCATGATGTGATTTCTTTAACACCATTCGATATCTCGTGATCAGATGAGCACAGTAATACTATATTTATCAATGCTAACACGGAAACTTTTCGCACAAATATCTGGAAAGAAAGCGAAATGCGAATCAACTGCATAGGGGGCAGTTTCGGTCCAATTATTCGATGTTTCACAGTTAACATATTTTTTAGCTACTTTCTGGATGGCTTTCAATGCGATCATATGATATGTCACAGTGCCCTTCTTATCAAGAGGTATCGAATGCCATTAAATACGCAAATTCTTTAACAATCATGGTCACTGGAGTGTCGCTACGAATATAAGCGTTGCAGCAGAGTTCTCACTTTGCATATTACTGCTTGTCGAAAACGTCGCTTCTTGGTCGGTTTATGAAATACCGGCGGTATCTACCTTTCGTTCAGTGCTCCGTGTTTGCTGTCGAGGCACGGGGAATACCGCGATTACTGTACCGGGGGAAGTCAGGTGTCTGGTGCGGTCGAAATCTCGCTACGCCTTCGCGGCGCTGTCAGCCGGCGGCGAGCACAGGCACCACCACGCGTGTCAAATTGCTGACGTGCCACGCCGAGCCAAGGCAGTTTCAGACAACGGACGATGGTGGCACACACAGTCTCCTGCGCACCATCTCCAATAGGGAGCGTTTTTAACGCTGTCATTGTTTGTCGGGACATTCTCAAACCGCTCTCCTGTGGGTTTGTACTTCCAGACGGCTTGAAGCTCGTCTGTACAAACAGACCCCATAAAAAGTGAAGAGAAAAGTTCCTAACTTTAATTTCTTTTGTTACCAGTACTGCTTTCTTTACTCTTCGAGTCCTATTAAAATATCAACAAAAATTTACCGTCAGTAGTAGGATATGAGTGATGTACGACTAATCAGTCCTTCTACGGGACATGTTTCTCACAGCGAATCACACTACACGTGGTTTCCTTCGTGGTTCCCGCACGCTCTGAAACGAGCCGCTACATCTCACGGACCGTTCTCCTCATCCTGATTCGCGATTGCACCGCCTCCACCGGCAGTTGTCGGTAGCATCTGGCGCATTTATCACACACATTATTTACGAAAGTGGACGCGATTAAAATTATTGTGTCGACTCCGTTACTTTAACTCCGTTAGCGATTGTCAAAGAAGAGCGAAGAAAATAACGAAGAAGATTCTGGGTGTGTCGATGCCTCGAGCAGTAAATTTCTGCTTGAGGAACACTTCGTATGCTGCACAACGATCTGAGATACATATGAGTAGAAGTTATTCGTTTACTCACCTGAATCTCCATCAAATTTTCGGTTTTAAATTAAGTGTATGGGTTTAAATATGTATCTAATGTCAATTTATGCATGCATTATATCCATATTCTCGATGTTCTATTGACTAGCATCACTCCGAAGTAACATGTTTCAAAATCGAGAGTATTTTCGGAATTTCATGAGAAAGTTAGAGGAGATTTTTCCGAAGCTACTCTGCATGACTGAAAAATATACTTACCAGATCGATACAAATTTCAGGCAGTTCTTAAAGCCAAGAAACAGATATATAACTTTCACATTAAGTTTCATAACAGCAAAAAAACTTTCTGGCAATTGGGTAAGTAATGCAGTCGTTGACCTACGCAATAAGAACTGCAGTAAATACATTGTTTGTAATAAATTGCATCGAGTACTGCAGATCACACTTCTAGTAAATTAATAAAAAAGCCCCAGAATCTTTTATAAACAAAATAGTGGACAAGAAAAATGGGTGTTCGTAGAAGCGATATTGCTGCCTTTCACTTGATAGATCACAAAGCTACCAATTGTGCTGTGGTTTCAACATAACAGCACTTAACTTACTTGTTATACCTTCTAATAATGTCTATAGGCTGTAACTAATGACGTCAATATTTGATACTTGACTCTAAGAAATTGTAACAAAAACGACGTGATTTGATGGATCACCACTGGGCCATAGCATTGAAAAGGTATACTTCCACCACTCGTAACATGTAGTACGAAAAGCATCAAGTACAAGTTGTTAACTACAGATATGTACATTTCTCTCATTACATTATAGTAAATCGTACCAAAAATGACACTTTTCGAGAGACCCTCGATGTAATGGTGTTTTGAAATATCTAATAACACAGCGCGCGTGCTATGATATAAAACTCACCAAAAACGAAGTTCCAAAATTCAAATGTGTGTGACTCCTAAGGGACCAAACTGCATAGGTCATCGGTCGACAGACTTACACACTACTTACACTGACTTACGCTTCGAACAACACACACACACACCCAAGCCCGAGGGAGGACAGGGCCTCCGGCGGTTTGGGCCGCGCACTCCGTGACATGACGCTCCCAACCGCGCGGCCACTCCGCGCGGCCAATACGGATTTCGTATGAGCTGATATAACATGGCGACACCTAAATTCTGCTTTTCACGCGAAGCTGATCCTGCATTTCCTTGACGACGTTTTCTTTCATGAGTGAAAGATGTGGCCTGGCACATTCTTCCTTCCACGCTTCGCAGTATGGTGGAATGTGGAATTCCACGCTGTGACGTCAGCAGTTCCTCCTCCACGAAGGTTTTCAAGTCCCGTCAGAGGTTACCTTTAACATCAGTCACACGTCAGGAACACGCAAACCTATTTGAATATCTCACGGGGTGCTCCTCATCCTTTTCTTCTACTAACCATAGCTTTTTATTATTATGAATATATGTTAGTAATGATACTGAGATAATTAAGAAGCTTGTTATATAAGTTTTAACCTTTCTGTGGACGATAATTCACATCTCGCACTAACAACCTATGTACAAACTTCGTACAAAGCCTATATCTGCGTAGTTTATATAATGAAGACGAGACGTCGCACAACACAATACCAACAGTTGAGACAAGAAGACACGTTTCTTCAATAATTGTTTACCGCGCATGCTTGCAACGAATGCAAACCTGTCAACAGTAAACTTATAATTTCGTGCTGTTAACGCATACTTACATGTATTCATGAAAGCTTGACATGATTTCAAGTGGAGATAAATCCGCAAAAACTGAATTATTGTTGTAATATTTTTTTGTCTTTACATCTATAACTGGTTTCGCTGATAAGCTGAATAGCCACAGGTCAATTGTAGCCTCTGGGCAAATCGTTAGCTTTATGTGCCGTGCGCGGTGTCCTCAGTTAAGGACTTACGGAGGCTGCTCACAGCGCACAGAACTGACAGGTTGCTCTGAACTACTATTGATCAGTGGATGTTCAGAATCTGAACGAAACGGTTACTGTTGTAAAGAAAAATGCGACAGCAGATTGTAATAAAACATATTACATGTATTTAATATCTTTATAATGCTGTGTCACGCACGCAACCCTCATACATCATTACTCTGTCAATTATAATAAGATGAGTACTCCTTATCACTTAGGCCTACACTGAACAGAAGTCACGAGTAAACGAAAGACAGTAAAACATAATTTAGTTTGCGGAAGGTGAAATAAAACAGTGGCAAATGTTAAAACTAAAAGTAAGAAGAAAAACATGTGAATATGCTTTGTTACACGTGTTCCGTTATTTGAAGCAACCACAAATGCGGTTGAGAGCTTAAAACGGTATTTCTGACTGAAAGAACATTCAAAGACGAGAAACTGCATTTCAATAATTTCAATATCAAACCATTTCTTTTTGCCACATGTATTGAGGAAGGTCAACTGTTAAGAGATATTCAAGCACACAGCTCTCTTATTAAATGACAAAACACAGGGGAGATGATGAAAACTAGTTGGGCAGAAAGAAAGCTTGATAAAACATCAATGTAGAAGAGTACAAGTTTGGAGAAAACCAGCACCTACATCTATACTTTCTAAGTCACGGTATCTGGCGGAGGATGCTTCGTGAAGGACTATCGTTTCCTCCCTGTCTCGTTCCATTCTTACATGTTTCACCAAAGAACTGCCGGTGATAATAGACTGTATAAGCTCCATTCGTCTGGTTTTACCGTCGTAGGAGCTTCGCGAAATATTTGTGCATATTCATATTTTGTGCTTACCAGACGAACCTCGGACGAAACTAACTGCTTTTATTTGGGGTGTCTTTATCTCCCCTGGCAATCCTACCACAGACCCTGGCTGAGAAGAAATACTCAACAACTGATCGAGGATTTGGCAAACTTCATCTTCTGTTTCCAGTCTGCGGTGGAGTGTGCGCTCATTTAAAATCTCCTGGCGGAGTAAAACTGTGTGCCGGACCGAGACTCGAACCCGCGAACTTTGCCTTCGCGGGCAAATGGTCTACCAGCTGACCTATACGAGCCCACTCACCTCTCGTCCTCACAGTTTTATTGCAGCCAGTAGCATATCTCCTACCTTGCAAACTTCGCAGAAGTTCTGCTGCATATCTCGTGGGACTAGCATTCCAGGAAGAACGGATATTGCAAAGGTGTGGGACAACTACAACCCAGGAGACTGTTTATACGCCTTCACAATGTCCTTTCTTCTAGGAGTGATAGGTCCCGAGAGGTATGCGGGAGAACTTCTGTGAAGTTTGTAGGGTAGGAGAAGAGCGACTGCCTGCAATAAAACTGTGACGACGGATGCTTGGATAGCTCAGCTGGTTGAGCACTTGTCCGGAAAAATCAAAGATCCCAGTTTCCAGTACCAGTCTAGCACACACTTTTAGTCTGCGAGGAAGTTTCATCTGCTGTTGTTGAAACACGAGGGTTATTGGGAAAGTAAGGAACGATCGGTCGCGAGAGTGAAAATCCGATGAAATTATGCTCAGGTGTGTTGGGCAATGTCTTTAGTATGCCCGTCGATCGCGTTAGGTCGTCCTTTTTAGTTCTGAGCACACAGGGAGCACATAAAGGTACCTAGAACATTAGTGCCTTTTGCCAAGTACGAGGGCCTGGTGATAAATTTCGCCTGAAGCTATGCAGCCAACATTACATAACTGTCGTTCGTTTTATTCTTCAAAACAGTTCTCAGCCGCATTCTACAGGGGCAATGAAAATGCTCCTGCATCGTTTTCAATTGGAAATGTTTGATTACCCACAATACAGCCCGTAATTTTCTCCCTCTGAGTTTCGTCTCTGCTCACGTGAACCGCTGGCTATGAAGCCAACATTTTGGCACAGACAACGAGCTGTAGGCGAGCGTAGAGAGTTGGCGGAAAGCACTGGCGGCTGCCTTCTATAACGAGAGTATTGGAAAGTTTGTAAACGCTACGACAGACGTCTAAGTCGGATCGGTGACTATGGAGATAAGTAGCTGGAAGTTGTAGCTAACTGTTGCAAATAAAACATTTTTGATTTTCACTGTTGTTTCCATTTCGCGACTTAGCGTTCCTCACTTTCCGAATAGCCCTCGTAAATTTCCTTGTGATTCTTCTAATGAATCTCAATCCAGATTCAGCCCTTCCCTCAACACTTATCATATGCTTATTACATTTCACTCCTTCATTGTTGTTTGTGTTAACAGTCGTCTAAATGAACAGTAATGTATTTTCGTGCTACTTCTGCGCAGGATATTTCACTGGTTCATGCTAAGGATTGACTGTCAGGGTCTGCACCGAACATATCATTCTACATTTAACTACCATATTCTGGCGTTGTACCTTTCCAATGTACATCAGCATCGCATCCCTACAGCTCCATGTGTCTTCCGACCTAATCCATCACGTGACCCAAAGCACGCCCCTACATTCCGATGCGTCGCTTCTTACTCGGCCCAGAGGAAGAGAGCCGTCCCTCACCGGGCTGTTGTTGCTCCGCCTAGTAACACATCCCTCCTGACTAAATAGTTGATGGGTGAACGACCGGGTGTACCTGTCCAACGGTCACAACATTTCGGCGAGCGACCGCGTTGCCCAGGTGTGGTGACGAACTGACGGCCTGGTAGGTGGTGCAGGACTTGTGTCTCCTCCTGTTCTCCCCCTGATCTGTTGCTCTGTAAGCGGTCCACACCCGGGCACTGGCGTGCCTCCAGCAACTTCTCCCCCTCTCCTCCCGGCGCCAAGTCCCTCCGTCCGGGGTTCTCGGCTAGGGAGGCGCCTTGCGGCCTCTCCCCTGTTGCTCTGCCTGCCCCGGCGTCAGTTCGTTGTGGGCTGCTTCCTTCCTCCTCTTAATCTGACTCAATGCGGGTTCAGATGCTGTACTGAACTGTAGCCACTGCCACGACTGTCAACGGTTCTCTTACTCAAATGTGGACAGATTCTTTAACGACACAGTCCCACGAGTTACACGTATGTATCGCCAAGCTTAGTATGGACGTAATTCATGCCGTGTAATCCCGCAACTGCCGACCAGCTAGGCTCCTGTAGTGTGGTGAGGTGTTGGTGTTCTCTTCTTCAGTACTCACTCTTAGGTCTCTGGAAGCCATGCTGTATTGGCAGGTGATCTGACTGATTCCGGACTTCCGTTGCCCGAGATCATCCTTCGCACTTCAAGCAGTGCCTGTGTTTTATCTGGTGGGCGGAAGACGGTCTTCATTTGATGTTTCCGAAGAATTCCTCCTATCTTCCCGTATGATCCGCTACAAAATCGAATAACTGCAATGACCGCTTCGTCTTGAGTTTCCTCTCTTCGTGCTGCCGCTTGTAGAGTCGGTGTAGGACGCAGAGCTCTCGGAATTTTCCACTGTGTAGCCGTTTTTCGGAACATTGTCCTCAGACGTTCAAGTTCTAAGTTGAGGTCCTCATTGTTGGAGAGAGTGCGAAACTTATGTAGTAATAATGTGAGCACGACTTTCCTACACGCCGGGTAGTGGAACTGTCGGCATGCGAGTTTAGCTCTGTGTGTGCCATTTTACAGTATACGCTGCAGTCCAACATGCCTTCCGCTCTTCTTTTCACCGGGACGTTCAGAAAGGGGAGCATGACCTCGGACTACAGAAATCCGGGATCTATCAGATCCCCTGCCAAAGCGGCTTACATAGATCAAATGACGTGTATGTGGAACATCGTTTTTGAGGACGCCAACGGCACACCTAACAAGTCGAAAATTGCGGAACATTGCCTATTGGAATTGCACCATACCATGGTCACAATAGACACCTACTTCTGGAAATGTGTCATTAAAGAATACATCGGGTAAGGGAACCACTGATCAGTCGGATAGTGGCTATAGCCTTAGATAGTCCTGAGAACCCGCATTGAATCTGATTAAGAAGAGGAAGGAGATAGCCCTCGACGAACTGACTCAAGGGTGTAAACAGAGCAACAGCAGACACGGCGCCGGGACGCATCCCTGGGCACGAACCTTGGACGGAGAGACTTGTGGCGCGAGCAGGGGACGAGGAGGTGCTGGACGCACGCCAGCGCCGGGGTGCGGAGCGTGTACAGATCGCCTAGTCGGAGGGGGTGGGGCGGGGGCGGAGATGTAAGTCCTGCGTCTGCTAACAGGCGATCAGTTCTTCAGCGCACCTGATGATGGCAACGTGGTCGTTTGAGGAAATGTTGTGTCCGATGGGCACTGACATCGGACCGTTCACCCGTGAACTGTTCCGTCTTGAATTACTCCTGGAGATGATGTAGAAACACAACGCCCCTCGTCCCACCAGTGCGGCGCCATCCACCCCTCACGGTACAGGCAGCGCTCTCTTCCCAGTTCGCAAGAGCTGTCTCACTGGAGTTTGATAACGAGCGCACACACACACACACACATATATATATGTTTATGTGGTGTCCTATCTAAATTTTCCACCACATGTATTTCCGAAATGAAACGTAATGTGATAAATGCGGTGGACCAGGGATCCAGCACCTATGCTATGAGCTCCCGCAATGGGCAAGAACGCACAATCTCTACAGGTACACAAACGTCACCTTCAACAAAAGGTTACGTTTTTGTAAATGGGAAGTGTATGTTTTTTAAACGGAAATGAAAACTTGAGGTACAATTAGTGATGGCAGACTTGGTTTCACATCCCTAAACCTTATACTTTCTTAAATACTTAGACTCTAAAACGCAATGGACACAGTGCTATAGTTCTTGCAGTAATGCTGATATTCCGTAACGGGGGTCGCCTGCCCTGTCATAAAGCCTGCTTTACGCAAACTTTTCTCGGATGCCATTGCTATCCTTTAAAATCTACGTATCACAGAAGGTATGAGGTTTAGAACAGTGAAAACAATTCTTCCCTTGTAATTCTACTTCCAGATTTCATTTCCGTAGAAAAAACAAACATGAGGCATTTAAAAAGCCGTAACTTCGTGTTGAAAATGATGTTTGTTTTCTTGTAGGGGTTCTGTATTCTGGCCCATTGTGTGAATCCCTAACGTAGGTGCATCCCTGGTCCGTTGAGTTTTTTCACATTTCATTTCATTTCGGAAATATATGAGGTGGCAGACTTAGATGAGACATTCCGTATTCAGGGTGGTGAAAATACTCCGAAAAGCTTACGAGAGTGTTGCTGGGTGGATTGTACTGAGATATAATTTTAAGAAAAAAATTCGTTATGTTGCGCCGTTTCTGAGTTACTTAACGTTGACGTTAACCAACCAGGCTCTTGCGCGGGCAAATTCAAGCGGGCCGCCGGATACAATTAGATACATGAAATGTATCTGCAATTGCGAATGTGGACAACAATCAGCTGTAAAGTGGAATGGCGACAATGAAAATTTGTGCCGGACCGTGACTCGAACCCGGATTTCCCGATTAACACGAGCGGTCACCTTACCCTTTAGGCTATCCGAGCACGACTCACGGCCACACCGAAACTTCCACATGTCGTCAACCATTTGTCTACAACCTGTGTGTGTGTGTGTGTGTGTGTGTGTGTGTGTGTGTGTGTGTGTGTGTATTAAGCCGGAGACCTAGAAACGACGGAGGGGATTCGTCCCGCCGTAGCCCTCAGTGGTTCACAACCCCACAACGGGCCACAGCAGTCCACCCACCCTACAGCTGCCCCACACCGAACCCAGGGTTATTGTGCGGTTTGGCTCCCTAGTGGACCTCCTCCCCGCGAACGTCTCATACCAGACGAGTGTAACCCCAAATGTTTGCGTAGTAGGGTAATTATCGTGCACACGTACGTGGAAACAGTGTTTGCGTAGCAGTCGCCGACATAGTGTAACTGAGGCGGAATAAGAGGAAACAGTCCGCATTCGTCGAGGCAGATGGAAAACCGCCTTAAAAAGCATCCATAGGCTGTCGACACAGGACCTCAACACTAATCCGCCGGCCGTATTCGCGCCGGGGACCGGCACGCCTTCTCGCTCGGGAAACAGGGCGTTAGATCGCGCGGCTAGCCGGGTAGGGCTACAACTGTACTCGTGCATACAGTATGTATGTTCCTGTACAGGCGAGACATTTTACTTGAAAGGGGCTTGCCCTGTGTCGTCGGAGAAATACGATGCTACAGTGCCTGTGTTATTTCGAATTACGATGCAACGTTCCTTTGGACTCGCACGCATGTCCAAAGGAGCACTGCATCGTAATGCGGAATAACTAAGGCACTGAAATGTCGTGGATACAGTCAGTGACAGTTATTCTCAGAGGGTAGATGACAGCGCTCTAGACTGCCGAGGCTTTGTTTCGGGCTGGGCCCTCACTACCGTCCCGTGTCCGATTTTTGTATCGCACGGTTGTTCGGTTTTAGGAAACAAAACGAAGCAAACTTTTGGTGACATCATCCCCGGCGGGCCGCTTGCCCACGAGCAATGGCCTTATTGGTTACTTCATTTGTAATTAACTCGGAAACGGTGCAACGTATCGAATTTTTGCTTAACAGTTATTTCTCAGGACAGCTCACCACGAGATACCCTTTCAGACTTTTCAGACTATTTCTGATTCCCCTTCCCCCCCCCCCCCCCCCCCCCCATGTTTATATAGGCTGAGTCACTAACTATTGCCACCTAGAATAACTTCGAAAGTAAGAGAGTAGCTGAGCATGAAAGTCGGCTTTGGTTTTTTTTAAATTTTTTTTTATGGGATGCTGCAGTTTGGTACTTATTTTCTGATACCGGCTATCGAGACAAATCCAATGATTTGTAACAGTAAGGTCTTTGAAGTTCAGAAAGGTGGCATGAACGTCCATTTACAGAAGGTGCGTCAAATCGCAAGTCAATCTTGCATGAGCCAGTGTAATGTTGTTCGTGTTCTCTATCGCCATAAATGTCATACTTACCAAATCAGTCTCCACCGACAATTAACTGGTACGAATTGTATGCGTCGCACTGAATTCTGCCGATGGGCTCAACTTCAGATTCAGAGGGATGACACATTTATTAATTTGATTTTCTTTACTGACGAGGCTACATTCACGAACCATGGAAATGTTAATTAGCATAACATGCATTATTGGGCAACTGAAAACCTATGTTAGCTGCGGCAAGCTGCACACCAAAAACCGTGGTCCGTACAAATATATGGTGTCGGATTTTGGACGACAGAATTATACGCCCCTATTTCATCGAAGGAAACCTTAATGGTAGGATGTACACCAAATTCCTGTAAGAAACCTTCTGTTCAAAATGGCTCCGAGCACTATGGGACTTAACTTCTGAGGTCATCAGTCCCCTAGACTCTGAAATACTTAAACCGAACACACATCCATACCCGAGGCTGGATTCGAACCTGCGTCCGTAGCGGTCGCGCGGTTCCAGACTGTAGCGCCTAGAACCGCTCGGCCACCCCGGCCGGCAAACTTTAGGTCTGTTATTGGAAAAAATACCTTTAGGAACAAGGAACAGAATGTGGTATCAACACGATGGGTGTCCGGCACATTTTTCGCTGATGGCTAGAAATGAGTTGCAGCGACAATTCCGAAATTCTTGGATTGGACGGGGAGGAAATGTGTCGTGGACGGCTCGTTCGCCAGACTTGACGCCTCTGGATTCTTTCTTGTGGGGATTCGTAAAAGGCATTGTTTACAATGGCGATCGAACTACACCTGAAGATATGCGAGAGAGAATGGTCTGAGCATGTGGTTCGATAAGTGCCGATGTGATAAGGGATACCACTCAATCCATGATGATAAGATTGCAGCATTGCATTTATACCAATGGTCATCACTTTGAACACCTTCTGTAAATAGACGTTCATGCCACCTTTTTGACCTTCGATGACCTTCAAAGACGTTACTGTTACACATCACTGGATTTTTGTCGACAGTCGCTATCAGAAAATAAGTGCCAAACTATAGCATCCAATTTTAAAAAAAACAAAGCTGACCTTCATATCTCTGAAGCGATCCCACCTAGCAACAAAAAACCGACGTCATATTATGGCCCCCCTTGTCCCATGCTACTTTTTCCCCACAAACGTTTCAACTCCTATCACACATTCGGTGTTATTCATGGTGGCAACAGTTAGTGACTCACCCTGTGTGTCATCGTTTGGAAGCGTAATTATCAGTCGCGGCCCGCTGCGAGTTGCTCCATTTAGACGGCGCTTGCGAGCTGGGAAGAGGACGCTGTCTGTCCCTTGAGGAGAGGATAGTGGTGCGCTGCGGCAGGAGGGGCGAACTTTCTGTCAGAACAACAACAGTTTGATGGCACACAGCTCTCTTCGACGCGGCCGTGCTGTGGGTCTGCGTGGAGTGCATGCGAGTGATTCCTGACCCGGACAGTGCAGTCGGCCCGTCGCTTATGATTTGCTTTGGTGGATGTATAGGGCTACACATACAAGCCGCCATTCTCACAATGCTGCTGCAGTTATTTAGACCCATTTTTATATGTTCATTTGTGGTCATTTCTCTTAGCAATTAAATTGGGCTCGACCACAAGTTTTGTTACTCATAAAATTTCGCAGGTGTTATTGACGTCCATCTGTGTCGAGATATTTCAGGTTTGATTTATTAGTTTCTACGTTATCAGTTTTAAATTACTGCGTATCCAAATTTATAAAATTCTTTTTTCGAGGTTTCTCTTGCAAATGAAATTGTCTGATGGTACACTGAATGCGTTTGTCCATAGCTGAACCAGCCAGCCCTCCACTCCACGCCGTAACTACTAGACCTTACGAGCCTGTATCGTTGTATACAGGCTTTGGACAAAAATATGGGACCACTGTGAGAAATGCGTGCTTGAACAGTCATGTAGGTTGCGCTGTTGTATTTAACCACGAACTTCACTTGCTGCGCAGTGTCATCAAAGAGTTGCAAGTGTCTGCGGTGATCAGAACAGTGTTCTGTGTAGTAGTTAGCGCATTGTGTAGGAGTTAAGTGAATTCGAACTTGAGAAAATTGCTGGCATTCGTATGGTGGGCGCATCCGTAGACAACGTAGCCGACGTGTTTGGTGTTTGACGAGACACCGCATCCAAGATTCATTCCACACACAGTGTGCGCGCGAAAACACCATCCGAAATGTCACAGTGCGGACGAAAGTGTGTGTGAAGTGATCGTGGTAAACGGACGTTGAAGAGGATTGTGACAAAAAAAGGACGACTGCTGCGAAAGTCTCTTCAGAACTGCAACGTCACTCTCGCGAACTCTGTCAGCACAGAAGCAACATAAACTAACTCCATAAGCAGGGAATTTCAGGGAGACATGGAATTTAGAAACCACTCAATCATTGATGCAAATGTCAGAAACAGGAAAACTTGATGCCGAAGCCTTAAACCTTGGACGTCTGGACATGTACGTTCCAAGAGTGGAACACGGCGGGCGTTCGGTGATGATTTGGGGAGCGATATCGTCTTATTCCACGCACCCCACGGTTACTCTGCAAGGTCGCATTACTGCCAATTATTATGTGACCACTTTGTGTAATCAGGTTCAGCCCACTGAACAACGTTTTTCTCTAATGGTGATGCTGAGTCCCAAGGCGACAGGGCCCCTTTTCAAAAAAAACGCGCATAGTCCAGGATTGGTTTTGTGAGCACCAGGATGGATTGTCGCATCTCCCCTGACGGCCGCAGTCACCAGATCTCAGTATTATCGAGTCTTTGTGTTCTGCTTTGCAGAAAATGGTGCGTGATCGCCATCCACCTCCGTCATCGATGCCTGCACTTCCCACTATTTTGCAGCATTAGTGGTGTGAGTCTCTTTTGAACGCCACACAAATCTGTCTTTATTCGTTCCGAGACGACTGGAAGCCGTGAACGCCAGCTTCGTTCCCACACCGTGTAAGCATCGTAATGCTTCGTGTTTCCTGTGTTTCCATATTTTCGTCCAACCGCTGTACTGTAAGTAGGCTGTTTAGGTTTTTATATTGGTAACGCCACGTAGCGCTCTGTATGAAAATCACTGGCTGTGCTATGTGCAGTCTGTGGCTAGTTTGCATTGTTGTCTGCCATTGTACTGTTGGGCAGTTGGCTGTTAACGGCGCGTAGCGTTGCGCAGTTGGAGGTGAGCCGCCAGCAGTGGTGGATGCAGGGAGAGAAATGGCGGAGTTTTGAAATTTGTAAGACTGGATGTCATGAACTGCTATGTATATTATGATTTTTCAACACTATTAAGGTAAATACATTGTTTGTTCTCTATTAAAATCTTTCATTTGCTAACTATACCTATCAGTAGTTAGTGGCTTCCGTAGTTTGAATCTTTTATTTAGCTGGCAGTAGTGGCGCTCGCTGTATTGCAGTAGTTCGAGTAACGAAGATTTTTGTGAGCTAAGTGATTTGTGAAAGGTATAGGTTGATGTTAGTCAGGGCCATTCTTTTGTAGGGAGTTTTGAAAGTCAGATTGCGTTGCGCTAAAAATATTGTGTGTCAGTTTAAGCACAGTCCTGTATAATTTTTCTAAGGGGACGTTTCAGTACATGAACACTCCCCTGGGATATGCCTGGCGCTTCTTCAACAGCTTGCAATCCTCTTCTGTAAGAACGTCATTTCTAATGGCCAGAAATTTTTCAGTCTCATCACGGAGGAGGTCTGATATTTACAAGCTCTCATTTTTCACAAGACAGATGAGAATAAGGAGCGACATCGAATGTCCTTCTCGAGACAAGTAACACGGCGTCAACGTGGGCGTCGTTACGCACTACAGTCTCGATCTTGCGGGTGAACAGAGCGAGCCGAGTTTCATAAGATCGCTGTTTACATAATCGATGCTGATCCCTAGTGCAGATAGTTTCCATCTCCGAAATGTTCTCTGCATGCGGACACGAATCGTGTTTCATTATCCTACAACAGGCTGTTTAGCGTTATATGACGTCTTCAATCATATACACCTTTCTCCAAAGGCTTGGAGCAGTTCATGGCTGCAGTGTGAACGATAAACTGTTGCTGCTATTTATTTGTCCGCATTTCGTGGTCTCGCGGTAGCGTCCTCGCTTCCCGCGCACGGGGTTCCGGGGTCGATTCCCGGCGGGTTCAGGGATTTTCCCTGCCTCGAGATGACTGGGTGTTGTTGTGTCGTCTTCATCATCTTCGTTCATCCCCATTACGGTCGGAGGAAGGCAATGGAGAGCCACCTTCGCTAGGACGTTGCCTAGTTGGCGGTGCGGGTCTCCCGCATCCTCCCCTACACTCCTCGGAGTATGGGACCTCATCATCATCATCACTACTTATTTAACATCGTAAGGCACTTGCGCCGGTAAAAGAGTGAAACTAAAAGCATTACACCTACTAACAGTGTGCTAGAAAATGCTTACCTTTTAGACGAATGAAGATGGTTGTGTAAATTAGTGATCAAATACCGTACTCTATACTATAAACACACATCGCGAATCACATCATCTATCAATCATAGAAATTATTTTGGATCTTTCACCCAACGAATAGTTTCTGATGGTAGTATTTTGCCTGTTCACAGAACAATGCACCTATAGAAACAGGGATAGTCTCAAGAAAACAGCATACTCACTTCACCTGAGATTTAACCTCGTTACATGTGACTAACGTTGTTAGAGATGCGTGTGATACCACACATTAGATGGATTGGATAATTTCCCTCAGATGGTATGCCCACGTACAAAGATCGCGTACAGAAAAAAACACTCAAGAGGAAAATTAAAACAGAACTCCCTGAAACTATTGTTTGACAGAAATGAAGATAGCTTGTCACATTTTTTTCTAGGTTTACAATTCATAAGGTAACAGTAGCATCGCCTTAGATGGTTATGAACAACTATTTTAGAATATGGTATAGCGTCCAGCTGCGGTACATTTTCACAGTCACGCTCAGAGTGCGGGGTTCATCTTAGGGCATGTGTTTCGCTCTACTTTCGTCCGCCTTAAGCAGTAATGCAGACCCTACTGGAAGCCGTCCCGTCGTATCCAACATTCACCCTGTATGGGGAACAACTGGCGGCAGCTGTATGGGGTTTGTGATGTTTACTGAGTGTGGCTCCGTCACTTTTGAGGTACCGCAACAGCCAGGCTGAACGACGTTCGCTCTCTCACCATGGCTCTCGGATTGGTCCATTCTATTGCTGCCTGACAGACTACGCTAGTTGACGCTCTTTAAGTGGACGCCTCACTCGTAAATGCTATCGATTAGCATCAAAGATGATGTGCTCTCTTCACAAAGTTCATTACCGAATTCTTATTATTTTAATTATATTAGGTACTGAGTAACACCAAAATTACCTACCAAACGATGCAATATAATCTTCGTTCAGTCCACCATACAACATACATTTCTTGCTGTGCCCTAATAGACAGAAACCAATAACACAGAAATATCCAGAACACTACTGGAAGTGATTTTAATATATCTACTCGCGACTTACAAGGACAAACGGACCAAGGAAGTAGTACCGCATGCAGTCTCATAAAAGTGCCTCGAAAATCTAGTTCAGCTACTCACGAGCGATAAAAATGTTTTTGACGTCTTGGTTACAAACAGACATGATAACTCTGAGAAAAATTTTCAAAAAATTTCGGGCTAGCAGCCACTCTGTTGCTATGGTGATAATTATCGCAGGCAGATGGTTTATCGGTACGTAAAGAGAGAGATTTGTGACTGGCTGAAGAGAGTTGCAGAGTAAGAACATTAGTGCAGGTGTGATGTACGTAGAAGTTTGTGCCCAAAGATGGAACAAGTCGCACATCGCACAGTAGGTAAACAAAATTACAAACCAAAACATTTCGACCACCTACTTAGTAGCGTGCTGGTCCAGCTTTGGATGCAATACAGTAGCGTTTCTGCATGGCGTGGATTTGATAGGGTTTGCGGAGGTACGTGGCAGCAAGCGTCTACGCACAGGTCACGTAGTTTCTGTCTGTTACTGGCCAGTGGTTTTGTGGACGCGGAGATGGCTCCCGACAGCGACCCAGACGTGTTCCATCGGTTTCAAGTCGTCAACGTCGGTTGACTATCGCCTTCCTCAAAGCACTGTTGCACAATTCTAACGGACAGCTATTCTGCTGGAAGTAGCATTACACATAACACTCTATTTTGTGAACGTTTGAAGATGGCGGAATGGGGTTATCGGCAAATATTTGTACTAGAAGGGCGCGTAATTTTGTTGTGTAATCTTCTTGATCTAGTATCAACGATGATATAGAAGTAACTAAATCAGAATGGATGCAAGAAGGACAAAATGAGAGGCCTCACGTTGGGCGTGAAAGTGTAATAAATTAAAGAATGATACAGGGGATAACAAATTAGCGACTCCACGTGGGCTCCAAAGGTTGTGGAATGGGAAAGTCGTATAAAAAGCATACAAATGAAAATAAGGTTTAGGGCATGGAACGTATGAGTCTATTTTTTTATATCATTAATATAAATAAACATCCTGGCCCAATTTGACATCGCAGTACCCACATCCTGCGACACCTCACTTTAGTGAATACTAACCCTTATGCAGAGATGGCAGTAGACCTTTTGTGTTGGTCATCATGCCGGTGTGGGCGTGGAGGGGCTCCACCTCTTGTTAAAAAAAATAAATTTGACTGGGGATCGACATGATTCAGTAATTGCTCACGTAGGGAAGGACTAACAGTTCGATACAGTCAGTTTGCATGAAGGCGTACGTGGCAGAAGCAAGGTAGTCCCTATGCGTTGATCTCCCCTCGTTTGTGTGGTAGTCGTCCGGGCGCCGGCATCTTCCGTGTTCAACAACTTTACGATAACAACATCCTGTGTAGGTTAGTCGTCTTTGTTCTGCACCGGCCAACTTAATCTCCGTCAGGCGGCGCTCACTGGCCGTCCAGTGCAGTGCCGTAATGCTCGATTTCCCGGTGTCTGCTGTCCCTGGTAATGTCCCGCAGAAGTGGCGTTAGCGTAATGTTTGGAAGCTGAATCTGGACACGGAAAAATTTCAGTCATATACTGAAAGATGCAATTACTGGACCGGAAGGTAAATCAGTTCAGCGTGGAGTCACAAAGTGACAATAAGCTGTGGTGCGGGAGTAGGGGTATCTGACTCAGAGTTCGAAGACGGGGTCAACAGTAAGTTCGAATGCCTCCAGAAGGCACGGTTTCTTCTGATTCCTCTGACTCCCCTCGGCTAACTTACTGACTGCTCAGTGCATCACCGTCTCTCCACTCTATGCCTGGCTATCCACTGTCTGAACGTCCGATTGGTCGCTCCCTGTCTGACTGACTGAAACCTCTTTATCTCTTGGCTGCTCACATTCCCTACAGATTGGCCGAATATTTCGTTCGCATCAGCTTTGTCATCGACAGGCCAAATTTGCAATTCCACAGGAAGGCTGACCGATGTTTCGTGATCATGCCTCCCACCCTTCGTGCAGGGTGAACATTTCGAATAATGCGGGAGCTGTGGAGTAATTCGGGAATTCTCATCTTCATGTCACGTGTTCTAAGGCTGTCTGCTGTCTCCCCATCGACAAGTTTTGATGTGAATTCCTGTTTCGACAAGAAAGCACCCACACAACAAGAAACATGCTTGTTTGTAACAGGGATGCCTGTACTTCGCTCAGGCGTCTACAGTTGTTCGTAATTGGCGGCATCCCTCTTGCTGTCCATCAGACTTCACATGGTGGCAACCCCTAACTATGCCAGGCAAATACTTCAGTCGACCTGTCCTTGCCTGCCTTTTGGGAAAGTCTGACATAGCGGTTGCGGCTTAATGCATCTGGTCTTGTCCTCATACTGGTAGCGAATTATTACAATGTTTTTTTAAACTGAACTATGGACTTTTTTAAATGGCAATCGAAGCTACCGGAAAGTCGAGTACAGTCATAAACAGTCGTAAAGCGCTTATTAATGATGGCACTGAAACTTTTCACAAAAATACACCAGGAATTTGTTGAAAACCAAAGCCCGTCGTTCCATGAAGCATTACTGTTGTTTGCTTGTTTCCATAAAAGCTTTTCACTCAAGGATGAGTACATAGACACATGTAATATTTTCCTGAGCCCCTCTCAATACGTTAGAAGACGCCATGGGCATCAATTTACAACAATCGCATCTGAATATCTATGTCACATCAAGTAGGTCCAAGAGGAAATATGTTTAACCTTATTAGCGTAAGCTTATCTTCTTGCTGCATGTAGCGATAGACCCCAGCATGAGTGCCCTCTTGACGGAGCTTACACGCCAGTATCCGACCTGATTCACAATTTTAGCACATCTTCCGGATTGGATATCTTTCCGAAAGGTGAACATTAGCAGGCGTTATATCACTGTACCAATCTTTTCAAGAATGTCTTTAAGAAAGTATGCCGTTCCATTTAAAAAACCCTTGCTTCAGCATCTTATACAAGAATTAAGTGAATTAAACATACAACAAAATTACAAGCTGACATAAGTATTATCTTTTGCGAGAAACTACGCTTCGATAACGTGAACTTGTTACAAAATGATTCCGTGATGATATTACAAACTTTCAGGGACGATGGAGAAGGGCAAATGCATGTCTGAGGCAGAGAACTGTGGTCCGGAATCGACTGAGTCGGAAAACGAACATCATTCTGACGGTTAAGTATACGCATCGATACTGTTGTTGGTAAGGCTGTGGGGTAACAAACTTTTAGAGGCTGCTGTATGGACCAAAATAAGGAAAAAATGGTCAAGTAAATATGGGCTCTAAAATCCATACCTGCTCTTATAGTATATTTTAGAGCTCACGTTTACTGAAAGTTGCCTTCCTTGCAATCATTGCAACAACAGTAACGGTCAATGTATTCCACTGTCACAGATATTAGAAAAACTTACGCTTATAAGTATCGACTCCGTCTTTTCCAGCCATCATACCTCACCTCAAATTGACACATTTACCCTTCTTCATCATCCTTGAAAGTTTGTATCATTATCGTGGAATCATACTGTCTATTGCGAACATATACGGTCTTCTAAACACTTATTTAGATTTTACCGCTTTCACATCTGAAGAATTGTCTCCGTTACGGAGAACATATTACGCTAGAAACTCTTCAAATCCGATCAAGAAGCCCTGGTAAAATATTCCGTAAGCTCGTATTTTGTTCACTAGGCGAGTCGACGTTACTGTATCGAGCGGGTGCTGGAAGTCAGCATGTCGCGGAATTTGAGCAGAGGAGCCGTCAGCGAGTACATAGCTTTCGCTACCAGACGTAGAGAGGAACATTTGCTGTGGTGTGACTGAAAAGTCACACCCTGTCAGTCTGTGGGGCGCCTTCAGCTGCTGCGGGGCTGACTGGATGTCGTGCGCTGCGGCGAGGGTGGCGTCGAGCCGCTCTCGTGGCCCGGCACGCACTCTGCGTGCTGCGTGAGCCGCGCACCGTCTGCGGCCGTGTCGCCGCCGCCGCCGCCGCCACCGCCACAATCGATTCGGCCGCCGTGCCGGCTGCTGAGAGCGCCGGGGGTGGGGGTGGGTGCTCCCTACACCAAACCCCACCCCCCTCTCCTCCCACAACCGCCCACCCTTCCCCTACCGACCTGTGATTGCGGCAGCGTCGGCACGTCACACACCCACGCTCACCCCCATCCCAACACACACAAACGCACTCACGACTCCGTCCGATCATTTAAAACGTCCCTTTTCTGCCGAGCTTCTTCCCTTTGTAAACACTTGCCATCTCTATGATCGGTCAGGACACCGTTCAAATACGAGATAATAATTGAAATAAGTTTTAAAAACCTATACAGCTACAGTTTTTCTTGTCCCCAGACTTCTGGGCAGTTTGATGCGCCACGCCGCGTCTTCCTCTCCGGTGCTAGCATTTGTATTTAAGAGTAATACTTGCCCACAACGTCCTCGTTCACTTTTTGTTTACAGGGTCAACCAAAACTCCAACGACAAACCTTCAATGGTTGTTCAGGGATACCTTCTGAGTATTTTGGAATAGAGGACCCACGGTTTGCGGCGGAGATACTGCATTTCGTGAGCACTCTTGCCCAATTAGCTTTGTATCTGTATTGCACTGAAAATAGTGCAAATGTCGACGGTGTGGTACGCTGTGCATCTTCATCCGCTCACTCACGCTACCTGGTGTAGGCAGAAGTAATGCCCTCTTTAACTCTTTGTCCTCGAGGTAGCACTCTGCAGTGCTCCGTTCTGCCTAGGGTTTCGTTCTTCGACAGTATTACTTGCGTGTTAACAGTGATACACAGCTGTATTACAGACGGTCTTACTGATACCAAGTTGGCCGAGATGCAATTCGTGTATGAGTTCACTGAATGCAGTGGAAGAGCGGCACAACGATTCTGTGACGTTCCGTTCCCATACCGACGGCAACCACATCGTTGCCCCTTTGCGAACTGGGGCTCTTTTATTACTTGTGTTGTACGTTCCGTTGATTATATAGACTATTACTGGCCTTTTCACTGTGTTGAAAGTATTTTCGCAGAAATTAGGTTGATTGCTGTAAAAAACCGAATAATTCATAATTACGATATTACAGTGTAACAATCTGGCGGAGACCATGCGTCTCTGAAAGGTCGATGTTACATACTAGTAGACGTTACAGCAAAGAATTTTCTCTCTGCATGTACTAGTCTTTTCTTATACTTGCTCCGTCTTTGATGTGTTATTTTGGTTTTAAGGCAAAAGAATTCCTTCTTGTACCTTGTGATCCGCCATTTTGATGTTAACTTTATTGCTAGTATCATTTCTGCAACATCTCATTACATTCGTCTTTCTCGGCCTGCTCTGAATCTATATGCCACGGTCGTTTTGTGCCATAGGTCCCATTATTCTTCCTCGCTTTCACTGAGTGTAGCAATGTCATCTGCGAATCTTATCAATCGTATCACTCCACCCTGCAATTTAATCCACTCCTGAAACTTTCTATTATTTCCGTCATCGCTTCTATAGTGTATAGATTAGAGGGTCTGCCAATAACAGTAATCGAACTATGCAGTTCTTAGTGTGTTACCGCATTCTCATGTAAGACACACCAACGTTTCGGTCACTGTTGAAGATGTCCGTGAAAATAATGAAGTAAAGCCAGACGACCATGCAACTATCTCGCATATGGTTGCGTCTTCCTCTGCTACAATCATGTAACGAGTGTACGGTTTGAGAAATATGGATGGGAACGGAGATGTTCTGACTGTGGAACATATCCACAAGGCCATCCTACTATGTGTTCACGAAGTTACAGCTTCTGGGACTGTCTAGAATCAAGAAATGTAAGAGGGTTATTCGGAAAGTAAGGAACGATCGGTAGCGAAATGGAAACCACCGTGAAAATCCGACGAGGCTTTTCACAGACGTTTTGGGCAGTGTCTCTAGTATGCATGTCGATCGCATCAAGAAGCTCTTTTCAGTTGTGATCGCACTGTGAACGAGTCAAGGTGCCTACAACAACGATGTCTCCCGCCAAGTAGGAGGGCCGGCTGAGAGGCTTCGCCTTAATGAATGCAGCCCACCTAACACAACTGCCACGCACTTCCTTCTTCATGGCAATTCTCAGCTACGCTCTGGAGGGGCAGTGAAGACGCCCCTACAGCCTTTTCCATGGGAAGTGTTCGATCACCCACAACACAGCCCTAATTGGCTCGTCCTGAGTGTCATCTCTGTTCACATGAAACGCTGGATACCAAGACAACACTTGGGCACAGGCTACGCGCTATAGACCAGCGTAGAGAATTATCAGAAAGCACAGGCAGCTGCCTCCTGTGACTATGGTGTTGGAAATTTGGCATAACGCGCCGACAAATGTCTAATTTGGAGCGGCGACTATGTAGAGTAGCACCTGGAAGGTGTAGCTAAATGTGCAAAGAAAACAGTTTTGATTCTCAATGTTGTTTCCATTTCGCGACCGATCGTTCCTTACTTTTTGAACAACCCTCGTATCTACGACGACATCTTATCACCTAGTGAGTATGCAACACTGTAGAACTCCAATAATGAGCGGGTTGCAGGTGTTTTCTTTTTCTCGTCACGTCAGCCACATGTGCCTTCATATCTTCCACTGATTAAAACATAACTATTAATAGTCAAACACAGTGTATCAATGAAAATCATTGTAGGCATACAGAACGTTATCTTCGTTTGATTTGGGGATATGATTCAGGACAAAATATAAACAGTTGACTATCATCTCCTCAATTACTCTGTGGCTTGAACAAGAATTACTGCCTAAGAATAACAAACACAAATGCGTAACAGGTTATTGTTTGAGACCGGTAATAAGGCGCAAAGTTAGTCTCTGACACATTTTAAAGAAAAATAGTTCTACGAAAGGCAGGTTGTACTTTTGCGAGGACTCTTCTTATGACCTTAGTAAGTGCCGGCTATTTGTGACACTGACAAAGACAGTGTCCCCTAACTTCCTAATTTTTAGAGGGTGAAGAATGAAATGTAGCCTATCTAACTGCTGAAGAGTAAACGGAAAAACCTTATGTATAACGAATTTTCCTGGGAATATTTTGACCAGTACTCATTACTATCCTAAATGTTATCACCAATTTTAATCAACTATTTTTTGCAGTTGTTTGTAGCTTTCTCATTTCCTCTGTTCTCCGATAACAGTCCTTTATTAATGCGAGAAAATGTGCACTACTTGAGAGCCCTATCGGAGACTTTCATTTTCAACTTTTTTCATCAAGCTATACGTTCCTCTAACGGATTTTAGAATTCTGAAAAATGGGTGAACGTAGCTTCAGTATCAACTCCGTTAAATGTTCTCAACAACAAAAGCTCACGCAAAACATACTTAATGAAAGCGTTACATTGAATCATGTGTATAGTGCCGTTTTTAAGAGATTTTTCATTCTACTTTTTTAACGGTAACAATCTGTGAAATTTCTGGCTGAAAAATTTCACAGTCGGTCCTGAAAACATGCTATTCTTATTTTATATTTTCATAACAAATGTTCTTGATCCTCATTCTTCTAGTCTGACTTTTATGTACCCCTTATATACATTTTTTTTTCATCATATTCCCCCGATTTGATTTGTAGCACCTCCGTGCACGTAATGATCCCACTCTATCCCTGTGTTTAGTACTAGCATTAATTGCAGCACTTATTCAACTCGCAGTGTTCCAGGGTAGGTGGGAGAACTCGCAACAAAAGTACTTTTTTGAAGCTGCTACGTTTTGAATAAGTTTCGCTCTCGTTGTCTTTAACAGCCCAGATACTTCTCAGACTAAATTACTAAAACCCATTCTTTCCTTAAACCAATGTGGTCTGACTAAGCTACTTTTGCTTTCGATTTATAACCTTCTTCACTTATGACGTCTTTTTCCTTTTTCAAACATCCATCCAGGTATGGAAACTATAACATCGCTGCCTTTTGAAATAAGCAACGCGAATAATGTATATTTCCAAATGACTTCGGCTTTCATGGAGTGTTTAACGAAAAGAGAAATTGGTAGTATAAATAATCTTTATTAAATAGAGGTAAATTTATCATAAACAGAACCAAAACCTGCAACTGAATAAACAGAACATTTCTGTACTATACCCAGCACTCGAGTATCAGTCCCAAAAAATTGGGTCTAGAACATTGACTACCAGCGTAGGTTGAATTGCTGGATGGCAGTCAAACAAATTTTCATTTCGTCTACAAAAGGAAACGCAGGGATGCGTAACAGCTCAGTTCATGCGTTTTAGAAACAATGCTGATGGCTGCGTCCTACATGTCTCTTATCTCTTACGTCATCGTGGGTTAGTTACACACTGCCAACAGTCCTTTCGAGAAGAATTACATTCACTAAGCCGAAGAAATCTGATGAAGTTGACGCATGCGCGTCGTGTCGACCAGGCAGTTCTTCAACGCCACCCTTGTCAAAGCCATGACCTGTTCGTGTAGCTTAGCGAGGAATAACCTGGCTTCAGAGACAGAGAGGTGGACCAAACCCTAATGGAAATCATTTTACGGATTGTCTGGTAAGGGGTGAACCTGAATGTGGATTTTAGGAGGTAAGTGATGGGCTAGTTTCCCATCTCCATATCAAATCACAAGAAAAGCGGTTACAAAATGAATAAACGCAAACAAGTGTATTAGATTCAGAAAGTGCAGTGAGACACGCGAATTTCTTCTTTGAGGATAACTAACGTTTGTGGGTGTTAAATGGACATCTTGGCATGGATATTAAAAATTTCATAATTTTAAAGTTTCAGATGGACGATTGTCCGTCGTTAGTGATCCCTGTTAGGCGTCAGAACGCTACTCGAGAAGAATAAGGTTCGTTTAAAACCGTAACAAAACAAAATGCCTACAAAAATGAAAAGCTTGCTACAAGATAAGGTAGCGAACAGTGGAGGAATAAAAAGTCAACTGTAGGCGATATTGCGCCCCATCCCTCACACACAACGCACAAACCAATCGTCTTGGACTGCAAAGAGGAGAGAAAGAAAGGAAATGGAGGAGGTACGTTCAAGATAAAAGATAGTAATGAAAAATCCCTTCAGAGTTCAAGGAAGCGGGAGAAGTTTCTGTTTTGCTCTGACCCTAACGAGGTTACTTCAGCAGCTGGCCTGCTTGCTTCGATTGTAAGGTGAGGCTGTAGCATTTGAGTATATAGGTCCAAGTTGCTGATGCACAATTTGACCGTGAATAGCTACCAAGAAATATACTGTGCCATATGCAGATATCTTTAGAAAATTGTATTGTTTTGTGTTAATGATTGTAAAAGAACATTGTTTTATGGTATGTTCTACATCCTCGATGGTTCCCTCCCTATGGATCTATGGAGAGAATAACTTTATCTCATCTAATCTAATGTGACTACCTGTCTTTCAATCACAGCCTTCAGGTTGTCTTTCTTAGGTTCCGTGCCACACTCTGCAAAAGCGGAACCCTTACGGGATTGCTTTGTTGTCCGTTATTCTGTCTGTCTGTAGAACTGTTAAGAAACTTTGTTGTTAGTAATGTGTTGACTTATAAGGTTTAAATTTTGTGTCACATACTAAAGGCGATGAAAAACATTTAGGCTACTATATGAAATCAGTCAAAAGATTCGGTCAATTATTTTGTCAAATATTTTGATACTCGCGGACTTACTGATCAAAACCTATAGAATTCATCCCGTTGACGAAGAGACACGAAATTTGGGAAGAAGCAAGGTTTCACTGTACAAGTAAAGTAAAAGAATCTGGAAATTTTTAAACTGTAATTACACCACATAAAAACATATTTTTGCTATTGGGATATACAGAGCATTTATCATCCGTCAAAAGCATAATAGGTGAACGATGCTACATTCAGACATAAAATGTGAGCTGTAGTCATGTTTTAGTAAGTAAAGTATTTTATTAAATCTTGTATGTCTACATATATAAACTTAAGTCTCCTACTCCCTATTTTTTGTATGTCCAGGAACTACTGTAGAAATTTTGATAGGGCCTTGGAATTCCAGCGACCAATATGTTGCCAGTATGTACACCAAAAACAGGCGAAAATGGTTGAGATTAGAGATTCCCAGTATGGATGATATATATTGTGACCACCCAATAAAAAGCGTGTTGGTCCACTTCTGGAATGAAATTCAGCAGTGATCCTGCGTACCGTGGATTCGACAAGTACTTTATAAGTTTCCAGAGGTTTGTGGCACCAGATGCCTATCATAGGTCACGCACTTCCCGTTATTTGCGGTCGGCTGGTTTGTGGTCGTGGTCGTGGAGCCGGCGTTCCATGACATCCCAGTCGAGTTTTATCGGATTGAGATAAGCCGAAACTGATGGCCAAGGAGTGAATGCTCCGTAAACCATTTCATCTCGATTCTGACCTTGTTTGAAGATGCCATCGCTGTTGAGGAAGACATCAGCATAAGGTGTTACAATGGTCCCTAATAACTTTCACGTAGTCCACACCTGTCATTATGCCTTTGATTACTACAGCAGGTCCCACGGAATCCCAGATGAGTATCCCCCATAGCATAATACTGCTCCCATCGGCCAGCGTCCGTGGCGCGCTGCTTTTTTCGAGCAGCCATTTGCCTGGGTGATGGCGCATATGGACAGAACTATCGATCTGGTTTAACTATGAACGGGATTCATGCGACAAGGCGGGACGATTCCATTGATCCGCTGTCCAATCTCGATGGTCCCATGCCCACTGTAGCCATAATTGACGATGTTGTTGGGTCAGCTTGGGAACACGTAGGGGTCCTTTGCTGCGGAACACCATGTTCAACACGGTGTGCTCCAAAACATCTGTGCCCGCGCTAGCATTGTACTTTGTAGTCAGATCTGCCACAGATCGCTGACTATCCAGCCTTAGCGACAGAGTAAGCCTCCGATCCCTACGTTCTGTGATAAGGTATGGACGTCCCACTCCTTATCGCTTACTCGTGGTTTCAGAATTCTGTAACTACCTTCCATAGATGTTCACGACAGTAGCACACGAACAGCCGACCAGCTTAGCCGTTTCCGAGATGCTCACTCCCAGGCTCTGGGCCAAAACAATCTGGCCTCTAAGTAGCTTAAGTGGGCGGATTTACGTATTTGTTCCACTTGTCGTTGCTAGAATGATTCCCCGTTCGTCTCTGCTCTGCGCATATACTTGTTTCCTCGGAGAGATGAGATGTAAGTCCTTTGGAACAAAGGAGACCCTGGGACTACGCTGACAAAGTACGTGGAGATTAGAGTATACATCACGGTCGCCGGATTCGCCGTTCGACAGGCCAGCGCCGCCGTCTCCTGGAGTCGTTATAAGTTGGGGAGCGGCTGTCGCCGGGCATTCGTTTGGGTTGCAAATTACGGCGGACGCGGCGCGCCCGTCGATGCTACGCTGTCCAGGCGTGGTCCCTCGCCCGTGAAATTAGCTCGCGCTGGAGGCTGCCGCTGGAGCTGGAAGCGCCGCCCGCGCCCTGCGACATTAATGCGAGAACTTGCCGCTGCGCCTACCGCCGGCTGCGGGGGCCGGGCTGCCGCGAAGCCGTCGCCTGCTGATCAGCAGCCGATCCCCTCTCATTACTGACTCCGAGGTGACGCGCCGGGGTGCGACATTTGCCCACTCCTTTACGACAGCGTAATAACTATCATCCGACGGAGGCTCTTCCTAAATTTCTGAAGGCACAGATTGCTATTATCAGAGATTTTTCTAACGCGTCCTGATGCTCAAATCTGAATAGGTAATACTACGATCATTCATGACTCTGGCGGAAGAATCGATGAAAATTGCAGTAACTGTTTGGGTATCACTTTACCAGTGACTCATTTGCGTGCTCTTGAAAATTTGCATTGGAAACTATTTCTATAGTATTGAGATAATTTTAACTGTGAACCCGCTCAAAACTGATCCCTTATATGTGATTTTTTTAAACTGTCCACAATACTTTCTCAAGCATTTACGGTAAGACATCCCCCGAAAAGCCTTGTAACTGGAGCGCTAGTTGTTAAAACAATGGCCAGTCATCTCGTACACTGCCGGAAAAAAGTACGTACACTTACAAAGACGACGTCGATTTTGATCCCATGAGGGAATGTGCCACTTGGGGCATAGAAGATGTACTGATAATGGTTTCAGTGTCGTCCACCAACAGATAGCGTAGTGGCATGGCTACCAGCTCGTCAACAGCCAGGAGGGTAAATGCGGTGCAAACGTGTGAAGCAAACAGCCAACTGTACCACGGAGAAGCATTCTTGCGTTATAGAGCCAACTGAGTGACTTTGAATGAGGTCAAATTGTGTCATTCCGAGTGGCGATATAGTCCTTTCGGAGAACTGCCACAAAAGTTGGACGCGTTGCGTCGGTTGTGCAACGACGCTGGTCTCAGAGGTTACGAGAACATTCTAACACCCGTAGACGATGTTCTGAACGTCACAAAACACAGAAGCCCGTCAGGTTAGCAGTGGCAGATCGTACGGTTACCACAGCACAAGTACGAGGGCTTGTGAACCTAGACATGTCAACACGAACTTTTCCGAACTGGTTATTAGCATTAGGACTACAGGCATACGTGCCTCTAGCCCGTCTTCCGCTCGCGCCACAGCATCTATGTGCACGGCTCGACTGGTGATGGAATGGCGCATCCTGGTCTTCAGCAGATTGTGCCTGCATGTAAATGACGGTCGTTGGTGTGTACGATGTAGACTTGTTCAACGCTGTATCGTAGAGCGTATTTGTCGAAGACGCACTCGCTCCATACCAGGCCTTGTAGTCTAGGGTGCGATAAGCTAGAGGTCTCGTTCGCCTTTGGTGTTTCTCGAGGGGACGCTAACCAGTGCTCGGTACATTGAGGATGTTGTCAGATCTGTTCTCGCAACAGGAAGGTGATGTGTTGTTCCAACAGGATAATGCTCGCCCACACTCTGCCCTCAAACCTCAAGATGCTCTGCAAGATGTCCTACAACTTCCCTGGCCAGAGCGATCTCCGGACTTGTCTCCAATCAAGCACGTGTGGGATATCATGGGAGGAGAAGTGACACGTGTGACTCGCCAACCAACAACTGTTGCAGAACTGCGTGAACAGGTCGAGCAGGCGTGGCATAACGTATCCCAGGACAGTATTTGCCGTCTATACAGTCGAGTGGACGCCAGAGTCAGCACCGGCATCACCGCGTGTGGACGCTACACCGCCAAATGATATGGGTGTTTCAGCATGTGTCGATACCTGGTACCCCAGAACTGTCTGTGATATTGATCTGCAAATATAATCGTTTCATGCACTCCATACGTACTGTTGTATCAATAAATCTGGAGTGAATTGGAACCCTTTGAAAGGGCGTGCTTTTTTTCCCGGCAGTGTGGTTGAATGACAAAATATCATACGTTGAGATTTGATATCTCAGCTTTCCTCTGTTTGATTTTACTTCCGTCTGTTTCATCCCAGCTGTTGTACCCATTTTATGCGCAATATTTCAAAGACGTATCCAGTCGTCTTTATCAGGTACCGCGACCTGCGCTGTTGTGTGTACTCTCAACGTGTTGCAGTTCTGACGCAGTGAGTTCCTCGAAACGAGGTTGACAGCACTGGCTGATTTGTCAGAATCAGAGTCTAAATATACACATATCATTTTTCAAGGTGTAGCTGCAGTCAGCCCAACCAAATACATCTTTCATGAGATGCTCAGTGTCTACGGAAAGCTTCGTTTTGTTTCCCGATATAACTAAAATGATTTTTAAACCGGAACTTTACATGTTTGTTCGATGGCGTCCCAGATTAGCCCAGCAGAGTAATAGTTTTATTGACATGTGTTAACAGGTTCGAATCCTGCCTGGGGCATGGATGTATGTGATGTCCTTAGGTTAGTTAGGTTTCAGTAGTTCTAAGTTATAGGGGACTAATGACCACAGCAGTTAAGTCCCACAGTGCTCAGAGCCATTTGAACCATGTGTTAACAAGAAGAGAGAAACGATGAATAATGAGTGGCCTAGCAGCGAAAGCACCGCCCTGGCCCGTGGTCTCTGCCGCCACCATGCAGCCGCGACGCTCAGTCGCTGCTGGAATCCAAGTCGCATGAAAGAGCTTATGAACAGCATTTGTTTGGAGTGATCGCAACTACACATAATAAAAGCGAAATTGCAAATAACTGCCGAAAAACCAGAGAAAATGCTCCTGTCGTGTCTCAGGAGAGAGACCCTGCATGTACACTCCTGGAAAAAAATACCAACATTCTCAAGGACAGGTTATCTCATTGACAAGTGAGGCGACAATTCATTATTGGGAGAATACGATAACAAGTTCAGACCCAATGAAGCATACATGTCACAGTAAATGTTGCCCAACAACACAGGCCAGTATTTTCGCATGAAAACGACCACAAACGTGCCGAATATCATCCTGCGATAGTTTGTCCCAAGAGTGTTGCGACGTTTGTTACAGTTCACCAATGGTTCTTGCAGGCCCTAGAGAACGAGTAAGTTTCGGCTTCTTCATCTCCCATATGTGTTCAATTGACGAGAGACATGGTGATCTTGGTGTCCAGTGTAGTCATCGCACAACACAAAGGGCACGTTACGTCATAGCAGAAGAATGTGGACTTGTATTGTCCTGTTGAAAAAGCACATCATCTTCCCGTCGAACAAGTGGCTGTAGTTCGAGAATAATGCCCTATGAAATGTTGCAGCACTGCTTAGGTTAACCTACAGAAACACCAAATATGATGTCCGCCCCTGGTAGCTGAGTGGTCTGCGCGACAGAATGTCACAACTAACGGCCCGGGTTCGATTCTCGGCTGGGTCGGAGATTTTCTCATCTCAGGGACTCGGTGTTGTGTTGTCCTTATCAACATCATAGCCCCGACGTGGCGTCAACTCGAAAGACTTGCACCAGGCGAACGGTCTACCCGACGGGAGGCCCAAGGCACACGGCATTTCCTACCAAATACGATCGTAAGCTATAACTGATGTCCCCTCCACATAATAAAGCCTGCGCTAGAGCCGGTGCATCGAGAGCGAATGTACTCTGGAACAGGCAGCTCACCAGGTCTACGTTTAGGTCCATCGCTCAAGTACAGACAGAATCTACTCTCATCACTGAAGACAATAGTGCGCCATTCCTTGCATCAGTCAACTCTTTCACGACACAATAGTAGCCCTGCTGGGCGATATTGTAGTGTCAGTGACAGCCAGGTCAGAGGAACAGGTGATCTTCATCGTGCTGCAAGCAGACGGTTCTCAGTGGACCCCTAACACACAACGCTTGCCCGAGTTTCGTCCCTGAATGATGCTTGATCGGCCTCTGCTACTTACAGAATGCGTCAATATTGAGGTGCGTCTGAACTACGAGGATTTCCAGAACCTGGCTTACATGCACGGGGATATTTCAAGAACCACTGCCGGAAGTTAGCTACACACCACTGATATATTGTGCCCAACATGTCCAGCAATCCGTCGATACTTCCACCCAAATTGCCGCAGATTCACACTGTGATCTGTTCAAATGGCTAAAGGTGATAAACAGGAATACGTACACGTCACTGGAGCTTGATTGTACCGTAGAATGATTATTCATTATGTGAACTTGGTGCTCTTGTATTTGCCGTATTCCAAATTGAGATTATTGGGTATTTGCTATGCAAAACACTGATGTTTTGTGAGATCCAAGCATGAATCAGCATCTCTGTGCCATCACTTGTGGGTGTACTGTATTAAATCTGTGAAGGATGAAAATATTTTTCAGTAATACCTAATCTACGAAAATTAGGCCTAAAGGACAGATTTTGTTTCTTTTATCCAATCGATGTGGATGTTTGGAAGGAAGAAACTCTTAGAGAAAATCAACTAGCCAACATCTAGCACAGATTGTGAAACGATTTTACTTTCTCTGTCGCAGTTCTCGTAGAAGAATCAGAATAGGGGGTTTATGACACGTACTACGATATGGAGACCATTTGCTGAGCTCCACTCACTAGTCTTATGGAAACTGGAGTGACAATATTTCGAATGATTCTCCATGACGTTCTCAACAGTGGATAAGTATACAAATAGATGTAGAAAACAGCTGTCGTAGTCGGGAAGGAAACTGCAAGAGAGTTGTAAGTATTGTGGAGACGTGCAGCGGTGAGAGACACGTGGGGGACACGTGGAGGCGGGAGCCGCCCGCGGGCACCGTAACGACGCCAGCCGAATGGGCCCACCCCCGCATATCGTAGCCGCGAAGAATGGCTGCGGAGGGCTCTGCTATCTCCCGAGGGGGGCCTCTGTTCGTTGTCAGATACCCACACCTCTTCCTGTCGCATCGGTCTCTAACTCTTTAGAAAAGCCCCCATGCGCACCCTTATCCCCCTTTGGTAGGGTTGGACAAAGATATTTGGAACATATTTTGGAGAGCAGCAATTTTAAATGACTGCATTTTCATTTCTGCCAAACAAGTTTATTAACTACTTTTTGTTTAAGGTTTTGGAGCGTGTCTTAATTCGTCAGTCGGTGTGACCTTCGTTTTGAGATCTTTGGGATCGGTGTTCAGCTACTCTCGCCTATTTTCTCTTGGCGTACTATAAGCTTTATAACATAATTCCTTGTAAGACATAAACCTGTCATGCTCTCTCTATGTCTTCGTATCTTGTCCTTATATTCCAATATTCTAGACTTAATTAACTCGATCGTATATACTGCCTCTAGAGCAGGGTTAAAAACTTGTAGATGCACTACCGCATGGTCTGCTAAAACGGCTCTTCTGATAAAGAACTTCCATAGGCTCCCTTAGTCCCCTATTCTTTCATAGCACTTTTTTGTAATATACCCTATCAATAAACATAACGTTCAACATCCATCAATTATGCTGCATTTCCAATACTTCCTGGGTATTCTTGTCTTGTTTTCGAGCAGTCAACGTTTTGCTTCCACAGATTCCAGTGTTTTTGACGAACTTTTGCAGGAATAGCTAGCAAGATTCCATGTCATTGTTTTACTTGTTTGAACCGTCTTATTCCAAATGCAGAGTTATGTTATATACTATCTTCCTTCTTAGTCTCTTGACGCAATGTTTGTTCAGACTGATGTGCAGTGCTCCCGGAGAATCACAATCCCTTTTTATTTTGCATTAATGATCAAAATCCTTTTGATCAGGAAACTAATCCTACGAAGCATATTTGTTTATGGACGTCCTTATGATACGTACTACACCAAGAAAAGAAAAAAACGGCGCACCACGAAGGAGTTACGCAAATTGGTCACAAATTGATATTAATACAGGTAATCAACGGAAAATGTAAAATTGTAAATTTCGGCTTTTGATGGATGAATGTCTGACGCTGCAGCGCAATTCTACCCCTCAACAGGCGAGGACAGTAAATAGGGGACGTGTCGACATATGGGCATAAAATGCTTACGAATTTAATTCCGTGTACTCAGCTGGACAGTAAATACTCCTAGCAGACAGGCGTGTGAATAGTATAAAAAAATGCCAGCATTTGAGAGAACGTCTAGTTGGGCTCAGGAAGTTGATTGGAGTAATCGGCGAATCGCTCGACACTGAAATTGGAGCAACACCACTATTCGACGGTGTTGGCAGGAGTGGGTGAACCACAGCCGAACACAACGTTAAGCGGTACACCCAGAGAGACGACAGAAGGTGAGGACCGAGCAGTCGTCGGAGTGGTACTCAGAGACCCAGGTTCATCATCATGATGGATTCTACGTGCAGCTGGTGCTACAGTGGCCACAAAGACCAATAATAGGAGGCTCACAGGAAGGGAGCTGAGCTCGTGACGACCCTTGCGTCGACTACCATTGACCACTGTACAGCAACAAGCACATTTGCTGTCGCGTCGGGGCCATTCACTCTGGAATCTCATTGACTGGAGTAGAACTGTCTTCAGTGATGAGTCCCACTTCGAACAGAACCCCGACGGCCAGCGAAGACGTGTCTGGAAAAGCCCCAGACGGCGGTGGGACACCAACCTTAGTGTCGGCCGCCATACGGCCCGAAAGCCAGGAGTGATGCTCTGGGGTGCCATTTCATTTCATAGCAGCACCCCTTTGGTTGTCATTCGTGGCACCCTTAAAGCGCAGCGGTACGTAGACGATATTCTGCGCCCTGTTTCGCTGTCCTTAATTGCAAACTATCCTGGGTTCACACTTCGATAAAATAATGCTCACCCGCGCACAGTGAGAGTTTCTGCAGCTTGCCTTTGTGCTTGCTGAACCCTACCTTGGCTAGCAAGGTCACCGGGTCTCTCTCCAAGTGACAACTGGTGGAGCATTATGGGCAGGTTCCACCAATCATACATGGAATTTGACGATCTAATGCGTCAATTGGACACTATATGGGAAGATATGACACCCAACAACTCTCTCAATCAACGCCCAGCTGAATAACGATCAGAGGTGGACAGATGCGGTTTTGACTTGTTCAGATTGTGAAGCTCTTTCTCTTCAATAAATCATCCAATTTTTCTGAAATTGCAGTCATTTATTTGTCTGTATATGTACAACATATTTACCGATTTCTATCCCATTCGGAAAATTTCTTCGTGGAGAGGTTTCTTTTCTTTTTTAATCTTAAAATTTATTACTGCGCAGGAAAACTAGATACAAAATCAAACATGAGGCAAATAATCCTTTTCCTTTATCTCATATTCTATCATATTACTTTCCTCACATTCAATATAATTTTTTCATGTCTCACTAACACAGAATGTCAAATTAGATTTAATCGTTACTTTTGTTTTTATTCCAATGAATGAACAAGTGCACTCATAGAACCAAAAAATTCTATTTTATTCATTTCATTTGTCTAATCCCTTCAGTTCAAATGGCTCTGAGCACTATGGGACTTAACTTCTGTGGTCATCAGTCCCCTAGAACTTAGAACTACTTAAACCTAACTAACCTAAGGACATCACACACATCCATGCCCGAGGCAGGATTCGAACCTGCGACCGTAGCAGTCGCGCGGTTCCGGACTGAGCGCCTTAACCGCGAGACCACCGCGGCCGGCAATCCCTTCAGTATCCATCGCTCTTTTGTGTAGCTAAATTAAACGTGAGCGCATGTAATAGAGTGAAAAGCCCTCAAAACATTTGATAAATCTGAAAGAGAGCCGGTACAATTGAACAGTATCGCCAAACATGACTGGATAATTCATTACAAAATTCTATAGTATAACAGTAACATAGGATACTCTTCTCACTACATAATTCTATAGTGTGATGGTAATAGCATGTGGCCAGTTGTCAAAAATGCAGTTGATGCAATAATACTAAACAAACGAAAATACAAATGTATTATCTATACAGAAATAAACGTAGAGTTCAATGAACCTTCAAAAGACGCACACTGCAGTTTCCATGCTGTTCTTAGCTAATAATGCATCTTTTCCATACTGGTTTATAAATTTTATCGTCAGTCTTGCGGGACTGTAGGTTTTCAAACTGTGACTGGATTAGTTCCTTCAAATGCTCAATATCACTAATTTTTACGGAGTACACTCAGTTTCTTAGTTGAGTTCAGACCGAAAAATCCTTAAATGTGATATTTGGGGATCGTGGGGGCCATTCAGCAGAACCATATCTACCAATCCCATTCATTCATGAAAGCTTTCATTTAGAAAGTCTCTGTAATGCGTCGGTGCTCCATGTTGCCACATCAACTTTCATCAACCGGCTGCAAATGTTAAAAGAGTGGACTAGTTTCCAGTTCTCACAACACTTTTTGAAGCATATCTAAATAATTTTCAGAACTGACAATACGATTAAAAAATAAGGCCCTATTAGCTCCACAGGTGAAAGTCTCTGCTTGTACACTGACGGCAGGAGAGTTAAACTCCTTCTCGATCGCGACATTGGGATTCGTAGAATCTCAGTACACAATTGTGTCAGTTCAGTCCACCATCCACCTCAAAAGCGAATGATTTTGTAAAACTTAGAATCGGATTGTTGTCGGGTTGTGTATAACTTACAGAATTCCTCATGCCTGTTGGCTCACCTTTTACGCCTTGAAGTAAAGTAGGACTATATGGTCTCAACTTCAGCTTTTTCTGAATCCTTCGTAAACTTGTTCTTGCAATTCCATACTTCATGGACCCTTTTATTTGCGATTTTGTTGGTGGCTGCATAGAATATTGCGCAACCTTATTAAGATTCTCTTCTATCTTAACAGACTTTGGAATACATGAATAACTTTTCTGTAGCAGGAATACGAGAGGTAGTTTTATAATTTTAATCAGTACTTCGGAAAAATCAAATTGTAAGCATGTAACCTTAAGGTGGCGTTACATCTTCTCTGTATATTCGCTCTTCAACGTGACACATTTTTCCCAGCCATAGATGACTTGATGGAGACGTCGATTGTAGAAGTCTGGATTTGAGCTGTTCAGGAAATGTTCCACCTTAAAACCCTTCTGGTTGTCATTCTGGAAATGTCTGCCACGCATCGATTACACGAGAACAGTGGAAGAATTCTCTGGAAGGGGGTGGGGGTGGCGCATGGGGGTAGGGGGGCAGTAGGGTGGGGGTTAGGGGGGGGGGAAGCAAAGCCGCACGTGTGACCGTGTCCTGAGCAGAATGAGCGGGTGCGCCTTTAATCTGGACAGCCTTCTGTGCGCTCGTAATGAGATTTCATTAGTAAGCTTCTTTGGCACTTTGCCCGTTAAGAGCATAACCCGTCAGCACCGTGATAATCCTTCAAACACATTTTGCAACCTTTTGATCGATTATGGTTGAGTCAACGCGGTTTATGGCTGTGGTGAATGCACATGTTTCCGTTTCTCGATTTGCTTCTTCCTATCTAGGTCGAAATGATACACCCACCACTCGTCCGTGGTAATTAGGCGGCTGAAGAAGTCTACTGGATTGATATGGCACACAGCAATATTTCTCCTGCCATCTCGATCCGGCAGGCTTTGTGAATGGAGGTGAGCAGTCACAGTACCCACACAGCTGTGACCTTTGTCACGTTCAAAATGTCGTGCAAGATGATGGAAACTGGTTTGTGACTGGTTTTTCGCTTTTTACACTATCGCATCAATAGTAATATGCCAGACTTTGAGCACAAGGGACTTCAGTCATCTTGAGATTTCTGGTTCTTTATAGAGAAATGGTCTACCACGTCGTTGTTCCGACATTCAGACCTGTCTGAACACACAGGTAGCGCCTGCGCCACCTAACCATGTTGCGTTGCTTTCGTTCACCTCCAGCGACTGAGCACGTGATGTCGCAGCCATTTTCAGAAAACGAATTACTGCACGATGCTACACAGTACCAGTAGGGTGCGCCATTTTGTTTCGGTCCCTCTAGCGGCGTGCTGCGTACTATGGGTGCGGCGTTTCAGTATGTACCATGACTGCAGACTCAATTGCAAGCAAATAATGTTGCTTTATCTCTTTCAGGTAAAATTTGAAAAATTATGGCTACCTTTCATACTTGGTTTACTTAAATTATCCGTACATAGTATCGATGACGACGTACTACAAAACCAGCTGTTGACAGCAGTTGCACTGTCATATGAATAGTTTTGTTGTGATGCCAGACGATGAGTAAATCATCTACTGTACCTACAGTAACATCAGGTGCCCTCATGTCGCAACCCGTGATGTGCTCCCCGCTCTGTCCCCCTCCCCCCCCCCCCCTCGCGGAGCTGTTGCAAAGCGCAATGCTCGGGCGTGTGTAGCGTCGCTGCTGAGCAGTACGTGCACAGCGCTTGGGCACGAGAGCATGCGTCTATGCACACTGCTACTGAAGCAGCTATATATAATGCAACGTGTACGTTATACAACAAAAAGCGTGGAAGTATGGGTTAAACACATTGAAGACTATAAAAGAAGGCATTTTCTCAAACATGATTAAATCAAAGAGTAAACAGTTTTTTCAACGAGTAAATATTTTTCTCTAATTCGCGTAATATTCTTCAAACCAGTAAGTATCTTGTACTACACACGCCCTAAAGTAGACTATGTTCGTCCTCAGGGTTCAAGCCATCTCTTTACCAAATTTCGTAGAAATCTATACAGCTATATTAGTCATGAAAGATTTACACGTCATGCACAGTGTGCCAGTTTTTCATGCATCTCAGTGTTAACGACGTCATATATCCTGAACTACGTGTCGTACAACGATGCAGTTTTTCAGATACATTAACATCAGTGGTATATATGAACACTGCCTGAAAAAGTGTCACAAGCTCATTAAGTTATAAATAAGTAATAAATTAAATCGTCATGCCTAACGCGACAGTTTTACTACATGAACAACGAAAATGTACTAAGGATTAACTTTTTTCTTTTCATCATTTGTCGAGGCTGTAAGCCAGCGAAAGTTTCTTAGATGTTTGAAACTACGTGTAATGTTTGTTGTAAATAACGAAGTGCTCTCGTTATCAAATACTGGATGAATAAAACCTTGATAGTACCCCGTCACTCCTTGCACTTTCTGCTTCACTCCCTTCCCCACCTCTGTAATAGGTAGGTGGTCATTACACCTATAGCGATTCTTTCCAGACAGTAAGTGATATGTGTACCAAGAATGCTTGAAATGAGACCATTAGTTTAGAACGTGATGTGGACCATACATACATACACAGATTTTTGTAACATGTGTACATATATTTTGTTCTGTGATCCGATTTTGACGAAATATGCCCGCATCTCGTGGTCGTTCTCGCTTCCCACGCCCGGGTTCCCGGGTTCGATTCCCGGCGGGGTCAGGGATTTTCTCTGCCTCGTGATGGCTGGGTGTTGTGTGCTGTCCTTAGGTTAGTTAGATTTAAGTAGTTCTAATTTCCAGGGGACTGATGACCATAGATGTTAAGTCCCATAGTGCTCAAGCCATTTGAACCATTTTTTTGACGAAATAATCCTATACGGTGCCCCAAGTTATACTCAAGCTACCTGTACCTACGAAAACCCCATGAAAATTAATCTAGTAGTTGTGGTGAAGCGTGTTCAAACTGGTCAACCAAGAGCACAGGAAGACAGTATTACCATCAAATTGAATGAAAACCTTACGAACAAAAAGTCAGAAGTTGAAAATATTTTTAACAATCATTTTCTAAATGTTGTGGATATAGTAGGATCCAGGTGTTCATTAGAAGATGCTAGGCTGTTAATGGAAGAGGCCATACCTATGCAATTTGATACAATTGAAATCTCACCCACTTCTCCCTCTGAAATTAGGAAAATAATAAACTTGCTTAAAAGCAAAAACTCACATGGAATTGATGGCATTTCCAGCAAAATACTAAAAGCTTGTTCTCAACAGATAAGTAAGATTCTTAGCCACCTGTGTAATAGCTCTCTGGAACAGGGCATTTTCCCTGATAGACTGAAATATGCTATTGTTATACCTTTGCATAAAAAGGGGGATAGAACTGATGTCAACAATTACCGTCCAATCTCCCTTCTAACAGCTTTATCCAAAATTTTTGAGAAAGTAATGTATTCAAGAGTAGCTTCACATATCTGTAAAAATGAAGTACTAACAAAATGTCAGTTTGGATTCCAGAAAGATTTTGCAACAGAAAATGCCATATATGCCTTCACCAATCCAATTTTGAATGATCTGAATAACCGAACACCATCCATTGGGATTTTTTGTGATCTCTCAAAGGCTTTTGATTGTGTAAATCATGAAATTCTGCTAGACAAGCTCAAATATTGTGGCACGAGTGAGACAGTGCACAAATGGTACAATTCGTACCTAACTGGACGAGTGCAGAAAGTTGAAATAAGCAGTTCTCATAATATGCAAAGATCAGCACATTCCTCAAACTGGGGAACTATCAGGAATGGGGTTCCATAAGGGTCAGTCTTGGGTGTTTTCTTGTTCTTAATATATATTAATGACTTGCCATTCTACATTCATGAAGAGTCAAAGTTAGTTCTCTTTGCTGATGATACAAGTATAGTTATCACACCTGACAAATAAGAATTAACTGATGAAATTGTCAATACTGTCTTTCAGAAAATACTAAGTGGTTCCTTGTAAACGGACTCTCACTGAATTTTGATAAGACACAGTACATACAGTTCCGTACAGTGAATGGTATGATGCCATTAATAAATATAGACCTTAATCAGAAGCATATAGCTAAGGTGGAATATTCCAAATTTTTAGGTGTGTCCATTGATGAGAAATTAAATTGGAAGAAACACATTGATGATCTGCTGAAACGTTTGAGTTCAGCTACTTATGCAATAAGGGTCATTGCAAATTTTGGTGATAAACATCTTAGTAAATTAGCTTACTACGCCTATTTTCACTCATTGCTTTCATATGGTATCATATTTTGGGGTAATTCATCACTGAGGAATAAAGTATTTATTGCACAAAAGCGTGTAATCAGAATAATAGGTGGAGTCCACCCAAGATCATCCTGCAGACATTTATTTAAGGTTCTAGGGATATTCACAGTAGCTTCTCAGTATATATACTCTCTTATGAAATTTGTTATTAACAACCAAACCTAATTCAAAACTAATAGCAGTGTGCATAACTACAATACTAGGAGAAAGGATGGTCTCCACTATCCAAAATTAAATCTTTGGCACAGAAAGGGGTGAATTATACTGCCACTAAAGTCTTTGGCCACTTACCAAATAGTATCAAAAGTCTGACAGATAACCAACAAGTATTTAAGAAGAAATTAAAAGAATTTCTGAATGACAACTCCTTCTACTCTATAGAGGAATTTTTAGATATAAATTAAGGAAAAAAATAAAAAAAACAAAAAAATAAAAAATTTGTTATATTAACTTAAGTATGTTGTTAAATTAACTTAATTGTGTCATGTATTGGAAAATTTGACTCGTTCCATATCATTACGAAATATCGTATTCATGATCCATGGAACTAGTATTAATCTAATCTAATCTAATCTAATAGAGATACACGACAGTTTTATAGATATATTATTAGTAGAAATTATAACCTAAAGCAGGTGGAAAATACTTGGTTTGGCGAAATGACCACTGTATGACTCACAATAAAAAAAAGTGACCAGACAATGCTTCTAGATATTTTATATGCAGAGCCGGTACATAACGAGCCCTTGTGGTGTACAGGTATGATTTGCTTTGGCATTCATAGACGTTCTGTCGGCATCCCATACATGTCAGCCAACAGAAGAGTCCAGTCTGATAACGGGTGCTAGTAGCCCACAATTTTAGGTGCAGAATGTAATCAAGCGTTCAGATTCATTAAGTTAAGAACTGTTTTAATTGATACTTTGAAGGCAAGTAGGAACCATTTGAGAAAAGGGCATAAAAAGCTTACGCTTACGCAGGGTTTCATCACGAGAGGGATTCGGTCACAGGAAAGGTGCTGATTTTCAATTCATTTCTACAGTCGTGACATGAACTCCATTCTGATCAAGCATAACAACCACCTCATCAGCGGAAGTTAGGGTTGGTGAGGTGCAGTTATCGTGTTTGCGAAATAGCACAGTAAAGTTACTATTCGTTCCATCTCGTATATACCCAACTCGACTAGTGTAGTTACGTCTCCCTACGAGAAAAATAGCAATCTCGGCGACTGATGCCGTTCGCATTTTCTGTACTTCATCCTTTTTTCATCATAGTGAGAACCTCAATCAGTTCTGGTTTTTTTCCCTAGTTGTTAATTATAAATTGTACGTTGTACTTCAGTTTATTGAATGTTCATGGAACGTCCCCTTGCCTTTTCCTAACGTAGTGTGTTTTGTGCATATTTGTGTTACGCCGGTGATCGCGGCAAGTATTTTAAAGAGTAGATTACTACGCAAAGGTAAGGACGTGCTAGGGCGACGCTGTACGTCCACTGAAACCTCCAGCAGCACAAGCGGGGTCGTCGAACTTATGTACCCATACTATGAAGGGACTACCAACAACACTAGCACATGCTTTTTAGCAGAAGTTTCGGAAAGATTGGAGATCTTCTATCCTCTGGTCATCATAAGCTGTGCGCTATAATGTATGTTTTGTTTGGAAGTCCAATATTGCTGACGATCATTTTCACTGTCAGTGCCAACCTTGGCTCCAATCGGCTCGAAAATGAAGTATGGAACAATAGAGTTTTCTCCTGTAGACGAGGTCATTATAGCACAAGCTTGGATAGAACAGGAGCAGAGAATAAAATCAGCCGTGTCTCTTTCAAAGCAACTATCCCAGCGTTCATTTTAACCGGTTAGAAAACGACAGCAGACTTCATTACGGATAACCGAACGAGAATGTCAGTCCAACGTGTCCTGAATGCGGGTCCAGTATCTGAACCGCTCGGCCACCTCACTCGGTGTGATTCAGCTCTTGCAACATCGCACCAGTAACTAAGGACAGCCGGCCACTGTGGCCGAGCGGTTCTAGGCGCTTCACTCCGGAACGGCGCTGCTGCTACGGTCGCAGGTTCGAATGATATCTCGGGCATGTACGTTTGTGATGTCCTTAGGTCAGTTAGGTTTAAGTAGTTCTAAATCTAGGGGACTGATGACCTCATATGTTAAGTCCAATAGTGCTTAGAGCCATTTGAACCATTTTTTGAGCTAAGGACGGTTTTCCAAGTGTCTGAGACGGACAAATGATGCTGATTCTGATTCGTTTTACTGCCTTGGCTTTTGATGGGGATCAAAGAAATCGAGCTGTTTTGAACGTCATATAGTGTCGTTTGGTGACCGACCTTGGGAGGGAGGAACCTCTTTGACGGACCGACGACCAGCGTGTGGCAGAGGCCAGAGAAGTGGAGGGGTAGGAAGGCGGCTGTGGGGAGAAGTTATTCCTCCCCCACCGAGGGGGCGGCCGAGATAGAGGCGAGGGTGGGAGGAGCGTGGAGGGCAGGGCGGCGGCCGTATCGCTGTAATAAATCGCGGCGCTATAGAGCGGCGCGCTAATGGCGTATTCAGGCGGGCCGCCTATTGATTGGCCCTTTCATCACACGGCGACTGTCATTTCGCCGTCGCCTCCCAGCATTCGTGACGGGCGGGCAAACGCCCAACGCGCCATGTTCCCGGGATTCTGAGGACAGGCGACGGAGGGCGAGAGGAGAAAAGTCCTGTTCCGGAATGACGTTCTCTTCACAAAGAGCATAATTCAGTCCTTTATATGCTACATCTGCATGCTAACTGAAATGTCTCATGTAGTACTCGCGTTGTTTCACGGTATCTTTGAATGCGACTGTAGACATCCGAGAAGAAGACTGTACCCTATCCTCAAAAAGCCCAAAATGAATTATTGGAAAGAGGCAGAAAAATTCCTTGGAACTTTTAGATAGTCCTCTATTGGAAATAAAAAAAAAATAACTGTGCATGTAGTGTAATATCGAACAAATTACATTTACGTGTATTAATGAAAACAACACACAAATTATATAACATTGAAGCAAAGGAGTTTGCATACAATCACCAACCGTAAGCACCAGAAGAACTCGGGACGAAAGAAGCAAATGAGGTGCCGGTCGAAAGTCAACCTTCTATTTGAATTTCGATTTGTTTTGCTTTAGGGCGCAAAAACACAACTGGGGTCATACGCACCCAAGTAAAAACTATAGAACACCAAGAGAGAGAGAGAGGAGTTAAAAAAACGACTATACGTCAGTCCCAATTGACACAATAGAAGACAGCTAAAAACAGGCACGTTGAAAAAGAGCTAAAAAAGACACCATACAGAAACGGAGGTCCAAAACTGAAAATTAAATGGCCTTCGCCATATTGCTTTGGCGGATAAAAAGTAAAACGCAGTCGACGGCCCGAGCGTCATTTGCTAAAACGGCCGATAACCCAGACGGCAAACCCAAGCGTTAACGTAAATGGTTAAAAAATGGGGAGTCCGTCGGGAAGTGGCGGGCAGTTAAAACGCGGGCGCAATGTGTAGAAAGTGGTGGGGTAGTGCCACTTTCCAAATGACGATGGCTTAAAAGGCAGTGCCCAATGCGCCGACATTACAATATCTGTTTATGTAGCTTCTTGTAAAGGGAAGAGAGTTGTAAGTCCTGAGCAAGCTGCTGATCTCGCAAGTTTCACGATTAATACCTTCGAGGAGTAACACTGCTCCTATAGAGAATACTGTCATTATACTTGGCTGTAAATCCGTTCGGATGCTAAATATGTGATTAGATCAAAGAAGAAGCCAAAAATCGCACAAAATAGTAAATCATGCTGCGAAACATGAGGAAGTAAGGCAGTGCCCTTTTTTTGGACTGCGGTGAGATTATTTCTCGGCCACGTTTTTCGTCTACGCAGAGGCCACGTTTTTCATCCGTGCACCAGTTATCGCACCTATATCGGTCATTTGTGTCCCCCAGGAATAGTTTTTATCAAATGGCAATAAGCAAAAGGTCACCTTCACATGTGTCCGTTAATAGGTAAACATCACTGATTCAGTACAGAATGTCAACAGTAGACAAACATGTTTACCTGTGACCTTCATGCAGGACTTGTTGTCGTTCCTTCTCACGTCCCACTTCCCAGTTGGAAGCTGTCAACAGGAGGACAGTTAGTCATATAAAATATGTTTCATTAAAAAAAATCTATTTACTGTTTGACAGCTGTTTCGCAGTGAACCAATTTACAACTACATAACATACAATACACTATCCAGTCTCACTTCTAACAGAAAAACGTTCTTAGCACAGTTCCCCCTCGCTTTTCAACACGACCACCTCCTGTAGCGGGACTTAAAACCAGAACCTTCTACGCGAATGGTCAGAACGCCTCAAGAGTTCTAAGGTAGGCATGCCGTATATCTGTCGAACGAAGCAGACAGCTTCTTCCCGTCTTCATCCACGATAGCAACTCTCGACCCGTGTGCCTTCCCTGAGCACACCACGGACCTGCTGTCGGCTGCCGCACGGCCGCTATCGTAAACACACGGTGACGTTAGAGTAAACCAGTGAGTGGTGGCTAAGGAGTACGCATTGCACTGTGAACGCTTTCAGGTCATTTGTGCTTACACTGTCAGCCTCGACTACGTGGCGACTCACTGGCGGCTGCAGCGACGAGCAGGTGCGTGGCCAGAGGGACCCACCGTCGCAGACGAGAGGGCGCTCTGCAACTGATACTGGCTGACCTGCCTCCCGATCGAGCCTCAATCCAGCGATTATATTCCGCACTCCGCAGCGAACGTGTTCTGGATAATGTAGTTGGAGTCACCTCAGATGTGATAAAAACGATAGACTCTATCATGTGGTTGCTAAGAGAAATGGAAGCACGGAGACCGTGACCTGCTGAAAGGTGGGTAGCCGACATCAGGAACTTCGCGTGATAAGCTCTAATGCCTACCACTGAAGCCCATAAACCATGGCGAAGTTTGGAGAGCGTCTTTATTTCAAATGTTGGAAATTTGTAGTAAGGTCTCATGGGACCAAACTGCTGATGTCATCGGTCCCTAAGCTTACACACTACTAAATTTCACTTAAACTGACTTATGCTAAGGACAACACACACACACCCATGCGAGAGGGAGGACTCCAACCTCCGACGGGGGAGGGGGGAGCCGCCTGGACCGTGGAAAGGCGCCCTAGACCGCGTGGCTACCCCGTGCGGCTTATTTCAAAGGCTCGTAATAATAACAATGGTGATCGTGATGATAATGATGATACAAAGCATTGGAGCTGGATAATGTCCAAATATAGATTGAAATTTGGTTTGAACATCTATTTCATCTATTTATTCGCTATCCATAGGTTCTTCGCTATTTAAATATAATTCATGCAAAGAACATAGAGTTAAGTGGCAAAGGATGAAATGATTAACTGTGATTTTGTTCTGTAGACATAATAATGAATAGGCAATGATCGAAGCTGATCGAAGCAATCGGAATTTTGTAACCTTTGATATTCATAACACGTATTACCTAAAAAGTTAATTACCTTGACTGACAATCTGTTTCATGCATATTATATTAATTATTGTTTGTCAACGGTCTAGCCGCAGTGGTAACGTCAGTTCTCGTCAAATCACCGAAGTTACGCGTTGTCGGGCTGGGCTAGCACTTGGATGGGTGACCGTCCGGTCTGCCGAGCTCTGTTGGCAAGTGGGGTGCACTGTGAGGTAAACTCAGCAGGTACTTGATTGAGAAGTAGCGGCTCCGGTCTCGTAAACTGACATGCGGCCGGGAGAGCGGTGTGCTGACCACACGCCTAGCCATATCCGCATCCAGTGACGCCTGTGGGCTGAGGATGACAAGGCGGCCGGTCGGTACCGTAGATCCTTCATAGCTTGTTCGGGCGGAGTTTAGTTAGTTTAGTACACCAATTATTGTTCGGTATGTAATGAAATCACTTCAAGGAATGACTCTGATACAGAGCTCCTTCAGCCATCTAACGCACAACAAATCCTTTCCTTCCGGTTTGTGAGAGTTGTGTTGTTAGTGTATCTCCAGAATATAGCTGACCGGAATGCATGTGTGTGTAGCGTGGTGTTTTGATCGTGAGAGTGTAGTGCAACCTGGTGCCGAGACGTAGTTTGCTCCTCTCTAATGGCACTGAGGGGACGTTGAGAGTAACCTTTCCATCCAGTGGACGGATGACCATCAGAAGAGTCACATGCACTCTCAGACACGGACTGTTTAGCACACTGCACTCGCGTTCGGAAGGACGACGATTCAAATCTCTGGCCGGCCTCCAGATTTAAGTTTCTCGTGATTTCTCTAAATCACTCCAGGCAAATACCGGGATGGTTCCTTTGAAAGGGCATGGCCAGTTTAGTTCACCATATTTGTAAAGTTCCGAACTTGGGCTCTGTCTCTAATGACCTCGATGTCGATGGGACGTTAAACCTAATCCTCCTTCCTTCCACCATGAGACATGAAGGAGGAATCGGAATTTAAGCCAGTACATTGTCTCAAGGTTGGTATTCAGGTCTCGTCGATGAAACACTGGGACTCGAACCGACAACCTCCGAGTCGAGTGCCACTGCATACCCCACCGTTAAGCAGGCAGGTCATAACCTAGAGTAAGTCCTGTAGCCAGTATGGTTACACAAAACCTAAGAGGTTACAACAAGCGTGACAGTATAATGTCGTCATTTAATACACACAATGCCGGTAAACTCACACGATATGTATTGTTTTAAAAAAGTGATTACCGAGTTTGTGAATACTATTGAGACTGAATGTCTATGCAATTAAAATTAGCTCATTCCCCCTGAGTTCATTTTACAACAGTTCTCTTCTACAATTATCTCTCTTCTGAACGAAGTATACAGTAAGATCCACTAAATTTGTAATCCACTGAAATTACACTCAAGAAAAGCTTATTGGTACGTTCGCAGAAAACATATCCTTGGTATTAACCAGTGTGCGCTGATTTGAAACTTCCTGGCAGATTAAAAGTGAGTGCTAGACCTGGACTCAAACCTGCAGCCTTTCACATTCCGCTGTACAGTGAAGGATTCATTCTGGGAATTATCTTCTAGTACTAGAATGTTGCCAAGATATTTTACACAATTTTCGTTCTCCCAGGAGTGCTAGTCTCGCGGAGAAAGGAGGAGGATTCCTGGGAGTTTGAACGTTTAAGAGATAGGTAACAGTAGAAGTGAAGTGGAAGGGCAGCGTCGTGAGCTGTGCCTGGACGAGGGTGCAGGTTTCAGCCTGGGGTCCAGACAGGTCGTTTAGGATAGCTCGAATTTTTCGTAGCACGTAGTTCCGCTTAAGTCCGCCAGGTGTCAGTGGAATGAGGGAGGAACCGCACTCGACTTTCAAGACTCTCGTTCGGGCGTCGTTCGCTCCAAGTGCTTGGCCGCCTGCTACAGTTACCCGAGTGGCGGTCAGTCGCCCGCTGTAGGATCATGGCGGACGAACACGAGATGAAGGAACCTATGAAGCGAACTCTGATTCGAAATAATACATCCTGAGTGCGAAAGACGGTGGCTGTAACAATGCTTGGGGGATTTTTTCATTAGCGACTGATAAAGATGTCGGATACATTCTGTTGCGACAAGTTCTCTGTTCTCTTACCCTACAGATCCGCCACCACGCATCCGAAGCCACATGTCTACAGAACACAACAAAGTGTAAATTCCGAAGCATTGACAGTTCCAGTGAAAACTGCAGTAATTAAAAATGTGCGTAGAAATGTGTGCCAGAAAACTTCATCCATTTACGTTACCATTAGGTGTAGTATTTCGCACCTTATCTCAGGACCTTGTAAATGTTGGTTCAGGATTGGGAAATGTAGACGTTTCTAACATTTTGACTCATCCTATGATAGCAGCACGAAACACTGAAAGACATGCTGACGAAATTCGAGCGAGTATGATGCGCGGCTTCATCCGGGTCATAGGCAATACAGCAATGTGTTTTTTTGTTATGAGAGCGGCGTAAGTATTTATATGGTTTTCCTGTGAAACTCCAAACAATTTTCAAATCTTCGATATTACACAAAGCACGTTATTTTTTATTATGGATCATAACTGTTTCGCTGTTAGACACTACCACTCAGGAATACACGTCTACAGCATAACAAGGTGATGTCAGCGTAGTTCCGTCAGGTGCTGGGATGTTGTCAGGGACGACAACAGCTTGCAGGCACACACCGCTGCCAACACATTGGTGGCAGCAGCAGCGCGGCCAGCGTCCCAGACCGGGCAGCCTCTACCCTGCCCTCCCCACTGCGCCTCGTTCGACCACAGACCGCCCGCTACGAGCCTTCGTACTCGGGTATCACGCCTGAGCACGGACACGGTTGTAATCTGCCAGTAGGTGTCACTATACGCTGCTGGAAACAAGCAGTACACCTGGACAGACGACGTCGCTTTTGATCCTATGATGGCATACGAGCCGCGCGTAGTGTCCGCGCGGTTTGAGGCACCATGCAACGGATTGAGCCGCACCTCCCGATGGAGGTTCGAGTCCTCCCTCGGGCATGGGTGTGTGTGTTGTTCTTAGCATAAGTTAGTTTAAATTAGTTTAATTAGTGTGTGAGTCTAGGGACGGATGATCTCAGCGGCCGGCCACTGCGACCGAGCGGTTCTAGGCGCTTCAGTCCGGAACCGGGCTGCTGCTACGGTCGCAGGTTCGAATTCTGCCTCGGGCATGGATATGTGTGATGTCCTTAGGTTACTTAGGTTTAAGCATTTCTAAGTCTAGGGGACTCATGACCTCAGATGTTAAGTCCCATAGTGCTTAGAGCCATTTGAACCATTTGATGACCTTAGCAGTTTGGTCCCTTAGGAATTCGCACACATTTGAACATTTTTTTAATGGTATATGACACCTGGGGGATAGTAGATGTACTCATAATGGTTCTAACGTCATCCTCTAACTAATAGCATAATGACATAGTTACCAGAGAGCCATTTGTGTCTACCGCTTAATAGGGAATGCTCACAGCCAGAAGGCTCAGTGTGTTGCAGACATGTGAAGGAAGCAGGCAACCATGCCACAGAGCCGCACTAGTCCTTCATACAGCCAACCGAGCGCGTTTGAAAGGGGTCAAATTGTCGTCTTCCGAGCGGCGGTATGGTCCATTCAGAGTGATGCCACACAAGCTGGACGTGCTGCGTCTGTTGTACAAGGGTGCTGGTATCAGTGGTCACGAGAACGTTCTCACATTCTCACAAACGTAGATGAGAAACTGGTCGTCCACGTAGCACGGACCCTCGTCATGATCGTTGTATTGTAAAGGCAGCAGTGGAAGATCGTACCCCTAGCACAGCATAGATAAGAGGGCTTCAAGACATGTCCACCGATTTGTTGCGAAACAATTAAAACAGTGGGACTACGGGCACACATAAGTCTAGCCTGTCTTCCACTCACGCCACGTCATCGACGGGCACGGCTCGAATGGTGCCGCCAGAGGATCACCTGCAAGATGGAATGGCGCGCCCTCGTCTTCAGCGATGAAAGCAGATTCTGCCTGGACGCAAGTGATGGTCGTTTGCGGGTGCATCATAGGCATGGCGAGCGCTGTATCGCAGAGTGCATTCGTCAAAGACACACTCTCCCCTTCCCAGGCTTTAAGGCCCGGGGTGCGATAAGCTACAGCTCTCGTACACCTTTGGAGTTTCTGGAGGGGACGCTAACCAGCACTTGGTACTTGCAGACGTTCTTAGACCCGTTCTTTCACCGTTGTTGCAACAGGGAGGTGATGTGTTTTTCCTACAGGTTAATGCTCGATCGCACACTGCCCGTGAAAATCAACTTGCTCTGTAAAACGTGCCAGCACGTTCTCTGGACTTGTCTGCAATCGAGCACGTGTGGGATATGATGGGAAGAGTAATGACGCGTGAAACTCGTCAACCAACAACTCTTACAGAACTACGTCAACAAGTCGATCAGACGTGGAATGAGGTATCCCAGGACAGTATTCGCAGTCTGTACGATCAACTGGATGCCAGTCAGCGCCCGCGATGCCACCCGTGGAGGACACACCACGTACTAATACGGGTGTTTCAGCATGGGTCGATACCCGGTACCTCAGAACCGCTTGTGCTATTGGTCTTTAAATTTAATCATTTCATGTGCTTTATATGCGCTGTTCCAACTATACATTCTGAGTGCATTGGAAACTCTAAAGCGGTATACTAATATTTTCCCGGTAGTGTATTAAGTAGTGCTCACATCATGAGCGATCTGTAGCACAAACAGTCCACCGAAACATGAAAACATCTCGGCGTACAGTGAATCATTTACCTTTCTGAATCAAATGACATAACTATCAAGACAGCTAAGTGGTGGGAGCATTAAGTGTGGCGATGATTTTACTCAAACAGAACGTCACATAATAAGTAACATATGAGGATATTGTCTGAAACGAAGTGCCTACAAGAATGTTTTGTTTCTGAGAGGCCGGTTGTTCTTCGCCAGGTTTAGGCCACGGTAAGAAGTGTGCGACTTCGGCATAACTGTATCACGGTCATGAGTGCTTTCTCGTGTCCATGACTTACGCATGAGGCCGCGTGGCCTTGCGGGTGCTGACACGCGATCCCTTCCATTAGGCCCGCAACCTGGAGCGTCTGACGGAGCCGGGAAGGCACGGGGCTGTCACATTCCGTGGGTGCAAGCCGAGCGCGAGATTTCGTTAGTGGCTGCTGAAAGCTGCTCAATGCCACTCTTGCGCACCATTTATGGTTTCCGTGGCAGACGAAATTCGCAGAAGGTGCTGCTCCCTGCTTTTCTAGTGCAGGCTACCCAATTTAGTTCCTTCCATTCGAAAAGCGCGTCGTACTTCTCGTAGTGACGAAGAGAAAAATCTGTTGCTTCTCGTAGTGACGAAGAGAAAAATCTGTTGGTGCGGAACTGTACCAACTATTGTTTTTCTACTTAGTGTGTTGCAACTATAATGAAGGTAAACGCTGTCCAGCTTGAAAATGATATTTCTGCTTCATGATTACATCTGAGTGAGGAGGTGGTCCTCCTTTGTTCGCAGATAAGTTTTTTTTTAATTTTATTGTAATTTGTTCCATAAGACTTTACAATCAACCTGTTTAGATACTGACAGCTGCTCGTTACAGTTATCGTTCTTCTGTTTAAGTTACACTAAATTTTTGAGATAAGCTTTCTCAAAGCACGTTCTATCAGAGAACGCTCAACGCAAATAATATGAAACGCATACTGAAACAGCACAGTGTTATCTCCCAACGTGTTATAGCTATAAAATAAATCACATTCAAATTCAAATGTTAAAATTGTATTCCGATAAGAACTCCATGATTCCCGTGAGAACACATATATTGTTGTCATTGGAAACTGGATACGTAACCAACTCAACTAATCCAGAAATTGTGTTGAAACGGCAAACATCAGTGTTCGAACATCATCTTGCAAAATTGTGGCGATGGTTCGTTTTGATAGAATGCGATTTTTAAACCGTTTCTTGGTCAGTTGCACCTCATCGTAGTGCCTTTCCCGAACGAGTTTTGTCATGTTCCATTGTTCTTGTTACTCGATCGCAATTGTCGATGCCAGACAGATATAAATTTTTTCTATGGAAGCTCAAAGCCAAAATATAAGCCATTTGAAATGGCTTTCTTTTCCAGAGACGTCCTTCGTGAAGATATTGATGAAAAGCTGTGTTCGCTGTTCTAGGAGAAAATTTGAGTTCTTAACGAAAGGCTGAGCACCCACATCCAGGACTGAAGTAACTCTGCCACCCATTTTGTGTTCCTGATATATGTACGAATGAACATTGAGAGCGAATTATTCTATTCTCTCATTATCTGTGAATCTTATAATACAATAATGCAATTAACATCTTCGTTTACATGTAATTGTCATTTGTAGGGCTGTATATGGGTTTCTTTTTATCGTATTACTTAATTATGCTTGTTCATTTATTACACTTATTAGAATACAATAAGGGAAAATTCATTCTTTAGTAATAGATACATAGAATTTGCAACTCGCTTGTATCAGTGTGATAGGAAGGAAGCATAAATGACTTTACGATCCCTTCGACATCTTGATCATTATATACAGGGACATAGCTCAGTTTTGTCCATTAGCACTTCAGGATTTCAGGGTAGAGCTTAATATCTCGCCAAGATCAAAATAGACGGGGAAAGAGAATCATTTAGGGCTGAGGTGAAAAAGAGAAATGAAACGCCTGTAATTTTGTGAGAGAAAAAATAAACGACAGTTGACTGAAATGATTTGTAGAAACTGTAATAAACCTAAATCAGGACGGATAGGGGGGATTTTAACATTGCTTCTCTATGATTGTAGCCTACCCATCTGACAAACACGGGATTGCCCGGGTATTCATTTTGCCAATTTTCTATTAGAAATGGAAACAAGAAATGAACTTTATTTGTAGTGAAGTAACGAAAAAAATCTTTTCCATGTATTCGTGAAAACACCTTTGAAGTCTTGAAAGAGTCGTATAAAGAAATATGCATAATGTACGGTATCCAAATTAAGAAACACGATCCTGGACAGTTTCTGTACTCTGGGCACAGCTGCTTCGCTTGATTTCGTAAACGTCTCTTTGGCAACGCCTATCCATAGCTCTATAGACGGCTGTCGTTTTCGCCTACAGCAGTATTCACATCGCAGTTGAAAGCTGTTAAAAGCGCATCCACGTGTTAGCGATTTACTTAAGTTGATTCGACTGTAGGTGTAGGACTGTCTTAGCAGTGAAGAAAAGTTCATTAAAACTTCATATATATATTACAATGCAGAGAGAGAGAGAGAGAGAGAGAGAGAGAGAGAGAGACACCATTCCGACCGACCTCTCTTTCATCCTCTACTATTGCGGCAGTAAACGACAGCTTCAGGGGCACGCTCTCAGCGTGGACCGTGCCTCGGATATAGGCGGTGGGGCACTATTATGGTGCGTTTACAGCTGCGCGCCTTGCGGCTAGTCGCCGTGCGACTGTAGCTTGCCCTACACAAAAGCAGAGGAGCCCCATTTTAAGACAAGTGTGAATGGATTCACTCGCACGGAAGTCTTGAGGAAGGGGCATGCACATACAAGCATGTCCCTACTTGCGTGTGGGAGAACCACAGCCGCACGGTCCACAGTGTACGATCGATGTATCACGAGAAGAACGATGAGCCACCAGCACCAACCATAGGGGACCCAAAAATTCTCAAGAAGGCTTTAACATAAGTCGAGACCGGTAAATAAATAAATATGATTGGGATCTCGGCAGCTTATTTTTAACGTAGACTGGGCGTAAGGCGAAGAGGTGTAAACGCACCTTTGCGGTATAATGGCCGTACACTTGGGCTTTTATGGGAAGTGTGGAAATAATCGGAGGCAGCATGACTGGTGTAAACTATATGAAAGTTGAAGCGGACCACCTGCGTCTCTTAACGGTTAATGTCTTCTCCAACAGCAATGGTATCTATCTGCAAGACAAATGTCAGTGTTGCAAGGCCAGAATCGTGTTACAGTGGTTTGAGGAGAATGACAGGGAAATCACTTTGATCCCTCGGCTACCAAATTCACACGACCTGAACCAGATAAGAGTTTTCACACGCTACTAGACGGCAGCGCGGCTCCGACAATCCAAATTTAAGCGAAATGCGTAATCTGTGTTTAGACATTCGATCCCACGTACTTCCGGCAAGCTGCCAAGTAGTTGACGAATCCATACCTCACAGAACTGCTACTGTGGTGCATTCCGAAGGTGAACCAATACGCTCTTAAGCAGCAAATGGCTCATTAGTGTAGATATTAGTTTGATTTATACTTCAGTTTCCTAATAGTTTCCCTAGATCACCAGTGATGATACTATTTACGTGACCCCAGGCTCAGAAATACAGCCGGCCGCTGTGGCCGAGCGGTTCTAGGTGGTTCAGTCCGGAACCGCGAGGCTCCTACAGTCGCAGGTTCGAATCCTCCCTCGGGCATGGTTGTGAGTGACGTCCTTAGGTTAGTTAGGTTTGAGTAGTTCTAAGTCTAGGGGACTGATGATCTCAGATATTAAGACACATAGTGGTTAGAGCCATTTGAACCATTTCAACCATCAGAAATACAATAAGGAACCTTAAGAGAATGGGCAGGACATCATTTATTAGGACACGACAATCGTTGGCCTACGTCCAGAAGGTACAGCGAATCCAAAAAACTGGCATCACATGACCCACGTATGGGAGTCTACCTTGTCGGTTAGACACAGGGGGAGCAGGAAGACTCTGGAAGGAAATGCCTGACAAGGGCGGACTCTTTAGTTTCTGTCCGTGTCGTGACGTTACGCTCGCTAGGGGCGCGCCGCCGCGCCGTGTGCATGCTCGCTTACTTGGGCGACTGCTTCTGCTGTCTTCCTGGCGACGCAGCCTAAACGTTTTCCGATAGCAGCGCGGCGCGGCGCGGCCGGCTCGCCCTGTAAATGTTACGCTGGCAGGCCGCAGGCAGCGGCGCCCTTATCACGGCCGTGTCCTTTCGACTGCACTGCCGCCTCTCCCGCCCGAAACTTCTCTTCCGCGCAGAGCCGTATCCTCGAGGCGAGCCCCACCGCATACTTTCCACACACCAGGAAATTCAGCTCCTCGTCCCGTATGTAATATTTATTTCCACTGAATTTTCACTTTGTAGTCGAAGAGGATAAAACTTCTTCTGTGTATCAACACAAAGGTCACAAGCTTTTCGAAAGTAAGGTCCGATCTGTCACGAAATGGAAACCACAGACAAAAATCAAAAGTGTTTTATTTGTAATACTTACAAGGGAACCTCCCCATCGCAGCCCCCCCCCCCCCCTCAGATTTAGTTATAAGTTGGCACAGTGGATAGGCCCTGAAAAAATGAACACAGATTATTAGAGAAAACAGGAAGAAGTTGTGTGGAACTACGAAAAAAATAAGCAAAATATACAAACTGAGTAATCCATGTGCAAGATAGGCAACATAATGGATAACATGAGCTTAGGAGCGCCGTGGTCCCGTGGTTAGCGTGAGCAACTGCGGAGCGATGGGTTCTTGGTTCAAGTCTTCCCTCGTGCGAAAATGTTTCTTCCTTTATTCATTGACGTCTCTGTTCACTGTAATAAGTTTAGTGTCTATGTTTTGCGACCGCACCGCAACTTACAGTTCGGAAAATATTCATTGACCTTGTTATTGAAGTCGCGAGCTATATTTGCTGGAATCATATTGCCCACGGAATACATCTCACGTATTTAATGCACTCTCGTCCAAAGTAGCGAACAGTCAACTGCCAGCCAGGGAGCCTCGTTAGCAGGAATACTCTCTCTTCCGTGCGCTGTTGTCGACTGACGTCGTGTGTTTCGAAGTTTGTTTAGGTGTAGCATCCTCATGCTACGGCGCAGTTACCTCGCATCGGACGGACGGACGGACAGATAATAATTGTCTGAAAATAAAAAAAATAAACTCTTCACTCGAGAGAAGATTTGAACCAAGGACCTCTTGTTCCGCAGCTGCTCACGCTAACCACGGGGCCACGACGCTCCTGAGCTCACGTTAACCTTGATGTTGCCTATCTTACACATGGACTACTCAGTTTGTATATTTTGCTATTTTTTCATAGTTCCACACAACTTCTTCCTGTTTTCTCGATTGATCTGTGTTCAGTTTTTCAAGGCCTATCCACTGTGCCAACTTATAACTAAATCTGAGGGGGGTGCGGTGGGGGGGTTCCCTTGTTAGCCACACCTTCCAGAAACGTCTCTACAGAGTCTCCACTTAGTCTGAGACATTTGTTGTAGCGTTGTACCAACTTTCCAATACCGTCGTCATAGAAGGCAGCCGCCTGCACTTTTCGCCGATTCTGTACGCTGATCTGCTATTCGCTGTCTGTGTCAAAACGTTGACTTCATAGCCAGTGGTTCACGTCAGCAGAGATGAAAGTCAGAGAGAGCAAAGTCCGCGTTGTATGAAGGGCGATCAAACACTTCCCATCGAACACTGCAGGGCGTCCTGATTGCCCCTTCAGAGTGCGGCCGAGAACTATCATGAAGAAGGAAATGCATGGCAGTTATTTTGTGTGGGCTGCATAAAATCAGGCGTAATCTTTCACGGGCACTCATACTTGGAGGGAGACACTCTTTTCAAGGCATCTGTGCGCTCGGAACTGAAAAGACAGACGTGACGCCATCAACAGGCGTACTAGACACACTGTCCAACACACCTATGTAAAGCTTTACCGGATTTTCCCCGTGGTTTCCATTTCACGACTGATCGGACCTTGCTTTCGGAATACGCCTCGTACAAGGGTTGGACAAAAATACGTTAACACCAAAAACACAACGTATTAAGACGCCTATACGGTGCAGACGAACCGTTGGTATTCAAACCAGTCGTCTAGGAATGGATAAATACAGATCCCATCTGGTCTTCAAGCGAATCTTGTACGATTCTTGCTGGAAAATATTGGAATGTTCAGGCAACGATAACGGAGATGGACAACGATGCCAACCACTTCTGTCACAAATAGACCACAAAGGCTCAATAATGCTGCCAGCTAGTGGCTGTCGTTGCCAGGGGAGATTCTACAACTCATCGTTGTGCTCACAGAAGCAGTCCTTGATGGTGGGTTGCTACGTATGTGAACGGGTCCCCTGTAATCTTGGAACGGAGCCCTACCATTTGGGAACAGACACTGTCCCACAGCATGGACATGATCAGCCAAAATGGTCGCATATACCCTGCCAGTAATGCGACCTTGCAGAGTAACCATGGACTATCATGATATGTCTGGCCACATCATCACCGAATCTCCGCTGTTTCGCTTTTGGGATGTAAACTCGGACAGTAGTTGGAAAAAGTGTCAAACAATATTCATCGCACAAAATGGCTTTCTTCCATTTCTCTACAGTGCATATTTTAAGGTTTCGCCACTACGTTTTCCTGTTACGAGCATATGCATAACTGATCAGTGACTTTGGAATTCCAGCTCACCCTGCAGTTTCCAGATAATGGAGCCCCCTTCGCGTTGTTTTGTTGCTGACAGCGTTCGCGAGTGCGACTTCCAGTTCTCCAGTGGCCGTCTGTTGCGATCACTCTAGATACACATCCGTCCTCGTTCTCTGTATGCGGTGCGAGTCTTCGATACGGTGCCTTTGGAAGCAACAAACACTTTGGCTCCCTTGGTTACGGAAGTACCCATCATACGTGCACCAACAATTTTTTCCAAATTCGGATTCACCTAATTCCAACTATCTCACTGACGACTACACAAAAGACTGCTCTGAAAGTAGCGATGTACTGAGGACATCGCACACGTGCCGTTCATGGCTAAATACAGCAGTGCAACGGGAAGACTTGACTAGCATCTTCATTTACGTTCCACCATGAATTTACTACGGAATTTTCACGTCTTTGTCCAATCCCTGTATCTCTTTTACTTTATAGAGACACGCGAGGCGCGTAATTGACTAAGTGCTGCAGTGAACTGTGGTGATGCATTTGCACTGCGGAGCACCGGGGTTTTCGTGTCCAACCAGGTTCAGTAAACTGTAAAACGTGACTAAGTCACAAATAACATTGCACGGTTCGAGAAAATGCTCTCACCTTCAGGTAAAACACATAGGAAACGATATTTAAAAAGTTTTACTCCTTTAATAACGGAAAAACGAAAATGTGGAGTCACTTATATTTTGTCATTGCTGCTTACTAACCATGACGTTACGTCACAATTTTAAAAAAGTCGTTGTTGTGATTGTTCGTTTGAGGAGGCAGGAGCGAGACTTTTATTACACAGGATGTAACAAAAATGTGCGCCACAAATTTCAGGAGACATTCCTGACAAGGAGACGAAGAAATTATGTTACATGAACACGTGTCTGCTGACACTTTGTTTTTATGTTGCAACTCATTTTCTCCAACTCATTAATCATGGGAAACATACAAGAACAGAAGGCACCAGCATACCACATGCAACTCTTTTTCACAGGAGATGTTCAATGTGCCCTCCGTCGCTATTGACAAATGCGCCAACTCGCCGTCGTAGCGAATCTCAGATGCGCTGATGTATCCTGAAGTGTGCGTATGGTTTCGCAGCCTTCCATAATACGGACACGTAGACACTGAACATCTTGTACTGGGATTGCATACACAAGGGCTTTCAAATGTTCAAATGTCCCTACAAATGAAAGTTGAAACGTCCCCTTTTTGAAGAATTATACATGACTGTGCTTTAACTGACACACAATATTTTTTAGCGCAACGCAATCTGACTTTCAATAATCCCTACAAAAGAATGGCCCTGTCAAATATTAACCTATACGTTTCACAAATCACTTACCTCACAAAAATCTTTGTTACTCGAACTACTGCAATACAGCGAGCGCCACTACTGCCAGCTAAATAAAAGATTCAAACTAACGAAGGCACTAACTACTGATAGGCATAGTTAGCAAATGAAAGATTTTAATAGAGAACAAACACTGTATTTACCTTAATAGTCATATTATATATAGCAGTTCATGACAGTCTTACAAATTTCAAAACTCCGCCATCTCTCTCCCCACATCCATCACTGCTGGAGGCTCACCTCCAACTGCGCAACGCTACGCGCTGTTCACATCCAGCTGCCCAACGCTACAATGGCAGACAACAATGCAAACTAGCCACAGACTGCACACAGCACAGCCAGTGATTTTCATACAGAGCGCTACGTAACGTTGCCAATAAGAAAACATAAACAGCCTACTTACAAAGTGCTCTAGATTTAGGTCCAGAGAGCGTGAAGGCCAAGCAACTGACCCGTCTCTACCTACCCATCCATCACCGAACCTGTTACTTAGACCGACATTAACAGTAAATGAGGAGATGTTCCATAATGCATGAAGTTCATGTTTTGTCACACAGCTAAAGGCACGTCTGCTACAGATTCGGTAGAACATTCTCTACGAAATTATGCTAAGTTTGAGCCTGGGCTGAAGAAATGAGGCCCTACCAAACAGTCACCAACAATGCCGGCCCAAATATTGACAGAAAATCTCTGTTGATGACTTGCTTCAACAGTTGCGTGAGGAATGACGTCTGCCCATACCTGCCGACTGTGAAAATGTACAACGTCTCATCTGTGATCAGCACTGTTGCACTAAAATTAGGGTTGACACTTTGTTGAATAAACCATCTGCATAAGAGCACCCGTGCAGGAAAATCGGATGCTGATAGTGCCTGCATACGCTGTGAGTGGTATCGATGTAACTGGTCCTCGTGTATCACTCGCCAGACAGTCGTGTGTTCAACATTCAGTGTTGTAGCTCCATGTCTTGTAGTGACACTAGGGTTATCGTCAACTGCATGAGTGATTGGCGCCTCCCACTGCGGTGGCCTCGTCCTTCTAGGCCTCCACCGGTAGCGAGGATCAGGCTTAAATGCTCCATATTTCCTAACACGACGATCAACGACCTCAAACGTTTTCCTGTCGGGGCACCTTCGTCCTGGAAATCTCTCCCAGTAGAAACGTCGACCACGAGCGCCATTACCGTCAGCTAATCCATACACCAAATTGGCATCTGCTCGCTACATTTGTGCACACTACCATTGCACGAGCCACGTCTGTGATTTTCTCTACGTAGTAACCCGCGTGCTTGCAACGATCGTACTGTTGTTGATGTTACCTGTAAAAAAGCAGTGACATACGTCGCATGGCATCAGGAACATGTAAAGCAAAACACTGGCGGTGCACAGTGTAACAAGATATCACCAAGCGTGCATGTTCCCCATGATTTTAACGTGCCGTTCTTATGTGTTTTCCGGGATTAATGAGTTGGGATCTGCTGTTGCTTCTGAATTGTTTGCCATGATTGGTGCTCATTACGAGCCAGGGGCGCTCACGTCTCACGTTGTTGGTGCGGCCTGTTGGACTCTGGCAGCTACGATGAGGTAAGCCTGAGTCCATCCTCTCTGTTTACCTTGTCAGTATGTTTTCCTATTTCTAAGGCTTCTATGATCTTGCGTTGCGTGAAACCCGGATGCTTGACAAGTACGCGGGTTTCGTTATTTTTGATATCCTTGCCGCTATGTTGCCGGTGCCGGTGCCGACTTGCTGTGCTACCTCAGACGAACGTAGCGCTCATGTTCACGTTACCATCGGCCTACCGGTCTCACCGATTTATACTTCTCGACACTGACGTTCCATCTTGTGCACACCTGCAGTGTGCAAAGCATCTGTTGTTCGTGGAGCCTATACATCCGGGATCTTTCTGGTACTGTGGTAGGCAGTCTACATACCAAACCGGCGAAGGCATTTACCAATCCGATCAGCGACATTTCTGAAGCGATGGAAATGCGCTGTTGACTGCAGATTGACGATTTCTTGCGTATTTCTTTTGTTTGTTGCCATGGATGTCTGCATCGATTAATGGTTGTAATCACTAGCCATTCCAGTTTTACGCAGCCTTTTGAGCTCGTGTTTTGTTTTGAGCATCGCTGAGTCCCTGCGCAGGGATGGCCAAAGAGCGGATAACTGAGTTCTGCGGTGGGTGGTGGTCGGGATGGGCGCGCGGATACCTGTCCCTATGTGTGGGTTTCCGTTATACTGTGGGTCCTACTGTGCTGTGCGTTGTCCTGTATACTTCCACGTCCAAGAAATGAATTGCGCCATTCTTCGTTACATCGAGCATGAACTGAATCTTCCCATGCGTTTTATTCAGATAGTCGTGTAACTTGTGTAAATCCATTTTACCACGAAGCCATGTAGCGAACGTATCGTCCAGATGTATGACTCAGCAAACTGCAGCCAGCAGTTCGCTTGTGAAAAATGTCGCTGACCGGATTGGTAAACTCCTTCTCCAGGTTGGTGTTCAGCCTGTCTACCGTACCAGTGCAGAAATCCGGATGTACTAGGTAGGGTCCATGCAGCAGGTGTAAACGTGTTGGAGTGTGAGTGTGGAGAAGGATACATCTGCGACGCCTGCACGTCGGCATCAGTATGCGTACGAGCATATGAGCGCTACGTTTGTGTGGGCCAGCATAGCAAGTCGGCAATGGCCGAACACTGGCAAGACTGCTGCTAGGAAATCAAATTTAACTAAACCCACATGCTGGCCACGGAGCCGCGTTTGATGAAACCCAAGATCAGAGAAAACAGAAAAATAAGAAAACATGCTAACAACGTGGACAGAGAGGATGGATACAGGGTTGCCCCATCCTGGCTGCCAGCCCTCAAGAGTCCAACAGGCCGCAGCAGCAACAGCGCGCGACGCGACCGCTACCGGCGGGGGAGCCGCCTGCGTACAGCATGGGGAAAACACCGACTCACGCCTCATTCGCTGGTGACCACCTGTCATAGCAAACAATACAACAAGCAACAGCCAGCAGCTGATCTTTACTCCGTCCACCGTAACTACTTACGACGGGCAAGTTCCCCCTCTTTCCGCCTCAACTGACCAATCACAACGACGACCTTTTTGAAATTATGACGTAAGGTCATTCTCAGTAAGCAGCAATGATAGAATTTAAGTGACTCCACACAGCTAAAGCACATCAGTAGGTCCAGAAGAAGGTTGTATTAAGACACGGTACGACACTCAGAAAACTCTCGCCAACTGACGTTGACCGCGGAAGACTTCGCAATTATAGTAAAACCAATGACTTGGCAGTGTCCGTATTAATTTACGCTCTTTGTACGGGGTGTGCCATTTATTTTTCCCCAATAACTTTTGGTCCAGAGATAAAAAAAACGTATTCGAAGATATGAGCACAACTACATTTGTTTTTAATTGCGACCTACATTTCTAACTGTGTCATCCACTTCCGTGCTACAAGATCAGTTCAGAAAAGTATCACAATGAACCATTCACATATACATGACGTTATTAAAAACGTTGCCCAGAACTGACTTGGCTGTGCTGTACTAGCACTTAGAGCAAGCAAACGGGACAACGTAACTCACCCACTTGTTAGCGTTGAGAGTAAACAAATGTAAACATTAGGTAAATGAACTGCAGTCATTCAGTCAAGAATCCTCGCTTGAAGATTTGTCTGAGTGTAATGTACACCAGCGAAGGGAAGGTAGAAATCCTACTTGCCTGTGGAGAATGTCAGTTAACAGAACAGTAACTGCAGCAGTGTTATCTTATTTACAATACAGGTAAACATTGTGTAATGCTGTAAAACTTTTAAACGATGTGTAGCTCTTCGTTTGTACATTGCAATCACCAGAGCTATGTAATGCTGCTGTAATAAATGGATATCCGTTATTCTGCTGGCACCGTTGAAAGCACACACTTCTTTCCCACTGCTCGACGGCCGCTTCCAGCGGCTGGAAAAACAAGACGTAACTGCTGGTCTGCTGCGTGTTTACGCCGGCCGTTGTGGCCGAGCGGTTCTAGGCGCTACAGTGTGGAACCGCGCTGCTGCTACGGTCGCATGTTCGAATGCTGCCTCGGACATGGATGCGTGTGATGTCCTTAGGTTAGTTAGGTTTAAGTAGTTCTAAGTTCTAGGGGACTGATGACCACAGATGTTAAGTCCCATAGTGCTCAGAGCCATTTGAACCATTTTTTTCGTTTTCCTTGGTGCTGTGTCAGATTCAATGCTGTCACGTTCTCGGAGTCACAGAGTTAAAATAATTGACATGTGGAACATTCCTACCCTGTTTTGACACAGCTGTTTGTTCCTTTCCGAGAGAGAAAAGAATGAAATGTGAGTATGGCTTTATTGGCCGGGAGACCCAACCTGGAGTTGTTCGGCTGCCTAGTTAGTGGAAGTCTTTTCATCGACGCCACCACGGCAACTTGCGCGTGGATGAGGATGAAATAATAATGAGGAAAACACGAGCACACCCAGTCCCGAGCGGAGAAAGTCTCCGACGCGGCCTGGAATCGAACCCGCGGCCCCGGCAGCGCTAGCTATAAGACCACGAGCTGATGACTCTTTTCCGAGGAACGGACTGTTTTCGAGGTCGTAAAACTTTCCAAACAATTTTATGTCAAAATGTAACAGAATCGTTACAAGTTCACACTACCGTAGCTAGGAAAGAGGAAAATCCTCTTATTGAGTTGGTGCCTAGCGGATTTAATAATTTCATCAGAAAACCAAAACGTAGGCACTGCGTTCTTGGCTGGAGTGCGTACGAAATTCGGGGCATTTGGTCCTAACCATACCGCCATTAAGCAATGACGGAAAGCAAGTTTGTACGGAAAATGAGACACAAGCAGCTTCTCACCATTTAGCAGTTAAGTCCCTAGCTGCGACAGACTCCCCCACTGTTTGCTGCGCTCTCCCCACCTGTAGGAGCTGCAGAGACGGGACACTAGCGGCTCCTTTCGCAGACGCTCAGGTTCTTTCTCCCTCTACCGACTGAAGGGTGTCATATTGCCACTCGCGCCCTCTACTACGTTCGCGTAGTTTTATTTTCTGTATTTTTGAACGTTTAGTACATACCTAAAATCTGATAGCAGTGGGGGCGAATTGGGAACATCTTTTACAACTCAATCAATATGTGTTTTTCAGTAAAAACATTTCTGTAATTGGGATAGGTAGATGACACTGTTTCCCGACACAGGGTGGCTTCGCCCTTTTTGGGCGACGTCCTGGCAGAGAAACTACCCAGTATCTTCCTCTCCAGTTGTGTGCCTGCGGCAGGGATCTTCAGAGGAAAGACAAAATGGGTCCAGTACTCTTAACTCGCCATGTTGGACCTTTCTTACTTTCACCTGCTCTGCCATATTGGATAACGAAACTGGTCGCTAAATAAATGCCTGAAAGGCTTCACTTTGACCCTAAAACAGTTCTCTTCAGAAGGATACCAATTCAGAATTATAGTGTATTCAAGTTTCCAACTTTACTTGGACGAACATAGACGTACTAAAGACTGAAATACACAGTACTGATGTTACACAACATCAATAATGTGTATTTTAGTTTTTAATATAACAGGTTCCGTATTTCAACATACTTCGAAAATTCACATATTAACATTTTGATTAAAAATTGTTGCTATTGGATTACACAAGAACTGGCTCTCTACTGAGACTGCATTTTTCACGAACCTCTCTACCAACTTAAAGTTCCAAGTGACATGAAAGAAGCATAGGTAACGTTCGTATATAAGAATAACGTTCGTACATAAGAAATACGAACGAACGAGCCAGCAAAATTTGAGAGCAGTATCCTTGACATCGGTTTCCTGCAGAATTCTTGATCATGTTCAGAGTTAGGATATAATAAAATTACTTGACGGAGCAAAGCTTATATCTACAAATCGACACTGATTTAGAAATTATCGCTCGTTCAAAACTCAACTAGCCCTTTTATCGCACGATGTGCCGCGAATCGTGGATGAAGAGCAACAAGAAGAATTCATATTACTAGGTTTCCAGAGAGCGTTTAACACAATGCTACTCTGCAGGCTGTTAACAGAGGTCCTAGCATAGGGTGTGGGTTCTCATCTATGTGAGTGGACCGAAGACTGCTTTAGTAATAGAACCCAGCACGTTGCCTCGGTGACGATTGTTCGTCGAAGACAAGGGTATCGTCAGGAAAGCCCCAGGAGAGAGTGATAGGACCGCTGTCTGTTGTTCTGTATATACTGTGTGTACGCGTGTGATCTGACGGATAAGGTGAGCAGCAACCTGCGGCTGTTTGCTGATGACGCTGTAATGTATAAGAACGTGTCTTCTGTGACTGTGGGAGAATACAAGACCGCCTGGGTGGAATTTCTATTCTATATGGTAAATGGCAGCTTACTATACATGTGGGGAGATGTAAGTAAACGCCGTGAGTAGGAAAAGGAATCCTGTAATGTTCGAATGCAGTATTAGTGACGTGCTGCCTGATGCAGTCACATCGAGAGTGCTGAAAAGTAGCGTCCCCGAATTTTTTATTCTGTTCTCAATATCGGTTCAGGCATTACTTGTCAGAAATATTGCACTGTCGACTTTCCTGTTTCACTGAGGCAAGGAACCCGCTGCTTCTAGACGGCTCCGAATTGGTACATCTAATATGGCGACGTGTAACGTAACTATGTCTGTGCGTGATAAGCAAAGTGCTGTAATCGGTTTCTAACGGCAGAAAACATACTTCCAACTGAAATTCATAGAAGAATGAAAGATGTGTACGGTGATGGCTGTATCGACATCATTAATGTGCGACCCTGGGTTGTTCGTGCTCGTAATCAAGAAACTCTTGTGCTATCCTCAACTTGTGGGACAAAGCTCAGAGTCGATGCCGCGTACGGCAACCGCCTCCAAAACTTAAAGAACACTTTCAAAAAAAAATGGCTCTGAGCACTATGGGACTTAACATCTATGGTCATCAGTCCCCTAGAACTTAGAACTACTTAAACCTAACTAACCTAAGGACAGCACACAACACCCAGCCATCACGAGGCAGAGAAAATCCCTGACCCCGCCGGGAATCGAACCCGGGAACCCGGGTGTGAGAAGCGAGAACGCTACCGCACGACCACGAGATGCGGGCAACACTTTCAAAGATTACACTTTAATAAAGATGAAGCGGTGCGAGCAGAGGTGAGGTTGTGGCTCCGTCAACAAAGTCAAACGTCCTGCAGTGGCGGTATCAACGAACCGGTCTGTCGGTGTTCATTTTTATGTAAATGTTCGCAGGCATTACGTTTCAGCACGCTCTCGTACCTAGGCGTAACGTTGCATAGGAACATGCAATACAACTAGCACATTAGGTCGATTGCACGTAAAATGTGTCGTCGATTTCGGTTTATTGGGAGAATTCTAAGAAATCTACAATGGAAGCTGCGTGCACATCACCTGCGCGACCCGTTCTTGAGTACTGATCCCGTGTGCGAGGTCAGCACCAGGCCCGGCTAAAGGATATCATCGAGCAAGTCAGGAGCGTGCTGACAGGTTTGCTACCGGCAGGTCCGGCCAACACCCGAGTGTTACGGAAGTGCTCCTTCAACTCAAGTAGGTATCTGAGGAACGAAGATGATTTTACTTTTCACTGAACAATGTTGGAAAACTTTCGAGAATCAGCATTTGTAACAAAATCCAGAACGATCCTACCGCCACGAACACAGTCTAAACCTCGCTGAAACACCACGAAAACAAAATAAGAGAGAGCAGAGTTCGTGTGGAATCGTATAGACTGTTGTTTCAAGGTCGCTCCGTTTGCCAGAAGTAGGTAGTATTTATATATGCTGGTTTGACACAAACACGTCGCTAAATTCATTCTTATCTGCCTCTCTAATAGTTAATTACCGAAACACAGAACCAATTATGGTTTTTGATACTTTTCGCCCCCCTAAAACTTAACCTCTAGTGAAAAGTAAGGCCCGAAACTTAGACTTTAGCATATAATCCTGTTAACCTCGGAGCCACCCAGGAGCGCCTCACAGTCCGACTCAAACCTGTAGTCTGCCAGTACTTTTCTTCCACTCTCCACGCTCGACAAAAGCTCATCAGCGTATCTTAGTGGATTTGTGTGGCTTACAGAAAGAAAGTCGGGCACGTGAAGCGTTCAGCCCAGACAGATTCTGAGAATACTGCACGTCGTTGCCAGTTTGTTCTGTGCCTGGTTCATACATGTATTTCATTTGCTCTTCTCTCTCCCTCTCCCTCTCTCTCTCTCTCTCTCTCTCTCTCTGTCTGTCTTTCCCTTATCAATGCCTTAGCGATCAATATTCTACTTCTCTCTCTACTGTATCTTGAAACACGACACGCATGTAACACTATCCACAATTCCGTTTCTTCTAACACTAGATGTATTCATTTTCTATAACACATAATAAATACCCAAGAACAAAATCGCTGCCGTCAAACGCCTCGACAATCGACTCTAAGAGTTCAACAGAAGATGAGAATCGGACACAACAAACATGGCGCTGATGACTGGTGCATCAAAGACACAATCGCTCATAATACTGCTCATCTCTCACTCCCCTACGTTTGGCGGTAAACGCTGAAACAACGGGGTTTTGGTAATATCGGTTGTTTTCGACGCCAGTTTAACCCGACTGTTGAAATCGCTCAAAACAACCGAGTTCTGAAACAACCGATTTTCGGTCTTTTGTTTCTGTTATTCCCTGTAATATACGTAGAAATCAAACAGATATTGAAAAATTTTGACTCTCTCAGTTTCAAGATACTTAGATTCTAAATATGAAATTAAAGAGGGAAATAAAAAGAAGATTTAACCTACCCACAATGATTTTCTCAAACAGTGATAAATGGCTGAATACTGTCACAAGAAATCACCAATATCCTCTAACCGAATTTAAGTTTTTGAAAATCTGGTCAAAAATCATTGTGTAATCGGGGATCGCACCACTGTTTCGGAAATACGAATAGTCACTGTTCATGGATGAAAACTGAGGCTGAAGAATTCTCTTTCTCGTGTTAATTTGTCGGTTTTCAAAATTTAGTCGCATCTTCCCATAAACTGCTCTCAAGTGAAAAAATCACTCTAAACTGCGATTATCCTGATTGATGGTAGGAGCACTCTGTACTTTATGCTCTTCTCACTGCAGCCTCTTGTCCATTTTTCTGGTAGCATGCCGCTCTGGTTCTGCAAGTGGTCGAGCGCTTCTCGATTGTGCAGAGGTCGTTGATCATTTGTAAGATTGGTGGATAAGGACGAAAGGCAGCGAGGAAGATGAGGTTTTAATGTCCCGTCGACATCGTGGTTATTACAGTCGGAGCACAAGTCCTGATTGTTTAAAGGATGTGGAAACAGATCGATCGTGCGCCTTTAGAGGGGCCGTCCCGACATTTGCTCGAGCGAGTTAAAGGAAATTACGGAAAACCTAAATGAGGATGATTGGACGCGGATTTGAACCGTCAGTCTCCCTAATTAGAATGTATTGTCCAAACCATTGCGTTACCTTGTTCAGCGTGGGTGACAGTGTCTCGAATGGAGTTTACCTGTGAATTGGAATTGGACTATATACTTCTAAAAAATGGTTCAAATGGCTCTGAGCACTATGGGACTTAACAGCTGTGGTCATCAGTCCCCTAGAACTTGGAACCACTCAAACCTAACTAACCTAAGGACATCACACACATCCATTCCCGAGGCTGGATTCGAACCTGCGACCGTAGCAGTCGCACGGTTCCGGACTGCGCGCCTAGAACCGCGAGACCACCGCGGCCGGCCTATATATTTCTATTTGGGCGACGAGCGAGTACGGTGTCTGCCAAGTGTGTTAATATTCGACACAGAGAAGTGTTTGGATAAAGACTAGTGCCAGAATGACAAGTGAGAAGTGTAGTTTTGGAAGAATGAGATTAATTAAATTAAATTATGGGATTTTGGAGACACAGGGAAGTTGCAAATTGCATTAACAACGTGAATTTTAACGTCCAGCAGGACAGTGAACTGAAGAACTGTATTTACTAAACTTTCAAGAATATACAAATTTGTCGCATACCCTAGAGTGTTTAAAATGAACAGTATGGGTGCAGTAACGGGAATCAGTTGCGAATCGCAAGTATTATTCGAATAAATCAGTTAATGAAATGAATTATTGTCTTTAGAACTCCGAAGTTAGAGATCGTGAACTATTCAAACCAGGCATGAAGTCTTCAGTTAGGAATACACGCCCTACACTCCAATTGCCTCTGAGGTTAGTGACATACGTGGTTAGGTATGCAGTGAGAGTGCTACTTTGAAACGGACCAGTTTGTGAGGCACACCAGCTGCTCCTGAGTTGGTCGTCCGCACGTAGTGCGTGCGCTGGCCGCTATCCGAATGATGTCGCTGCGTTTGAACGCGGCCGCCAGCCCGAACAAAACGGGCATCAGCGCACCGCATGGCAGGCGCCTGTTGTTTGCGATGGAGCGCCAACTTTTCCCGCTGCGCCCTAATCCTCATGAATTGTAAATGGAAGCGAGCCCTTGATTAGTTGTCGTTTCGGAGCGCGCCCTGCGTCCCTGGCTCTACTCGATTACACACAATGCCAACTGGTAGCTGCTATCGGCAACCCGAGGACGGTCAGCCCACAACAGCAGCAGCGGCTCGCGCTAGTTTCTCAAATTAAACACCACCTGCAGGTGTGAACGTTTTGTCACACCAGTCAAATTCAAGAGGAATGCTTTTAAACATTTCCTGTTAATAACTCTCACTACATACGCTTTCGGAACTAAAAAATGGCTCTGAGCACTATGGGACTTAACTTTTGAGGTCATCAGTCCCCTACAACTTAGAACTACTTAAACCTAACTAACCTAAGGACATCACACACATCCGTGCCCGAGGCAGGATTCGAACCTGCGACCGTAGCAGCCACGCGGTTCCAGACTGCGGCGCCTAGAACCGCTCGGCCACCCCGGCCATCCTTTTGGAACTGCTTCCGGATAATATGATTTAGGTTATTATACCTTCTATTCTATATTATGTCGATGTCAGAGAGACGTGTAGCTTTAACCTTACCTAATTTTAAAACTAATTCCACCCTCCACTCACTACTTTAGTGTCTTAGCACATGGCACAAGGTTTTCTCGAGTAGCGCAGTATTATGGAGTGTGAAGAAAGAAGGAAAACTGCCCTAATCTAACGGGAATAAGAAATTTAAGGGTGCTGTTGCCATATTCATATTTATCTCCTTTCTCATTGATACGTTGGTAAAATAAAACAAATGATTCACTCATATAGGTATATGATGTACACGCTTTGTAGGACCGTTGTATTATATTTCTCCTGGGGCAGTGATACATATTCCATTGTTAACAAGTTATGTCGACTGTTTTGAAAATAATGTTTTGATGATAGCCGTCATGGATTTATCTTAAACTTGAGACTTGAGATAACATGGGTACTTAGAGAACGCTCTGTTGTTTTACTTGGACAATATGCTAGTTGTAACCAAAAAAGTTGTTGGCATTGCGTTATTACTGTTATAAGTGACAGGCCTTAAAAACCTTTTCGCTTAAGTTACTGCACATTATGAAAAAAATATTTTCGTATGATATCTATCATATAAAGATATTCTTATTGGTTGAAACAGTGGAATAGTCCATGCACAATGCAGTGACATTTTAAGTTACCTTCATATTCATTGTATACAGGACAGCATGTCAGAGAACGAGCGAGGAAAAAATTAGGGGTGCTGCATTTGAGAAAAAAACATATCGGTCAAGTATAAGCGATGTCAAAATATTTCCTATATGTTCAACTGCAATTTTACCAAGTTTCATTTCTTGCTAAGCATAGACTGCAACAGATAGTTCTCTCGTTGATTTGGTATATGAGTGATATACCCTCCTTTTAAACAGCACCCTAACGATGGGGATGTGCTTCAAAATGGCATTAGTGGTTAGTGTGACTGCTCTTTTTATTCAGCACGCAAAATATATTGAACATCTACTTGTTTCCCCTATCAGGACATTGTTTCCGTGCATTTGCCTGGCGGTTAGGGAAATCACGGATAACCTAAATCTGGATGGCCCAACGGGGGTTTCAACCGTCGCCCTCCCGAATGCAAGACTAGTGTTCTAACCATTGCACCACATCGCTCAGTGACAGGAAGCATAGTGGGTCGAACTGGGAGACACAAACTTTGAATGTTAAGAAGGTTAGTGTGAAGTATTTAACTCTTAAAAATACTAAGCAACGTATACTGAGAAGAAGAATGAACTGCGTGTAGCATATTGGTGCCTTTTATGTACTTTTATTATAACATGTTAGCTTTGTGAGTTAGTGGTAGACTAATCGCAACAGAATCATTAATGATTGAAAATTATTTGACATAAGTAATATGAAATCGATACGAAGAGTTTAAGGTTGGTTGTAAAAAGTACACGATGGTTCGAAATAATTCACAGATTGACAAGCACTGACTACGAAAACAGAGGAAGAAAGCTTACCTTTGCTAAGAAAATCTACGTGATTAAAGGTCTAATGTTTAGTGTTTCATAATGGGCTTAAGTAGACGTTTTCAAATATGCACATTTAATAGCATTTAAGCAATCAACATTAATGACATAAACTCTCTAGTAATTTTTTACCACCCCACACAGAGAATCTGGTGTTTCCCTGGCATCCACAGAAGCTGGAAGGTCAAGTTACTATCCTTTACCCGAAGTCGTTTAGTCACTTAGACAAAAAAAATGTACAAAGATATGAAACCGTTCTCTTAAGCGTATTATAATACACCAAAAACAAGTTTATAGTTCATTTTGACAATGTCTAAGATGTAGCCCCATATCCATGCAATAAAAGTAGACAAAGACAAATTGCACTAAAAGTACATAAAAATTTATCTGTAATCTGTTGAATATACACGAATATGATAGTGAACTCTCAGGTCCATTACGACAGGTTACACTTTGACTCTGAAATATGATCTAAAGATGGGCAGCATTACCCAAAGCCAGTAATTTTGAAATGATGGGCAGCATTGCCCAAAGCCAGTAATTTTGAAATAATTAAGCAGCGATCAATAGATAGAAAAATAAGCCTTTTTGTATAAAAAAGGATCACGGGTAAGTCCCATGCGACAAAAAATACACTTTTTCTTTGATACTCCGTACTATATCTTCGAATATGCGAAAAATTGAGAAATATCTTGATTCACGTAAGTGATTCTCCCCTACTGAAGTCTATTCGCTTCGAATAAGAATGGTGAGCAGGTTTAGGGGATGAGGAGAGGACTACAGTAACTCTGATGATAAATGTTACGGCACAGGTTCAAAAATTTGACGTTAATACCTTTCACGTTCTCTAAATACTCTGTGACTGAAGTACGTTTTGTACTCATCTACGTTGCTTAATTGTGCACATGCTGCTCTACATCGCGTGCATATTTAGTGCTTAGATACAGCCGTGGTATCAGCCTGTCAGGAAGTCCCGGAATGTACAACAGAGGGGTCTTAATTCTTCGAAAGGTTTCGTATAAATAACTCCTTATCATGATTTATCGCCCTCCCTTTAAATAAGAATGCTAATTTAAGAGGATTATCTCATTTCGTCGCAGCAATCGATTACTTTTTCTTTCAGGAGCTCGTTTAATCTTTTTCTCTTCGGTTGCTTTCACAGACACGCAGCTCTCGCCATCCTAAAGAAAAGGGGAATTAATTACGACTTGGCGACAAGGAAATGTTAGTCGCCAAGGCAATCTTAGATCTGCAAAGGCTGCCATTCTATCTTTAATCATTTAAAAGAACGTTCATTGTTTGCATCCACTCTGGCACTTACCCCACAGTGCAGTACGCTGTTCAAGTCAAGTGTAAATTGGGGCCTGATATGCACCATTTCGTATGATCAGGTGCTACTTTCTAGACACTCCGAAGTTGTTATTTTGTTCCAAACGACTTAACACAGGTTACGGCAAAAATGTCGTAATATAAGTAATGAAGTGAGATTCTGAATATGCCACGTGTAGTAGCTATTTTTACTCCGTTATGTACAATCTAATTCAGGGGTAAACAACTAACAGGTTCTTGCAGAACGACAACCAGTTACTTGCGAAGAACTATAACCAAGGCATAAAGGCGTGAATAGTCGTGGTCGGATCAAGGTAGCCCTCTAGAATATCTACTTAGAGTTCATTCGAATTCATATCTGCGCAAAGAGCGGGCCAATCTTGTACAGGTACGTTGATATTATGAAATCCTCCTTCCAGTGCTTTGTAAATTTGTGGCAAGATCTATGGGACCAAACTGTGGAGTTCATCGGTCCCTAGGCTTACACACAACTTAATCTAACTAACTTACAAGGATTTCTAAACCGCACGGCTACCCCGCGTGGTTCCTTCCAGTGCTAACAGACATAGCTAGAAAGAAAACAGTAGAAGTTTCTTTGAAATTCTCTGTCTTATGGCCACTACATAGGCCCATTGACTCCAACTATCATACTTCCTTCAAATTTTGCAGGAGCTGTATTCAGGAGGATCTGATTTCAACTAACCTGTGGTTATATTTGCTTTAGTTTCATACGCGGCGGTGATCCTTACTTAGTGGCTGATTCGTCCTCAATCCTGTTAAACTTTGCTGTTGCCACTAATGAGCTCTATGTCAACGTTGAACAACAACTCCTTTTCCATCGTGGAATGTGATTGATGTGGCACCTTCCTGGTCATGAAATTCAAGTTCCAATGCATCATGCCCAACTAGTATCGCTGTTAGAGACACAGTACGCAAGAGGAGGTCTACGGACAATAGCTGCTGTAAATTTATACTTGTCCACTTGCTGAAGCTGGCAATAAGCAGCTGGAAACACATGGAAAGTGCACATCTGTTATTCAGTCTACAGTCTTCAGTACAAGGTTTGTGCGCGTACGATGTACACCAGCCAGCGAAGGGAAGGGTGAAATGCTCTCATCTATGGAGAATTTAAGTCAGCTGGACAGTAATGGATGGTGTGCATTATCATCGTGCTGTCAACTCCAGTAAGTGAACGAGTTGCTGCGATAAGTTTTTAAATAAGTCTTGAGAAGAGGAAGTGGATTATCGAATAAAATGTAAACGGTGCTATTTAAAAAAGGCTACTGCTCCTCATATCTTCGTAACGAATAAATTTACAAGAAAGGAAATTATGCTGGTTAATATCGTCTTGTTAGCTAAACAAAATTTACTTGAAATGTACACTCCTGGAAATGGAAAAAAGAACACATTGACACCGCTGTGTCAGACCCACCATACTTGCTCCGGACACTGCGAGAGGGCTGTACAAGTAATGATCACACGCACGGCACAGCGGACACACCAGGAACCGCGGTGTTGGCCGTCGAATGGCGCTAGCTGCGCAGCATTTGTGCACCGCCGCCGTCAGTGTCAGCCAGTTTTCCGTGGCATACGGAGCTCCATCGCAGTCTTTAACACTGGTAGCATGCCGCGACAGCGTGGACGTGAACCGTATGTGCAGTTGACGAACTTTGAGCGAGGGCGTACAGTGGGCATGCGGGAGGCCAGGTGGACGTACCGCCGAATTGCTCAACACGTGGGGCGTGAGGTCTCCACAGTACATCGATGTTGTCGCCAGTGGTCGGCGGAAGGTGCACGTGCCCGTCGACCTGGGACCGGACCGCAGCGACGCACGGATGCACGCCAAGACCGTAGGATCCTACGCAGTGCCGTAGGGGACCGCACCGCCACTTCCCAGCAAATTAGGGACACTGTTGCTCCTGGGGTATCGGCGAGGACCATTCGCAACCGTCTCCATGAAGCTGGGCTACGGTCCCGCACACCGTTAGGCCGTCTTCCGCTCACGCCCCAACATCGTGCAGCCCGCCTCCAGTGGTGTCGCGACAGGCGTGAATGGAGGGACGAATAGAGACGTGTCGTCTTCAGCGATGAGAGTCGCTTCTGCCTTGGTGCCAATGATGGTCGTATGCGTGTTTGGCGCCGTGCAGGTGAGCGCCACAATCAGGACTGCATACGACCGAGGCACACAGGGCCAACACCCGGCATCATGGTGTGGGGAGCGATCTCCTACACTGGCCGTACACCACTGGTGATCGTCGAGGGGACACTGAATAGTGCACGGTACATCCAAACCGTCATCGAACCCATCGTTCTACCATTCCTAGACCGGCAAGGGAACTTGCTGTTCCAACAGGACAATGCACGTCCGCATGTATCCCGTGCCACCCAACGTGCTCTACAAGGTGTAAGTCAACTACCCTGGCCAGCAAGATCTCCGGATCTGTCCCCCATTGAGCATGTTTGGGACTGGATGAAGCGTCGTCTCACGCGGTCTGCACGTCCAGCACGAACGCTGGTCCAACTGAGGCGCCAGGTGGAAATGGCATGGCAAGCCGTTCCACAGGACTACATCCAGCATCTCTACGATCGTCTCCATGGGAGAATAGCAGCCTGCATTGCTGCGAAAGGTGGATATACACTGTACTAGTACCGACATTGTGCATGCTCTGTTGCCTGTGTCTGTGCGCCTGTGGTTCTGTCAGTGTGATCATGTGATGTATCTGACCCCAGGAATGTGTCAATAAAGTTTCCCCTTCCTGGGACAATGAATTCACGGTGTTCTTATTTCAATTTCCAGGAGTGTATTTTAGTTTGTTTATAGACGAAAAGTCATTTAGTGTAATCAAGACAAATAGGATACACTACGATTAATGGAGTTGACTGAAAAATCCGGAAGGAGAACGACGCATTTTTCATTAAGCTCAGAGAAATTCGAGCGTATATCATAGTCATCACTCGCCTGTATAATCCACGAATGAATCAGGAAAGGGAGGAAATCATGTTGTTATACCAAACACCGATCGCCACACATCATAAAGTGGTCCACGGAGCTTCATTTCAGACGTCGGTCTCTTTTTTTTTTCAATTTCTAAGTTACTTTCGTTCTAAAGAACCTGGAAAATGGACATAAGGTTCATCGTGTCCGTGCGGCGTGAGACAGCCCTTGTTCCGTGTATTCCTCGACAGTAGCTACTCCTTGGCAGTTAGTAACGGCATAGTTTGCCACACTGCTTACTGTGAAGAGGAAAATATCACTATCCTACACTTCGCGGACCGTCACATTTGGAATTTTCACTTAGGTCACTGCTGCAAGTAATACCTAGTGATGTTTCGTTACAGTGACCCCCCGTCGGAGACAGTACTGAGACACAGGCAATGTACGCGGTCCTCTCACTTTGCCCGTCTGTGCGCTGTCAGTTGTTTATCAATGAAAGGGTACAGAGCGCGAGGAAGCTAAGCGCCCCTTCAGTGGTAGCCGCTTAGCAGCGCTGCCGATGGCGCATGCCGGAGGTATACGAGCCGCAGTGACAGCCTCTGAATGGCGGTGCAGCTGCCGTCTCCGTGGTCTGCTTCACCGCGAGTGGCGGCCACAAATTGTGATTCCACCTGTAACTATGCAACGAAGGCAACGGCAGCGTTCACACTGCGCCACACACACACATCATTATTTCAAATGCGGGAACGCAGCACTGCTAACGCACGTGTCCCCAGCGCAGTAGCTGCTGCAGAGAGGACCTGGTTGGTTGGTACTATTACGGACAATGGTACTGAATACGGGAACGCACGGACCAAACACCAACACAGAGATTTTGCCGATTAAACTGGCAAGTGGCCTGCCATACGGAATCTGTAACACGGTAGTTATAGCAACGAGATCGCAAAGAAGAATCCGTAGTAGTCCATCATAGGGCAAAGCGAAACAAATTTCACTGGCATGCCCAGAACAAAGAAATACTTAATGGGTAATGTTTATTTCCACCAAATATTACCAATACAGAAAACATTGTAGTATCTAAAATACTTTACATATTCAGTACATGCAAAGCTTTATTTCAGGCATACATCTCAGCTCCATGTTAATATTGATTTCAAACCTGACGAACATTTAAGTCATTTTGATGTTCTTTCATTCATGAAGTAATCAGCAAATTCTGTTTGGATGTATTTAGTTTCCTAGCAGGGAGCTGCCTGCTGGCATCTATCGCATGCTCTAGGACTCAGTCCATTCCTTGTAAACATAGTCCACACCATTATGAAGCCAGCTTGCACAGTACATTTTCGACAACTTAAGTCCGTGGCTTCTTACGGTCTGCGCCACAGTCGAACCCTACCATCGGCTCTTGCAAACCGAAATGGAGACTCACATGACCAGACCACCGTTCTCCATTGGTCTAGGGCCCAACCGGAGTGGTCACGAGCCCAGCAGATGTGCTGCAGGCGATGTCTTGCTGTTAGCAAAGGCACTCGCGTCGGCGGTCCGCTGCCACAGAGGATTAACGCCAGATTTCACGGCACTGTCCTGAAGTATACGTTCGTCATACGTCCCACATTGATTTTTGCGGTTATTTGACGCAGTGTTGCTTGTCTATTAACACTGACAACGCTACGCAACGCCGCTGCTCTCGGCCGTTAAGTGAAGGCTGCCGTCCACTGAGTTGACCGTGCTGACAGTTAATGCCTGGAATTTGGTATTCTCGGCACACTCTAGATATTGTATACCTCGGAATACTGAATTCCCTAATGATTTCCAAAATGGAGTGTCCATGCGTCTAGCTCCAACTACTCTTCCGCGTTCAAATTCTGTTAACTCCGGTCGTGTGGGCAAAACTACGTCGGAAAGCTTTCCACATGAATCACGTGAGCTCAAATGACAATTTCGCCAAGGCACTGCCCTTTTATACCTTATGTACGCGACACTACCGGCTTCTGCATATGTGTATATCGTTATCCTATGACTTTCGTCACCTCACTGTATATTTATTTCTATGCTCCTTCATTCAGGAAGTAATCAGCAAATTCTGTTCGGATGCATTTAGTAGCATTTCCTGGTAGAGTCTGCAAGGCCAGCATCACAAAGTTTGTCCTCGAGCTTATACTCATGTCTATCTCTGACGAAGTTATGGAGAAGGCAGCAAGTTTTTATTGTAATTTCTGCCCAGTCTTGTCGAACATTTAGTTACACATCTCCACTTATTGTTCAGTATTTTACGCAACTTGTACACAGCTTGTGGCGCCACGAACGTGCGTTTTGAATGTGATTCCCGCTCGCTAGCTGCCCCTCTGTCAGCGGAAGCGCTAACAGGTGCGGCCACGTCACGCGCGCGCCCGTGCCGGCAGCTGGCTGGCTGCAGTAAAACGCATCTCTTCCAACACTCCCGGCTCCCACTCGCCTACAACCACTGTCGTACGTCCGGAAACCTAATTACACGCATTGCAATGTTAGAGGCACTGCTTGTTTCGGCTGCGTGTTTCCACCGGTATTTTCTTCACCTTTAGTCTCTGTGAATGGTTCAAATGGTTCAAATGGCTCTAAGCACTGTGGGACTTAACACCGGAGTTCATCAGTCCCCTAGACCTAGAACTACTTAAACCCAAATAACCTAAGGACATCACACACATCCATGCCCGAGGCAGGATTAGAACCTGCGACCGTAGCAGTAGCGCGGTTCCGGACTGAAGGGCCTAGAACCGCTGAGCCACAGCGGCCGGCCTCTGAGAATGGAATTTACGTCTTAAGAATACTATGACGTCCTGGTTAGTCATTTTGTTTATAGAGCAAAGACGACACTTCTTCATAGGTCGGTGGAGCAGTATTTGAGTTATTTGCAGGTGAAACGTTCTCGGGCTGCACAGTCACCTGGAACGCGCGAACAGAGCTACAACGCTGAGTATCTGAGGCGGTAAGAGCTTTTCCCGTCAAAGGCGAAACTCAGTGGTCGAGTCCCGGTCAGCATAGTATTTTAATGTGAAAGGAAGTTTCAAAACAGCACACACTCCATTGCGAAGTGAAAATTTCATTCTGGAGATTCCGTAGAGTCCCAATTAACCAACATGACCTTATTGTTATAGTTACGGATGTTTCTACGGCAATTTCTGAATACCAAATCCAAAGCTATTCTGCTCTCCACTCATGCATTCTTTGTTCAAGTGTGATATATCGGAGTTTTTGCATCCAAGAACTGGTTTGGGCAAATAGTGAAGACCGAACTCAATGGTGAAATTAAAATTGTTCGGATTCTGTTGGTCAATGGATGAAATGATATGTTAAGAACGTAGAATGAGAGTATTACTAAATTAGTAACCTGAGGCGCCTTGTCACGGTCCGTGTGACTCTCCCCGTCGGAGGGTCGAGTCCTCCCTCGGGTGTGGGTGTGTGTGTGTCGTCGTTACCGTAAGTTAGTAATCAGCTAGATTAAGTAGTGCGTAAGCTTAGCGACCGATGACCTCCGCAGTTTGGTCCCACAGGATCTTACCACACATTTCCATTTTCTAAATTACTCTCGTTGAAAACAGTCATGAAAACGAAACAGTACTTTTGTAATTTTTCCTAGGTTTTTGTATTTATTTTCTGGTCGCATTAAAAATGTTTCGAGGCACTAATGAGTACAGTAAAATTTAAAGAGAGTATAGAATAATGATGGCCAAATAAGTGCACCCCTTCCCTCAAGCTTTCTGAGACGAGACATTTCTTTTTAAGTATGTCTGCCAACATAGGCAAGAGGCCTGGCTGTTAATCCCGTTGCAGCCACAGTGATGACAGTGCTACTAGTCTAATATCCGTTACAAAATGTGTCAGTCTGCAAGGTATTATAATTGAAGGGTAGCGTTCACAACTCAACTGCTCATCAAAGACATTAGTAGAACAACTTTATGACGGACAGTCTGTACCAGGTATTTGAATTCACATATGCTGTTTGTCTTATTGACTTAATACATGATAGATTTCTTTGGATCAATAGTGAGGCTTGTGGAAATTTACATCCATATTATGTTTGAAAGTGATGTCATTAGTCCATAGTGACATAGACTGAAACTTTTGATACGATACTAGATGCAGAAGTCAGTTATTCTGTCCAAACGAAATTGGCATAGTTACTGGTAAAGAGAAATCTTCGGACTAAATCACCATCCTGTAGATTTATCTGGATGGCACTTTCATCCATCCTCGAATTCATGCTACTCTGCACACTGAGATTCCATTTACAAATACAATGGTTTAACGACAGGCAATGATGCCTTCTGTTGACTCCTAGTTGGCTTCAAATGGTTCAAATGGCTCTGAGCTCTATGGGACTCAACTTCTCAGGTCATTAGTCCCCTAGAACTTAGAACTAATTAAACCTAACTAACCTAACGACATGACACACATCCATGCCCGAGGCAGGATTCGAATCTGCGACCGTAGCGGTCTCGCGGTTCCAGACTGCAGCGCCTAGAACCGCCACTTCGCCCGGCGACTCCTAGTTGGGATGTAGACTATTCATATTGTGGTTCTGCTTTGAAAGCAGTCTAATCGTTTCAAATATCAATGCAATGGGCAGTTTGTAGAAATACTGGTGGCAACTGATGAGCGGAAAATAGATTTACTTTGTATTCAGTGAGGCAGCTAAGACAGTCCATCTCAAATATACTCAGAATGAATAAATATACCATGTGGTTCTCGCCAAGTTATAGCGGAAAAGAGGGCAAATTTATCAAGTAATATTTATCGTTTATGATTGCCGATTTGCGACACGAACTTTTTTTTCCTTTCTAATGGAATTGTAACGCTAACCAAAACGGCCTAGCTGTGCTGGTACTGCGAACGGCTGAAAGCAAGGGGAAACTACAGCCGCAATTTTTCCCGAGGGCATGCAGCTTTACTTTATGATTAAATGATGATGGCGTCCTCTTGGGTAAAATATTCCGGAAGTAAAATAGTCCTCCATTCGGATCTTCGGGCGGGTACTACTCAAGAGGACGTCGTTATCAGGAGAAAGAAAGCTGGCATTCTACGGATCGGAGCGTGGAATGTCAGATCCCTAAATCGGGCAGAGAGGTTAGAAAATGTAAAAAAGGAAATGGATAGGTTAAAGTTAGATATAGCGGGAATTAGTGAAGTTCCGTGGCAGGAGGAACAAGACTTTTGGTCAGGTGAATACAGGGTTATAAATACAAAATCAAATAGGGGTAATCCAGAAGTAGGTTTAATAATAATAAAAAATAGGAGTGCGGATAAGCTACTACAAACAGCATAGTGAACGCATTATTTTGGCCGAGATAGACACGAAGCCCACGCCTACTACAGTAATAAAAGTTTATATGCCAACTAGCTCTGCAGATGCCGAAGAAATTGATTAAATGTCTGATGAGATAAAAGAAATTATTCAGATAGTGAAGGGACACGAAAATTTAATATTCATGGGTGACAGGAATTCGATAGTAGGAAAAGGGAGAAAAGGAAATGTAGTAGGTGAATACGGATTGGGGGTAAGAAATGAAAGAGGAAGCCGCCTGGCAGAATTTTGCACAGAGCATAACTTAATCATAGCTAACACTTGGTTCAAGATTCAGAAAGAAGGTTGTATACATGGAATAATCCTGGAGATACTAGAAGGTATCAGATAGATTATATAATGGTAAGACAGTGATATAGGAACCAGGTTTCAAATTGTAAGGCATTTCCAGGGGTAGATATGCACTCTGATCACAATCTGCTGGTTATGAACTGTATATTAAAACCGAAGAAACTGCAAAAAAGGTGGGAATTTAAGAAGATGGGACCTGGATAAACTGACTAAACAAGAGGTTGTACAGAGTTTCAGGGAGAGCATAAGGGAACAATTGATAGGAATGGGGGAAAGAAATACAGTAGAAGAAGAATGGGTAGCTTTGAGGGATGAAGTAGTGAAGGCAGCAGAGGATCAAGTACGTAATAAAAAGACGAGGACTAGTAGAAATCCTTGGGTAACAGAAGAAATATTGAATTTCATTGATGAAAGGAGAAAATATAAAAATGCAGTAAATGAAGCAGGCAAAAAGGAATACAAACGTCTCAAAAATGAGATCGACAGGGAGTTCAAAATGGCTAAGCGGGGATGGCTAGAGGACATTTGTAAGGATGTAAAGGCTTATCACATCAGGGGTAAGATAGATACTGCCTACAGGAAAATTGAAGAGACCTTTTGAGAAAAGAGAACCACTTGTAGAAATATCAAGAGCATAGATGGAAACTCAGTTCTACGCAAAGAAGGGAAAGCAGAAAGGTGGAAGGAGAATAGAGAGGGTCTATGCAAGGGCGATGTACTTGAGGACAATATTATGGAAACGGAAGAGGATGTAGATGAAGATGAAATGGGTGATATGATACTGCGTGAAGAGTTTGACAGAGCACTGAAAGACCTGAGTCGAAACAAGGCCCCGGGAGTAGACAACATTCCATTAGAACTTCTGAAAGCCTTGGGAGAGCCAGTCCTGACAAAACTCTACCATCTGGTGAGCAAGATGTATGAGACAGGCAAAATACCCTCAGACTTCAAGATGAATATAATAATTTCAATCCCAAAGAAAGCAGGTGTTGACAGATGTGAAAATTACCGAGCTATCAGTTTAATAAGTCACAGCTGCAAAATACTAACGCGAATTATTTACAGACGAATGGAAAAACTGGTAGAAACCGACCTCGGGGAAGATCAGTTTGGATTCCGTAGAAATATTGGAACACGTGAGGCAATACTAACCCTACGACGTATCTCAGAAGAAAGATTGAGGAAAGGCAAACCTACGTTTCTAGCATTTGTAAACTTAGAGAAAGCATTTGACAATGTTGACTGGAATACGCTCTTTCAAATTCTGAAAGTGGCAGGGGTAAAATACAGGGAGCGAAAGGCTATTTACAATTTGTACAGAGACCAGATGGCAGTTATAAGAGTCGATGGGCACGAAGGGGAAGCAGTGGCTGGCAGGGGAGTGAGATAGGGTTGTAGCCTATCCCCGATGTTATTCAATCTGTATATTGGAAAGCAGTAAAGGAAACAAAAGAAAAATTCGGAGAAGAAATTAAAATCCATGGAGAAGAAATAAAAACTTTGAGTTTCGCCGATGACATTGTAATTCTGTCAGAGACAGCAAAAGACCTGCAAGAGCTGCTGAACGGAAATGACAGTGTCTTGAGAGGGGGATATAAGATGAACAGCAACAAAAGCAAAACGAGGATAATGGAATGTAGTCGAATTAAGTCGGGTGATGCTGAGGGAATTAGGTTAGGAAATGAGACACTTAAAGTAGTAATGGAGTTTTGCAAATTGAGGAGCAAAATAACTGATGATGGTCGAAGTAGAGAGGACATTAAATGTAGACTGGCAATGGCAAGGTAAGCATTTCTGAAGAAGAGAAAGTTGTTAACATCGAGTATAGATTTAAGTGTCAGGACGTCGTTTCTGAAAGCATATTTTGGAGTGTAGCCATGTATGGAAGTGAAACGTGGACGATAAATACTTTGGACAGGAAGAGAATAGAAGCTTTCGAAATGTGGTGCTACAGTAGAATGCTGAAGATTAGATGGATAGATCACATAACTAATGAGGAGGTATTGAATAGAATTGGGGAGAAGAGGAGACTTGACTAGAAGAAGGAATCGGTTAGTAGGACATGTTCTGAGGCATCAATGGATGACCAATTTAGTATTGGAGGGCAGCGTGGAGGGTAAAAATCGTAGAGGGAGACCAAGAGATGAATACACTAAGCAGATTCAGAAGGATGTAGGTTGCGGTAGGTACTGGGAGATGAAGAAGCTTGCACAGGGTAGAGCAGCATTCAGGGCTGCATCAAACCAGTCTCAGGACTGAAGACCACAACAACAACAACAATGGAATTGTACAACTTCTAAGAGACCTTCAACGATGTAGCGCATATATACAGCAGTAGAAAATGTTAATATCGTTTATCGCGACTATCGCTAAACTACGAGGGTTATTCGGAAAGTGAGGAACCATCGGTCGCGAAATGGAAACCACAGCGAAAATCCGATGAAGTTTTGCACAGGTGTGTTGAGAAATCTCTCTAGTATGCCCGTTGATCACGTTACGTCGTTCATTTTAGTTCTGGCGCACAGGGATCGCATAAAGATACCTAGAACAATAGTGTCTCCCGCCAAGTACAAGGGCCTGGTGAGATATTTCGCCTGAAGCTATGCAGCCAACGTTACATAAATGTCGTGCGGTTACTTTTTCAATAATCGTCTAAGCCGCATTCTGTAGGGCAATGAAGATGCTCTTGTATCGTTTTCAGTTGGAAATGTTTGATTACCCACAATACAGCCCATAATTGTCTCCCTCTGAGTTTCATCTTTGCTCACACGAACCGCTGGCTATGAAGACAACATTTTGGCACAGACGACGAGCTGTAGACAACGCTACGACAAGCGTCTAAGTCGGGTCGGCGACTATGGATATAAATAGCTGGGAGTTGTAGACAACTGTTGCAAATAAAACAGTTTTGATTTTCGCCTTGGTTTCCATTTGGCGACCTGTCGTTCCTTACTTTCCGAATAGCCCTCGTATTAGAGCAGTGGTGCGTTTATATGCTGTAGGGTATCCACATCGTACCAAACCATCGCCATCTGTGTTTTCAAGCGTTATAAAAAAACATTCTAGAAACTGGAAGTGTGGAGAATGCAACACGCCAAGGAAAAAGAGGAGAAAATAATGACAGCAAGGAAACTCACATTTTAGTAGCAGGAACACAGAATGCAGTTGTCAGTAACAGGCATCTTGGAAGTAGGGATCAACCAAATGAGTGCTTTGCGAGCACTACATTCCATCGCTTCTCATCCTCTTCACATTTTGCTGCATGTACAGCTTCATGATAATGGCTTCCGGGTTACAGTTCTCCGAATATTATCTGCGAAAAGTACAAAGTGCATATCTACGCAGCATTTAGTTTAAGGAAGAGGCATTGTTTTGCAAACCGAGAGCAAATCAGTGTTCGTAGTAGGCATTAATTGTCAGTTGAAAATGCACGCAGACTCTAAGAAATGGACGAAAACAACACTGTTGGTCTATCAACGTTTGTTGTGTGTTTTTTTTTAATCTGAAACATTGATTGCTGTTTTATTAATGGGAATATAAATACACTCAAGCATCTCGAGTTTCTAAGACATGCTGTTCCTGCACTTAGTGAAAGACAACTCACTGGACATAAGGCAATCAATGTGGTACCAACAAAACCGACGTCACGTCCAATCGGCAAATGTATGACAGACGCTCGTAAGAGAACGTTTGTAAAGCTCTTCTGTATCTTTTTCCTTGGCGAAAATTAAAACATAGGGTGTATTAGGAAACACCTGCGACCCCAAAATGTATGAAATGTATTACAACACGGGCCTGTGCTGCCGGTAAATCCGGATGAAATTCAACGTCCATTATTGCTTCTCCAGAATCACTTTATTGCATTTAGCAACGCACAAGGTTAACATTTTGAGCACTTAGTATTGCAACCGCACCTGTGTTATGTGTTTGCTGGCATTTGGTATAAAAGGGGAGACGTTAGTGAAACTTCATTTCCTGACGCCGGGGCAGCGGCTCGCGGCGCTTTTATCTTGATGTTATTTGATCAAATACCACCCATGTTACGTTATTGAAGTTCTCTTAAAAGGTTTCTTTCAAGTTCCACGGAAAAAGTATTTAGTTGGATTAGAAAATGTAAAATTGGTGTCGTAATTTAGCGACAATGAACGATGAAAATTACTTGTTAACGTTAGGAAATTTGCCGTATTGTCCGCTACAACTTGGCGAAAACCGCCCCTCGACTGATCCATTCATTCTGGATAAATTTGGAGTGGCCTAGCCTGTCTTAACTGTCTGAACCTGTATATCCGCAGTAAAGATATTCAAACACTGTTCTCCTCAGAGTTAGATGGCAGCATCGTTGGTGACTTTCCTCGGGTATGTCTACAAAGTTAGGGAGATCTGTGTGTGTGTGTGTTCGTGAGAGAGAGAGAGAGAGAGAGAAAGAGAGAGAAAGAGAAAGAAAGAGAGAGAGAGAGAGAGAGAGAGAGGGAATGAGAAAGAAAGAATTACGAAGAAAAGAAGGAGAGAAAGAGTGTAACACAGAGACTGAGACAGCGAAAGGGAAAGAAAATATTTTAAAAAAGGGATAATCGCGAGTAGGACTCAAGCTATGAGGATTACGAACTAACTTAATTATGTGTGGGGTGCGGCGCTTGAATCCGGGCAAACTGAAATCTGAATTTCCCGCCATATCATAGTTCCGCCGGAGATCGCGATTGGCGTTCTCGAAATTCACAGGCATCTAGTAAAGAGTCAGAACTTCGAAATGGCCGAGATGTTACGGACAAGTGCGGAGTACAGCCGAAGAGCCGCGATTATCGAAAGTCTTCACGCTGGGCGTTCGCCCACTGAAATAGTTCGATTCTTCGGGTAGTCGAGGTATACTGTTTACAATATTGTGGCCAAGTATAATGTTTCGGAGAAGTCTGGGGAAGTTCCACCAACCCGGCGAGGAAACCTCATTCGAGGAAACGCATGTCACGAACCGTGTCAGTCATCTAAAATGCTCGCGCGCTGATTTCGGAGGATCCGGGGCAATCACTGAGGAATGTGGGGGAGTATTGAATGTCAGAGAGCGACCAATGCGTCGGATAGCAGAGGAAGACCCCTTACGAACTATTTAGTCCAAAACTGGCTCTCCGTTGACGTTGACGAGTTCTGGTCAGAGAAATTCCGACCTCCGAAAAGCCCGGATTTGAAACTCCTCGACTATTGTGTCTGGAGCGTAGCCGAAAGAGTTGCCTGTAAGATGAGGCACCATAATGTCGCATCTCTACACACCGCTATCGATGCAGCATTCGCGGATATGGACAGCGCTGTTTTAAAGAGTGCGTGCGATCGCTTCAGGAAAAGATTGTCGGTGTTCATTGCGGCTGAAGGGGGTTACATCGAGTAATGTTACTCTTGAAAGATACCACTATTTTTTTGTAAAAGCATTTTCATTTTCATTTGTATTTTGTTTTCCTAAATTTGTTTTTAAGAAAAGTTTCATTTGTCCGGACTTAAGGACCGCACCCTGTATGTAGCTAGTTAATATATAGATTCTGATGAGTCAGTTAACGAGTATGCAAAATACGTGAAGCAAATGCCCGTATCATTTGATTGCATTGATCAGTAATTTAATTTTTTTACGCCGCGAAGGGACTATAAACCTTCGTATTTGACACAAATTTCAATTTGATACGTCCAACTATTCCTGAGAAAACGTGGTCATAACAGACGGACAGACAGATGGACAAGAAAGTGATCTTATAAACCTTGTGTGACTGCGGTACAGAACCCTATAAAAGAGCAACAAAATGAGAAGAGCTAACAATGAAACGTAAGAGAAACAAGGGTAGCTCGGCAGAATACGAATGATAGAGGTGAGAGACAGAGAAATAGGGACTAAATGCCGTAAATTCAGGGGCAGAGGCAAAATTGGAGTCCGGAATTTGACAGGGAAAGTTTGGCCGACCAGAAGAGCTGCGGCGGGTAATGACCAGCGGGCGGAGGGAGCTGTCAGCGGAGGGCGGCTGGAGGCTCCAGGCTCCAGGCTCCAGGCTGCCGCTCTGCCCGCCGCCCCGCGTATCGACCGCACTTCCGGCTGCTGCCCCTCGTCACCTGCCACCCGCCCCCCACCCACAATTCCCCCTCCCCTCTTCCCGACGCTGTTACTCAGCCGCCACTCACCCACTCCGAGCATCGCTCAGTGTTCCCTCACACTTTGGCAGTACTGCTAATTTGGACGCGCGAGCAGCGTTAAAATTATTCGGATCCAGACAGAGCCAGATATGTCACCACATCATGTCACACTTGTTTTCGCTTGCGTATTACAATCTTGTAGTCGAATTAGACAATAAAACGCCACAGAGAGTACACTGTTTCTCCTTTTCTAGTCGGGGACTGAGTATTAAATGTGTTTCTGATCCTCACACCTATCAAGTGAACACGGCGTTCGGTACAATGCCGGACTGTCAACAACTCAACAAGATGCGAGCTTAAGGAATGTCAGACCAGCTTCTTCACTGGACAGAAGATTTCCTAGCAAATAGAACACAGCACCTCACCGTATCATTATTTACGGAGAAAAAATCCTCAGACGAAAAATAAACCTTGTGTGCGTACCCAAGCGCGTGTTATAGAACCATTACCATTCACTACATATACAGGGTATCAGGAGCAGAGGTAAGATATTATGATCATTGATACCTTAATATGCACCGACTTCGGTGTGTTAGTTGATTTTTCTCTTCGTCTTACAGTCTTTCCACAAACACGTCACATAATTCACTACCTGATGTTTTCTGCATGGTGTAACTGCACCACGAAGTGGTGTATACCTGTCAGTTTAGACTAACCGTTTTGCGTCCACGCGTCCACTCGTCAATACCTGACCTGCTGCCCATGGGAAAATAGACACCATTAATGGCTTACTTGTGACATGCATACTTGGAGGTGTTAACGAAGCTGAAACATGTTACTTATAATAGGTACAGTTATTAGTTTGCAAATTAAGTTCAGTATATTGCAGAAATGGAAAATGCTGCTGATGTGTGGTTTTTACAGAATGGATTGGTAGTCAGGGACTCGTATTGTTAGCCAATAAACAGAGGGCATTAACACTTAGAAAGTTTTTTTTTCTGTGGAGATGTTGCGCTTTCTAATGAAATCTGGTTCTGTTCCGGTGCCAGTGACGACCGTGTGTTGGTTGGAAAGAGGCCAGCTGAAGGCCTGTACCAACATGTCTACGTGATAGACACACTGGACATACACCTGAAGTTATGGTCTGGGATACGAGTCCATATGACAGCAGGAGCACTTCCGTTGTTATCCCATGCGCCGTGACTGCAATTCAGTTTAGTGGTTCTAACTGTCGTGCTGCCATGATCATAATTCCAGAGGGTATTTCCAACAGGATAACGGTCGTCCATATACCACTGTTTTAACGCAATATGCTTTACAGAGTGTAGAGATGTGGCCTTGGCCTGCTCGATCACCAGATGTGTGTCAAGGAGCACATATAGGACATCATTGGACGATAACTCCAGCGTCATCCACAAACAGCATTAACCGTCCCTCTACTAAAATGTAAATGTCGTATGACTAGGGCGTCGCGTCGGATAGACCGTTAGCCGGGTGCAGTCTTTCTATTCGACGCCACTTCAACGACTTCCGTCTCGATGGGGATGAAATGATGATGAGTAGAACAACACAACACCCAGTCCCTGAGTGGAGAAAATCTCCGACTCAGCAGGAAATCGAACACGGCCCCTTAGGATTGACATTCTATCGCGCTGACCACTCAGCTACCGGGGAAGCACGTCCCGCTACTGACCGACCACGTGCCCCAGGCATGGAACTCCATCCTATAAACTGACAACAGGCACCTGTGCAACATAGAGCATGCACGATTGCATGCCTGAATTCAACATTCTGGCGGCTACACGATTTATTAATGGACCTACGTTCATAATTGCAACGGCTTATCTCGCGCTCACAATAATCTGTGACTTTGCAATGTTAGTTCTATATCGATACTTTCAGTTTCTTTGACGAGCTTAAACTGTTAACTATCCATTCAAAAAAATGGTTCAAATGGCTCTGAGCACTATGGGACTTAACTGCTGAGGTCATCAGTCCCTTAGAACGTAGAACTACTTAAACTGAACTAACCAAAGGACATCACACACATCCATGCTCGAGGCAGGATTCGAACCTGCGACCGTAGCCGTCACAAGGCTCCAGACTGTAGCGCCTAGAACAGCTCGGCCACCCCGGCCGGCAAACTATCTATTCTGACAACCGCTGAAGTTCTAAGAGAACAATGGGAAACTTGCAGTTGCTACAACTGTCGTGGCATCAGCGAGTGTTGACTGGAAACATCTAAACTCTTCGCGTAACACCAGGAAAAAAATTGTCGACGTCGAACTTGCTGACAAAAGTGGTTATGGAACATGAACACCTCAACCAATCCATTCCTGACCTACAAGTCGATGTACATAGTACTTAAAACTGGATTTAAGAAGGGCGAACATCTCACCATTTAGTAAATGTTTAGAATGCGACTTATTGACAACAAATCTACTGGAAAACGTGGGTTCCATACTACTCCATAACCAGGTACCGGAAGCCATGTGTTCATTGTATCAAACTACTCAGCTAGTGCTGGAACCGTTTCTGAAACTTCGTCTGTGAAATTCATATCCATTCTGCATTTTGTAATACGTGACTAAATACATACGTGATAGAAAAATTCGTGCGGTAGCGTTCTCGCTTCCCACGCCCGGGTTCCCGGGTTCGATTCCCGGCGGGGTCAGGGATTTTCTCTGCCTCGTGATGGCTGGGTGTTGTGTGATGTCCTTAGGTTAGTTAGGTTTAAGTAGTTCTAAGTTCTAGGGGACTGATGACCATAGATGTTAAGTCCCATAGTGCTCAGAGCCATTTGAACCATTTGATAGAAAAATGTAAATGAACGAGTTAGTGTAAAGACAGAAACTAAAAGAAAAATAACAAACCTTTTTTCAAAGGGCGTTTGATGGTATTATGGCACGTCAATTCTCTACCCCCCCCGTCCCCCTCTTCCATTCATCATCACTTTTTCTAAAATTTCAGATTCCAGCACTAAGAACTGCACATTCTTCATCTGGAAGAAGTTTCTGTTCATCTCAATTCGTAACGTTTGTTGAAGCTTCATGACAGATGAAACTGTATACCAGCCTTCAAGATTTGGAATCAAACCCGACTGTCTATTGACTTTCGCGGGCAATACTCATACTGTCTGTGCTGTCTTGGCACGTCACATCCTCCGATTAAGCTCCAACCCGCAGTACCTGCCTCATTATTATGGGTATTCGTTTCTGAGTGATCTTAAGTTTATCGGCGTCTTTTCGTCTTTCAGGAGGGAACGTTATGGTGTTTTTAGCGTCCTAACGACGATGAACATCTGTTAGATGTCTGCCTATTCCCATCTTTATTTTTCTATTTTTTAGTTTTGACCATGAGATCTTCAGAAATAAAGCTACGACGACGTATGAAGTGAGAGGTAACATTTGAAATGCGGTTTTGCTGGATATGATAATAACGATGATGGGTAACTCATAGCTGGGCGTAACCTTTTCGACGCGACATCACTTCGGTGGGTTCCTGGTTATGTCTTGAGTACATTGTTGCAGACTGTGACGATTAGAGTGGAACGTCGTGTATGTGTTTTTAAAGAAAATGATACGAAGAAAATGGTCAACCCTAGTGCCGGTCGGCAACTTACTGCACTCAAATAGACCCAAAATGGTCCCAGACCTTAACATCACCATTCTACAAAGGGAACACTGTCAAAAGGATCACTTGCTTGCACTCCATAAGTGGCTCCAGACTAATTTTGGGTTTTCAGAGGACAATGGTGTTATTTAGAGATCGGGAATTGCACATGACACCATCATTTTTTCTCTTCTTGCTGGATTAATAGTTTTTACCGCTAGAGGACTGAAAACGGCAGCATCTCAGTGGGACGCCGAGGCACTAGCGTGTGCTAGCGACCTAGTTTATGGAAGCTGGTTTGAATAATTTAGACTGAAGATAAATCGATCTCCTCTGTGCTACTGTAGCTCAGTGGAGTTGAACGATTTTTACAAAATATTGGCACAAGGAGAATAAAGAATGAAAGCATTCTCCTCATTCTGCTGATACCGAGCCGGCTGGCGCAGTGGTTAACAACTGCACTGGCAATTGGGGGGAGGACGGCTCTATTCCGCGTCTGGGCATCCAGGTTTAGGTTCCCCTGATTTCCAAGAATCGCTTCAGACAAATTTCAGGATAGTTCCTTTCAAAGGGTACGGCCGGTTTCGTTCGCCGTCCTCGAAAATAATCAAAGCTTGTTGTCCGTCTTTTACGACCTCGATGTCGACGTAATGTTAAACCCTATTCTTCCTTCCTTCCTTTTGCTGATGAAGGGTCCTACAGTTCCAAAAGCTAGACTTAAATATTAGCCATTCATTTGTTTCCTGTTTATGTAGCACTTTCACACTTTTAGATGTACTTTGTCCTCTTCCCTCACTTCTTATTAGCCATTTGGATAAGAAAATAATATTTCTTGCAGCTTTATCGTGCGGCACCTGGGAGGATTATTTTGCAACAGAGAGTGAGGACGGCTGCGTCTGGAGCCGCCCTCGCCTCGGTAATGAGCGGGCAGGTGGTCGGCGGGCTGGGAACGTGACGTGGCGGCGAGAGTCGCTGGCGGGCAGCGCTCGTGGGGCGGGGCGCGCGCCGTAATTACCTGCCGGCCGAGAGCGCCACTCGGCTCCACTCGGCCCCACTCGGAGCCACTCGGCCCGGCTCGGCGCTCCTCTCAGCCGCCCCTCTGGTGCCGCCGCGGGTCCCGCGCGCGCCACTCTCCACCAGAGAGACGCGGCCGCCCGCCGCACAAATACACCGCAGGGACCCCGCTGCGCGTGACCTCTGCTGCACCTGCCTCTTGACGTCTAGCTGGCGCTGGCCAAGTGGGCACACCAAGGCTGGTGAAAAACCACTACACCGAGAGTGATACCAGAGATAAGATACAGAATAAAACACAACGGTCAGGCCGCAGTGGTAACACGGGTTGCCGTCAGATTACCGAAGTTTAGCGCTGTTGGGCTTGGCTACACTTGTATGGGTGACCCTTCTGGTCTACCGAGCGCTGTTTGCAAGTGAGGCCCACGCAGCTCTTGTGAGGCTAATTGAGGAGCTACTCGAGTGAGTAGTGGCTACGGTCACTAAAGCTGACAATGGCCGGGACGGCGGTGTACTGACCACATGCCTCTTAATTTCCGGATCTAGTGACACCTATTGACTAAGGAAGACACCACGGTCGGTCGGTAGCATTGGGCCTTTCAAGACCTGTTCCGACGGAGTTTAGTTTTAGATAACCGCTGAAGTCTTCGCCACTATACTTTTTAAACATTGTGGCATGGAATGAAAGAAAGCTACACACATATTCCTGGCAAACCTCCCTCCTGGTAATCCATATCAGCATCTCTACATCTAGTCATCTTACGGTGTGCGACAGAGGGTATTCGTATACTTCGAGTAACACTGCTCCCCTACTTCCCGCCCACCTACCGCTGTTCCAGTGATGAAAGACGAGCGGAAGTAATGACTGTTGGTATGCCTCCGTACAAACTCAAATTTCTCTGTTTTGCCTTCAAGGCCTTTCCGCAGTATATATGCAAAAGGAATATCATGTTCGTTAAATCTTCAAAGGTCTTATAATTCTACACAGCGCCTGCCACTGGAATTGGATGAGCACCCTGTAACACTTTCACCCTTACTAAACGATCACGTGACATGACGATGTACTCTTCTTAGAATAGTATCTATTGGCCCTGAGAAACGACAGTCAAATATCGGTCGAAGGAGTTCTCAAGTACCTCCTTCGTGGGTGGATTGCACTTCGTAATGACTTTTCCAATGAATCTCACAATCAGCATAGCATTTGCCTCTCCTGCAATTGATTTCGTCTGTACGTTTCTCTTTAAATAGCTTCACACGCGTAGTGACAAATACTTAATGAATTTCCAGTGACTGTTTAGCATCAAATAATCAAACAAATCCAAAGTATCCGCAAAGTAGGTGCATTTCCGGACACATGTTCGTAGGATCTTTCTTCTTCCATTTCCAGTTAGGAATGTATCCCTCTAGTTTGTCGGTTCTATTAACGTTGACCGTGTGTGCACCGCAATACCTGGCTGGCGAAATATTACTTGAGATGACACACACCTGCCATAATCAAGTAAGTGCAGAAAGCTTGCAACCCGAGTGAATGTCTATATGCAAATATCTGTCAGCTTCCTTTCATCCTTACGCCTGACTGAGTTGATAAGAAGCACTCCGTCTTCAGGCAACACGTGGCCCATCAGGACCATCCGACCGCCGTCTCATCCTCAGCTGCGGATGCGGGGAGGAGGGGCGTGTGGTCAGCAAACCGCTCTCCCAGTCGTTATGATGGTTTTCTTTGACCGGAATTGGTAAAGAGAGTATACATTTAGTGTATATCAAGGTGTACCACAGCAAGATTTACAGAAATCGACGGGTAATAACAAAAGTACTTAAAAGCCACACAATACAAGAAGTAACGTTAAGACAGGTCCCTGTGTTCCTACACCATAACGAAATGGAATATGTTGACATACTGGTTAGGATTGAGAGTACTTTAAGATCAAGGAGTGGCAAGAGGACGTGCAGAAACTAAAAAGACCAAAAACAGACAATATACAATCAGAAGCTCAATCGAACAAGGCTTGTAATTTGTTTTTACTGTAAGACCCCCATAATTCATTACACAAGAAAAATCCTAGCTCATATGAGGACATAACATCATTCAAAGTTAAATGACGCACTATAATTTATGAAGAACACAATAGTCTGCACATCAACAATCTAAGTACTATTACTACTGGTGATATGGCATAATTAGTTGTCACTGCATTAAAAATGTAACGTGGCGCAAAACCCAACTGCAGACAAGCTATTAAGTGAAAAACAGAATGAAAATAACATGCAAAACTACTCAAAAAATATCATGAGAGCATACGTTACATATCTAATCAAAGTTAAAGATCACTTAACAGGTGCACAATACAAGATTTGAACAAATAAGGGCCAACAACATGCTGAATGGACAGCTCAGGATTGGTATCAAGTTCTCTTCACCGATGAGTGTCGCATATGCCTTCAACCAGACAATCGTCTGAGACGTATTTGGTGGCAACCCGGTCAGGCTGAACGCCTTAGACACACTGTCCAGAGAATGCTGCAAGGTGGAGGTTCCCTGCTGCTCTGGGGTGGCATTATGTGGGGCCGACGTACGCCGCTGGTGGTCATGGAAGGCGTGACTGCCATCCTCCGACCGATAGTGCAACCGTATCAGCATCATATTGGCGAGGCATTCGTCTTCATGGACGACAATTTGCGCCCTCATCGTGCACGTCTTGTGAATGACTTCCTTCAGGATAACGACATCACTCGACTAGAGTGGCCAGCATGTTCTCCAGACACGAACCCTATCGAAACACCCCTGGGATAGATTGAAAAGGGGTGTTTATGGACGACGTGACCCACCAATGACTCTGAGGGATCTATGGTGAATCGCAGTTGAGGAGTGGAACAATATGGACCAAAAGTGCCTTGATAAACTTGTGGGTAACATGCCATGACGAATACAGGCCAGCATCAATGCAAGAGGATGGGCTACTGGGTATCAGAGGTAGCGGTGTGTACAGCAGTCTGGACCACCACCTCTGAAGGTCTCGCTGTATGGTGGTGTAACGTGCAATGTGTGGTTTTCATGAGCAATAAAAAGGGCGGAAATGATGTTTATGCTGATCTCTGTTCCAATTTTCTGTATGGGTCCCGGAACTCTCGGAACCGAGGTAATGCAAAACTTTTTTGATGTGTGTATGTGAAAGTTACTAACAGCAAGCTGATACGCGTTTGTTCAGTAAAAGCTGTTTAGTAACAATTAATTCCAACTAACTGAAAACTAAACTCGACTGTCTTCTCTTGATCATTATTAACTGTTCAAAGCAACGTAAATAGTCGGAAGAAGATTGGCGAAGACAGGAACCTACGAGATTTGTGAGGCACAAAGCATGATAGGGAGGTTATAAGTAGTCTTCGGTGAAGGTCTTGCTGAGGTGCACTCTCGGATGTGACCTCTAGCTGCACGCTGCCAGGCAATTGCCTGCAGTCGCCTCCTTTTGTCACATTCGAGTCCCGGCGCCGGCTTCTCACAGACTCTCACCGGTTTCTGAGATCATGGGCATAGCGGGGTGGTGCTCATTATGAGGTCAGTTTTCTCCCTAGAATTGAGAATAAGCGTTGATGGCTACTCTGTAGAATGACAGCATGCTGTAACGTCCTGTAAGCTGATGACCATATTGCATTCAACTTCATCCTTAATCACATCTTTTTGTTACAAGGAAAGAAAAAGATTCGGATAGCATTTCAGCAAATAACAGTGTAGATTTCAGAGGTGAGAGTTTCCGCTCAGTGCAGTAACAGTAGTGTATAAGGCAAAATCTTTGCATGTAATGCAAATCTGGAGACTAGTTTTGTGTGGTGGGTCGTTAATAAGCCGCAGTCCCCACTGTGACGCTACCTGGCCAGCAAACTGCTTTTTCCGTATAGAAATACAGCGAATGATGTTCGTATCTCTCCTCAAACGAGACAGTGGAAATAAAACGTCTCATATCATGAAATTTACAATGAATTTAAATTGTTTCCTTTTCGGTTGTTTTGATTTTTCTTCCTGTCAGCCATTCTTCTGTGTTTAATTCATGTATTTGCCTGTGTGTCTACCGTTTCTCTCAAATTAATGATATTATCTTTAATAATTAGTGTTGTATCCGCCGTTTGAGGTAAAGCTTTGTGTTCTGCTTATGTTTTTATATTTGACTGTCTTACATGAATTTTAAATTGCATATGCCTGACACTAGGAATACTCGTATCTACATAATTTTTCGCAGCTTCTTTATCTCAGAATCTTTCTCCATCCCCCATAAGGTAAAACTTCAGCTTTTAATTTATTCAATATTTCATTTTTTACGAGAGCGTTCTAAAACATGTTCCCATAAAGAATACACTTCGATGTTGTAACAGGAATTGAGTTCAGGTATATTTTTTGACATTTTATTTATCGATGTGGTTCGTAAATTGCACTGCAGCTGACGAAATACATCTACATCTACATCTACATTGATACTCCGCAAGCCACCCAACGGTGTGTGGCGGAGGGCACTTTACGTGCCACTGTCATTACCTCCCTTTCCTGTTCCAGTCGCGTATGGTTCGCGGGAAGAACGACTGTCTGAAAGCCTCCGTGCGCGCTCTAATCTCTCTAATTTTACATTCGTGATCTCCTCGGGAAGTATAAGTAGGGGGAAGCAATATATTCGATACCTCATCCAGAAACGCACCCTCTCGAAACCTGGCGAGCAAGCTACACCGCGATGCAGAGCGCCTCTCTTGCAGAGTCTGCCACTTGAGTTTATTAAACATCTCCGTAACGCTATCACGGTTACCAAATAACCCAGTGACGAAACGCGCCGCTCTTCTCTGGATCCTCTCTATCTCCTCCGTCAACCCGACCTGGTACGGATCCCACACTGATGAGCAATACTCAAGTATAGGTCGAACGAGTGTTTTGTAAGCCACCTCCTTTGTTGATGGACTACATTTTCTAAGCACTCTCCCAATGAATCTCAACCTGGTACCCGCCTTACCAACAATTAGTTTTATATGATCATTCCACTTCAAATCGTTTCGTACGCATACTCCCAGATATTTTACAGAAGTAACTGCTACCAGTGTTTGTTCCGCTATCATATAATCATACAATAAAGGATCCTTCTTTCTATGTATTCGCAATACATTACATTTGTCTATGTTAAGGGTCAGTTGCCACTCCCTGCACCAAGTGCCTATCCGCTGCAGATCTTCCTGTATTTCGCTACAATTTTCTAATGCAGCAACTTCTCTGTATACTACAGCATCATCCGCGAAAAGCCGCATGGAACTTCCGACACTATCTACTAAGTCATTTATATATATTGTGAAAAGCAATGGTCCCATAACACTCCCCTGTGGCACGCCAGAGGTTACTTTAACGTCTGTAGACGTCTCTCCATTGATAACAACATGCTGTATTCCTGTGCTTTCTATAGTGTTTCCCGCTCTGGTGGCCCACAAACACTGGGTATTAGCCAATCATTGATTTATTAGTTGTTATATTCTGTTCCCAAATGCCATCCCTGCTACTACGTCGTGATTTAACCGTAAATGGTACTAAGAAAGTCTACGCGATCCATCTGTGAGTTCGGTTATCTCGTGTCCCTTACTCTTTATCGTCTTTGCTTTTATGTGGAGTAGGCGAACCAGCTACAGGCTTTCTTAGGCGACTGCGAATCACCGTCCGAAAGGGACAGTAGGGGCGCCACTTGGATTGCTTTACAGTCTATCTCACCTCCCAGTCTCGGAAGGTAGAGCGCAATGCATAAAGCTGTACAAGACTCTGACGTCTTTGCAACTTCCCCTTGTCGAATACTAAAGTGACCACGACAGGTTTACGCCATCTACTATTCTTTATGCTCGTCAGTTAAAGACTGATTCTGGAGAACACAAGATAATTCTAGTTGCTTGACCTAAAAGGTCTTCGTATGGATGTCTGCACTTTTTACTGTCATATCTACCTTGGGTCCTAGTATTTCGCTGTATCTCGGACCATGAACACATAATAGAGGAATTTCAATTCCCCCACCCTTCCCCCGCCCCCTCCACCACGGGAAGAGCGTATAAATTACTCATCACCTTCAGCGTACAACGTGAAGTCCACGTAAGGCTGGGAATAAGAAAAGAATTAATTATTCTGTGTGGGTGGACGTGAAGATTCGGGGCTTTCAGTGTAGTCCAGACAGTGGCGCGTTTCTGCCCCTCTGACGTGGCCGTTGAATAATTCTGGCCAGGCGAAAGAGCGCGTTGAAAGAGGCGCAAAGCGAGGCGTAATCCCGGCAGGGCGCAGGCAGGCTGCCGTCTCTGAATTATGCTCTTTCTGCGGCCGCAGCACAAAGTGGCGGCAGCGGCGGCGCCAGCTCGGCCTTATCTCTGCCACTTCAAGGCTGCATCCGACGGGCTCATACCGTATTGGATGACTGTCTGTTATTTATGATCTGGCCTGCTGACATTTGCTCCTGGGAGCTATGGGTTTCATGCTGCCTATGACTGACCGTTAGATGACGATCAGTTCGGCTTAGGAAAGGTACGGGAACCACAAAGGCATTACTGACATTGTGCTTGGTAATTGAAGCTACAATTACGAAAAATAAAGTTACATTCGTAGGATTTGTTGACCTCGAAAAATCGATAACGTAAAATGGCACAAGATATTTAAAAATCTCAGAAAAAGTAAATAAATAAATTTGTATCGACTATGTGAAGCGGTGGGTAATGAACAATATGTACAACAACGGAAGTGGAACAATTAAAATGAAAAACGAAGTTGAACTGTGCGGATTAAGAAAGATGGAAAGCAGGAATGCAATCTTTCCCCGCTACTGTTTCATGTGTACGAGAAAGCAATGACGGAAAGAGAAGAAGATTCGCTGATGGTCTTGCTACCCTCAGTGAAAGTGGGGGAAAATTGCGGGACCTGTTGAATGGAAGGAACAGAGCTCAAGGGAAGACGAAATTAATGAGAAGTATAAGTCAGAATTCCGATAACCTTAACATCAAAAATGTCGTCCACGCAGCAGAAGAAGTGGAGGATATCTTCTAGCTTTGACGCAGAATTATGCATCACGGTAGAAGCAAGGAGGATATATGATGCAGATAAGCACAGGCAAACAATAGGCCCGCCAAGGGAAGACTACTGTCGCCAAATATAGACCTTAATTTGAGGAACAGATCTTTGATAATGTAAGTTTGGAACACAGAATTATATGGAATCAATGAATGCGGGAAAAACGAGAAAGAGGATAGCCGAAATCTTTGAGATCTCGTGCTGCAGAAGGATGTGAAAAATTAGGCAGACAGATAAGGTTGTAAATGAGGAGATTCTTTACAGACTCCTTGAGCAGAGGAATGTGTGGAAGAGATAGAGAAAGAGAAAGGAATAGAATAATAGGAAATCTATCTATTCTATTAAAACATCAGGTAATGATGTCCACTGAACGAGAGTGAGCTGTAGAGGGTAAAAACTATAGAGAAAGATATTGGAATGTATCTGTTACCAGCAAAGTGTCAAATCAGACCGTTGTATAGAATGCCTATGCAATATAGAGAACACCTAAAACTTTTGGCAAGGTGCTAAATTTCATTTGTGTTTAATACTTCTCCTCGGAAATGTATATAACGCCTACGGACTCAGGAAAAGTATAAAGTTAAAATGAAATAATATGTTCAAACTAGAAATTTATTTAGTTAACGGAAGATAGATTAAAATAACAAAAAACATTACAATTGTGTGTCTCTAAAAATTGCCTTATCCTGAAGTAGATGTGCTTTAACAGTCCCCTAACAGCTACTGACATGTAATAGACAATTGAAGAAAACAGTTATTTCACAATTGCTGAAAACAATAACTCAATGCAGACTTCAATTTTTACGTACTTCTGACCTGTTCTTCTTTTATTCTTCATTTATTGAAGGTGGGTGGTAGGGTTTCGGGTTCCGCTAAATAAATAGGTCAGGTGTCCACTACACACAGTAGGCGGCTACACGTGGAGCAGGCACTGTGTGGCGTGGACTGGGCAGTTTTTTAGGTTAGAAAGTCTCGGAAAAGATGAAAAAGGGCTGTAGTCTCAAAGTGTACAGAGCAAAGAAACGACGAGAATCGACCAAACAACATTCGGTATTGTAGTTGTAAATTGTCGTAGCTGTGTTGTAAAAGTTCCGGAGGTTCAAGCGCTGATAGAAAGTAGCACAGGTCACCCCATTATTCAAGAAAGGAAATAGGAGTAACCCATTGAATTACAGACCATTATCAATGACCTCAATCTGCAGTAGGATTTTGGAGCATATACTGTACTCGAACATTATGAATCACCTTGAAGAAAATGGCTTATTGATACATAACCAACACGGATTCAGAAAATATCGTTGTTGTGCAACACAGCTAGCTCTTTATTCCCATGAAGTAATGAGTGCTGTCGACAATGGATCTCAGATCGATTCCATATTCCTAGATTTCCAGAAGGCTTTTGATACCGTTCCCCACAAGCGACTATTAATCAAATTGTGTGCATAAGGAATATCGTCTCAGTTGTGTGACTGGATTCGTGATTTCCTCTCAGAGAGGTCTCAGTTCGTAGTGATGAACGGTAAATCATCGAGTAGAAGAGAAGTGGTATCTGGCGTTCCGCAGGTAGTGTCATAGGCCCTCTACTGTTCGTGATTTACATAAATGATCTAGGTGATAATCTGAGCAGCCCCCTTAGACTGTTTGCAAATGACGCTGTAATTTACCGTCTAGTAAAGTCATTAGACGATCAAATCCAATTACAAAATGATCTAGGGAGAATTTCTGTATGGTGCGAAAAGTGGTAACAGGCACTAAACAAAGAAAAGTGCGAGGTCATCCACATGGGTACTAAAAGAAATCCGATACATTTTGCGTATACAATAAATCGCACAAATCTACGGGCGGTCTGGAACCGCGCGACCGCTACGGTCGCAGGTTCGAATCCTGCCTCGGGAATCTATGTGTGTGATGTTCTTAGGTTAGTTAGGTTTAAGTAGTTCTAAGTTCTAGGGGACTGATGACCTCAGAAGTTAAGCCCCATAGTGCTCAGATCCATTTGAACCCATTTTTAAGGGCGGTCAATTCGATTAAGTACCTAGGAATTACAATTACGAGAACATAAATTGGGAAGACCACACAGATAATGTTGTGGGCAAGGCGAAACAAAGACTGCGCTTTGTTGGCAGAACACTTAGAAGATGCGACAAACCCACTAAAGAGACAGCCTACATTACACTTGTCCGTCCTCTGCTGGAATATTGCTGCGCGGTATGGGATCCTTACCAGGTAGGATTGACGGAGGACATCGAAAAAGTGCAAAGAAGGGCAGCTCGTTTCGTGTTATCGCGCAAAAGGGGTGAGAGTGTCACTGATATGAACGAGAGTTGAGGTAGCAGTCACTGAAACAAAGGCGGTTTTCATTGCAACGAGATCTATTTACGAAATTTCAATCAACAACTTTCTCTTCCGAATGCAAAAATATTTTGTTGACACCTCCCTACGTAAGGAGAAATGATCATCATAATAAAATAAGAGAAATCAGAGCTCAAACAGAAAGATTTTGGTGTTCCTTTTCCCACGCGCCATTCGGGAATGGAATGGTAGAAAAGTAGTACGAAAATGGTTCGATGAACACTCTGCCAGGCACTTTAGTGTGAACTGCAGAGCAACCATGTAGATGAAGATGTAGATTTATTGTTGCAAGTAGAACTGAAATGATATTTTTAATTGCAAATACCTTATCGTTTTACACACAAACACCAGAGATTCTGGCAGTTATTTTTGCACATGCATTTCACATTTTCCATTCCCGGTAGATTGTTGAGCTCTTTGCATTTGGACGATAATTAAGAAACAAATTTTTTAATGATCACATGTGACTTCCATTTTAGTGGAAGCGACACTGTGGCACATTTAAACCCAAATCGGATTGGACGGAAACTTTTACAACAATGATATTTGTGGATCTCGTAACTGTCAAAATATTTACATTGTCTTTCTTTCATACTTTGCCTTAAACATAACTGGCATTTTGTTAAAAGTCTTTGAAAAGTGTTAAAATGATGCAGTTAATACCCTGCCTAATAGTTTTTGGGATTGTGTAAATTTCTAGGCATTCCAAAAAGTTCCGAATTTCACAGTTTGTAACACATCCACAAAACCTGTCAGCAGAATGGCGGGAAGAAACAGCGCACGATTGCGATGTGTCATGATTTCCATGTGTAATTGTCTTAAATGCAACTTAAGAGACAAGTTTTTTGTAAACAGCAAATACCGATATGGCTCCAATGTTTTAGAGACGAGGGTGCAAATAGCAACCGATTAAAAGAGTCTAATAGGAGCAGAATACAAGATCAGCCATACTCTGGTGCAAAAATTGGATGCAAGGGACTTCCTGTGAAAAGCAACTGATTTTGTGCCGAATGAAAATGATTTATAGCTAATGCGCTAGCAGATTAGCATATCATGTAGTATTTTTGAACCGTCATGACAACGCGCTTGACTTACTGAGGTCTTATTTGCAAACAGAAACAACTTAAACCTACTTTTACGCACCTGGATGAAATAAACATGTATGCTGAAATGTCGGGACTTATATCACCAATGATTTCCACCTGGGAAGTCAAACCTCATACACTGCATGTTTGTCTATGCATATCACTTAGGTCCGATAAAAATAAAATAAAATAAGCCGTGATACTTGTAGCGATAATTGATTCTCAGCAAATCTGTGAGAAGCAGAGAGTAAAAGTAATTAAATTTTATCAGAGTTTTCAGCATGTGTTATATTACTGTGCATTACGAAATCTGCCGTTGTTTATTATTCCAGAGATGATATGTGTACTGTTATGGTTCAAGAGTAGGAACCGTGAGAGATGAGACATCGTTCTGGTGATTAGCTACAAAACTCTTTGCCTTTTTAGAGCTTAATACACCGATACCATCTTTGATATTATGGTATCGGAAACTCTTAATTAAGAGTTACGTCTAAACTAATAGGAGAAGTTGGCAAGTTGCATTTCGCTGCCTCCTCAGTGCTGGATTAAACTTTAGTTCTCTCCTTTTAATTGGTAGGCGGAGTTCATAAGCAATTCGCAAAAGTGTGGCGTTCGAGATATGACGCTTTTGTCTCATCGCCAGCGGCGGTGCGACTGGTATCTCTGGTAGACGTGTCCTTGCTGCTGTGTAGATACGACATATTGGCGAAAGAAATGAACTATTTTACCCCCGAAATTATTATCGTTCCGCACACACAAGCCAATCGTCAGAAAATGCGAGAAAGGAGGCGGGTAAGAAGAAAAGCGAGTTGAGGGTTCCCAAGGGACTAGTTTTTTGGAGACAGGAACCTTGAGCACATCAGCCGCAGCAGGAGTTAGTCAACTTCTCTCAAGCGCCTACACCTATATCTACATCTATATGTATGTTTCACATGCCACCTTAAGGTGTGTGGCGGAGGGTACATTATGCAAAACTGTCTTTTCGCGTTTGCGAGAATAACGGTTGCTGGTAAGCATCCATGTGAGTTTGACTCTTAGTTTCACATTCATGGTATTTTCTCGAGAAATACGGAAACAGAAGAAAAATTTCGGTTGTCTCTTCTAGTAACGTATGCTCTCTGAATTTTGATAATAAACCGCACCGTAATGTAGAATGTTTCTCTTCCAGCGTCTACAACTGTAGATGAGTGGATGTCTCCATGCGGCTTTCGCGCTTACGACATGAACCTATACCGAAACCCGCTGCTCCCCTTTTTATCTTCTCTACTTTCTCTACCAGACACATCCGATACAGAACCCAGACTGATAGCAGTATTCAGTTATTGGTCGAACGAGGGTTTCATAAGCTACCTTGTTTCCTGAAGATTGTTCCAATGAAGCTAAATCTGATACGTGCCTTATCTGCGTTCACTTTCATGTGGTCGTTCTGCTTTAAATTGCTCTGCATGCATACTCATAGAAATTTTGGGAATGGGGGTACTTCCAATGAGTGTTCAGCAATCGTGAAGGCAAACAATAATCTATCTTTCTGCCTGTAAGTAAGGACTATGCATCAAATAAATCATTTTTAAGCTGTTTAACTGTCAAAAGTTTGTGTCTTTTCATTGATATCTTTATTTTGTGAAATTTTCACGTAATCGAAAATTTAGTTTCCATACGAATGTGCAATGCTGAAGTTGTTTTGATGGTTTTATTCTCAGAGGACACTCTTACTGCGGCTGTGCAACGACGTTAATGGACTGTTGGTCAATATCTGAACAAGGACAAAAGCCTGCTGCTTGCTAAACAATTCAGTAAGGTCCGCGAAAGCAAAATTTTTTTCGGGCTAGTTCCGTTTATCTTTTCCGCAATACAGCGAGTGTCTACACAGTGTTATTGTTCTGGGAGCTGGAGTTACTCTGTAGCGAATATTTCCCTTTTTTTGTCGATTTACATTTGCCTACACAGGTTGAAATGGCTGTAGTACCGACACTGAAGTTAGCTGCGGCGTCGCACTGTAGCTTGAGAAAGATAGCATAAACCAAAATTGTTCATCCAGTGATAAAGGTCGAAATAGTGGGACTTTACTCAATGACAACTTTATGGGGATTTTATATGTAGTTTGTTAATTGGATACTGCTAAAATTCCCATTTAACTCTTTTATTTAAGATATTCATATTAATTAATTGATTTTGGCCTTTTACTAACCATATAAGGGTTCCGATTAATCAGAACAGCTATATGGACATCTCCAGGTATGATCGTTCAATCCTGAAACCGATAATGTACCTCGAATATCTTACATACAAGTTGCCTGAGTGGAAGCTAACTCAGTACACGATTTTCTCTTTATGTTCAAAATTCCAGAAGTATGATTCGTTCATTTCATTTAGCTTTCATTGTATTTATCGTAGATTTGGTTCTTAAGGTGTTAGTATTACAGATTAGTACATGGCTGTAAAGTAATTATTAAGACTGCATAACTCTACATGTTCCATGGCGCTAAGAATTCAGTGTAGTTCGAAGGAACTTTAATTTATGAACTGAAGATGTAGTCTGAAAACGAATCTGCGATCATGTTTGGCACTTTATTCATAAATATCAGTCTCAATCATGTATGCCATACAATTCACAATAACCGTGTCGGCTTACTACTATCATCGGATCTGTTATAAATAGAAAAAAAATAGTGTCACATTTCAATTGGCAGAGGGGTAAATGCACAGAATGTCTAAAGGGTCAACAACATTACATGGCAGAAATACATATCATTAAAAATATTATAATACAAATATCAAAGTCAAAAAATCTGTAAGTACACATAGCTACATAAAACATGCTCGTGATATCCCGTGGGGGCCCCATACTCAGACAAACATAACTAATTCTAGCCAGTGGATGGTACTATTGTTGACATACGTATGTGGTCAGCATCATTCAATAGTTTAAAACAGAATATGCACAGTCGTTTATTAAAATGATTTCACATGACAAAATGTGTGTCTAACAATAAAACATTAAATTAAATGCAATATGTAGAAATAAAATCTACACTTAAAGTCCAAATACAACGTGTAACAGGTAGTTAAGAGTCTATTAGCAGATATCTACTTGCGTGAGAAAATAACCCAAAACTGTGTGCAAGTCAGAATGAAAGATGTAAAAAGTGGTATAAAATATAAACAGAAACCTTTCAGAATGACCAAGCAAATAAAACACGACTTGAGAGACGTTACTTCCTTCCAGTGTACACAATGTTCAAAGAACTTAAGGGAATGCAGCCCTGTGATGTCATCGATAACCACTGATGTCTGACAGCAGCACACCCTGCCATTTTCAAGCCAAAACTGCAGCACATAAGGGTTGTGCAACCGAATTTAAAACCTCGGTTTTTAGATAAACTACGTAAAGATATCACACACACACACGCACACACACACACCTACACAATGTAAACACTAGCACCATCCCATACCAATGATAACCGACGTCAAAAGTTATCGATAGTGAAATTAATAGGCAACGTGAGAGGTAGGATAAAGAGTGTCCCTCTGTTTTTTGACAAATGAGAGGACGGTATTCTGTGTAGAATTTTAATCAACAGCTTCCTTAATAATACTACTCCAGCAGCTGAGTTCATGCCACACTCACTGTGTTGTTATATTCTTTAGGACGATCGGTGCCATGACAATGTCCTGCAATGGGGAATTTGCTTGGATGTGCAAGCGTGTGTTTCTCCACAGTCCTGATAGTCTGACCAATATATGATACACCACACTTGCGAGAAATACTATAGACACCCACCTTAAGGAAACCAGCACCATCTTTTAGTGAATGTAGAAGGATCCTGATCTTAGATGGTGGTCGATAAACATACTTCACACCATATTTCCGCAAAATGCTACAAATCCTGTTCGAAATGCTCCCTGTTAAGGTAAAAAGGTCGCAGATTTTGGAGCGACATCAATATTATCACACTTGCCTGGTGCGCACTCTTGGTCGATAGCACAACGTACGTCCTATCTGTCTTTCGCCATATCTTTGAGATGGGCTAGCTCAGTTGACAAACTCCCAGGGTCCGAGATGACATTGGCCCCGTGAACCAAAGTTACGAAGTACCCCCTAAAGTTGAGCCGAAGGGTGACAAGTACCAGCCTGCAGGTAGATATCAAGATGAGCAAGCTTCCTATAAACGGCATGTCCCAACGTACCATCCACCTTACTCCTGACCAAAACGTCAAGACAGCCCTGACGGGGGGCCTCATCAGAGATGTGTAGGCGGTCTTTCCGGTGGCTATGGAGCGGGCTCACTGCAGTCGCCTGCGAGTCGTGGCTCACGTTGACGCCAACGACGTCTGTCGCGTGCTTTCTGAGGCGATCCTCAGTTCGTGCAGGCGGCTGGCGGAGGTGGTGAAGTCTGCTGGCCTCGCCCGCGGGATGCAAGCGCAACTCGAAATCTGAAGCATCGTTCCCAGAGTTGATAGGGGTGCTTTGATTTGGAGCCGAGTAGAGAGTCTCAAACCCAAGTTACGTCGATTCTGTGTCGGTCTCGACTGCAGATTTCTGGAGCTGCGTTATCTGGTGGGCATTTATAGGACTCCCCTTGATAGGTCAGGGGTCATCATCATCAGTTATCTGCTATATTAGCAGGTACTTTGCCTCTCCATTTTCTGCGATCCATTGCTTCCATCATAAGGCTGCTGTATGTTGTACCGTCCATCATGTCATCCAGTATCTGGAACCTCTTCCTTCCTCGCTTCCTTTTCCCTTCTACATAACTTTCTAAAACTGTTTTTATCAATCCGTCATTCTTTCTTAATATATGCCCAATCCAATTTCTTTTTCTTCTCTTTATTACATCTAGTAACTGTCTTTTCTCTCCCACTCTTCTCAGTACCTCTTCATTTTTTACTCTGTCCATCCAACTTATTCTTTCCATCTTCTGCCATGTCGAGATCTCAGAAGCCTCCAGCCTTTCTCTGTCTTTTTTCCTCATAGTCCACGTCTCAGCGCCATATAGAAAAACACTGTGCGCTACACAAAGGAAGCAACTACTCGGGTAGCACAGTATTAGTGGAGTGGGCATGAGGGTTTTTTTTTTTTTTTTTTTTTTTTTTTTTTTTTTTTTTTTTTTTTTTGGCTATGCGGTGGTTTCAGGTGCTTAGATGAATACGCGCTAGTCGATAAGTAGCAAGGGAAGGCAAACGGGGTTCAGAATAAAGACACTTCGACTCTCAGAATTTTGTTAGTAAACTGTCGAAGTATACGCAATGAAGTTCCCTAATTTAGTGCCCTCTATGGAAGTTCTAGAGCTTAAATTATTCTTGCGACAGAGAGCTGGCTGAAACCAGAAGTTTAAAGCTGTGAGATATTTAGCGAGTCGTGGAACATATACCAGAAAGACAGATCAGAGGCCACAGCAGGGGGAATTTTCATTGTAGTTGAGAAAAATATTGTGAAGTTGAGTGTGACAGAGGACTTACCTGGTCTCGTACAACAGGTGTAGATGAGACTAAGTTAATTGTTGGATGTTTTTACCGGTCACCCGATTCCGCTGTGACAGTTCTAAAGCCTACCGCCGATATCGCGCAGGTACGCAGATTATGCGATACTAGTTGGAGGCGACTTTAATCTCCCGGATATGGACAGAGATGCCTATGGATTCATTGCGTGGGGTGCAGACAGACAGTCATGCGAAATTCTTCTGAACACGTTTTCTGAACATTGTCTTGAGCAGCTAGTTCAGTAACGCACATGCAGTGGAAATATCTTAGGTCTTGTAGCTACAAACAGGCCGGATGTTATCGACAATGTCAGTATAGAAACGAGGAATAGCGATCATGATGTCATTAAATCAACTGTTCACCTCTTACGTAGACAGTGAATTGGCATCACATAGTACCAGTAAGATGCATGTAGAAGAGTTATGGGCAAAGTTTAAGCAGATTGTAAATCGTAGTCTCGAGAGTTACGTGCCTAGTAAGTGGATAACGGATGGAAAAGACCCATCAAGGTTTAATGACGAAATTATGAGGATGCTGAGGAATCAGAGGCTGTTGCACTCTAGGCTCGAAAGGGGACGAACGAACGACGGCAAGCAAAGGTTAGAAGAGATTCGTGCGTCTGTGAAAGGATCTACGCGCTGTATACAATATCTACCATCGTCACACCTTAGCAAAAGATCTGGCAGAGAACCCGAGAAAATTCTGGTCGTATGTGAAATCGCTAAGCGGGTCTAAGGCTTCCATTCAGTGACTTGTCTACCAGTCGGATGTGGCAGTTGAATATAGCAAAACGGAAGCCGAAGTTTTAAACTTCACGTTCAACGAATCGTTCACGCAGGAGGACCGTACAAAGATTCCGTCATTTAAAATTGGACATACTCCCGTATGGACGACATAGAAATAAGCAAACCTGGCGTAGAGAAGCAACTTAAAGATTTGAAAACCAGTAAATCACTAGTTCGATTTTACAAAGATTACTCTACGCCATTCGCCCCTTACCTAGCTTGCATTTATCGTGAATTTCTCGCCCAGCACAAAGTTCCAAACGACTGAAAAAAGCATAGGTAACTATAAGAGAGGTAAAAGAACGGACCCACAAAATTACAGATCAATATCCCTAACTTCTGTTTTCCGCAGAATCCTTGAACACATTCTCAGCTCGAATATAATAAACTTTCTTGAGGATAAGCAGCTTATGTTCACTGATCAGAACGGTTTTAGAGAGCGTTGCACGTGCGAAACTCAGCTTGCCCTTTTCTCACATGATACACCGCTGACTATGGATGGAGGGCAACAGGCAGATTCCATAGTTCTGGATTTTTCGGAAAGCACTTGACACGGTGCCCCATTGCAGGCTGTTAATCAAGATACGAGCATATGTAATAAGTTCACAGATATGTGAGTGGCTCGAACACTTCTTAAATAATAGATCCCAGCAGTATGTCGTCCTCGACGGCGAGTGTTCATCAGAGACAAGGGTATCGTCAGGAGTGCGCCAGGGAAGTGTGACTGGCCCGCTGTTGTTCTCTGATTTGGCGGACATGGTGGGCAGCAGTCTGCGGTTGTTTGCTGATGATGCTGTGGTGCACAGTAAGGTGTCGAAGTTGAGTTACTGTAGGAAGACACAAGACGGCTTAGACAGAATTTTCAGCTGATGTGATGAATAGCGGCTAGCCCAAAATGTGGAAAAATGGAAGTTTATGCGGATGAGTAGGAAGAAGAAACACATAATGTTCGGATACTGTATTACTAGTGTCAAGCTTGACAGAGTCAAGTCGTTTAAATGTCTGGGCGTAACGTTGCAAAGCTATAGTCTATAAGGTGGAACGAGCATATGATAACTGTGATAGAGAGGGCGAATGGTCTGTTTATCGGGAGAATTTTAGGAAAGAGTGGTTCACCTGTAAAGGAGACCACGTATAGCACGTATAGACTGCTGCTGCGACCTCCTCTTGAGTACTGCTCGAGTGTTTGGGTTCCGCACCAGCTCAGATTGAAGGAAGACATCGAAGAAATTCAGAGGAGAATTGCTAGATTTGTTACCGGTAGGTTAGAACAAAAATTAACTGCTACGGAGATGCTTCGGGAACTCAACTGGGAATTCCTGGAGAGAAGACAGCTATAATTTCGGGAATCACTGTTAAGAAAATTTAGAGAACCGGCATTTGAAGCTGACTGCCGAACTATTCTACTGCCGCCAACATGCATCGCGTATAAGAACCACGGAACTGTGGGTCATACGGAGACATACAGACAGTCGTTATTCCCTCTATCTATTTGCAAGTGGAAGAGGAGTGGTAACGACAAGTAGTGGTACAGGGTATTAGTAGTAGAGGGTACCCTCCACCATGCACCTTACGGTGGCTTGAGGAGTACGTATGTAGATGTAGATGTTGCTGTAGAAACCATGTACCTCGAAATATTTTACAAACTAATTGGCAATAATAGGTAACAACAGGCTTCCCATCGTAACGCCGTCTTTCTGGTCGTAGTGCTGGCCACTGAACAAAAATTAAGTGAAAGTCGACATATGTCGAAATAAGTTCGTTAATTCAGCACCAGATCTAACCTCAGTCAACTGTAACGAGTCATACAGAGGAACACGAGTGAAGAAGAGCCCACATCAAAACTCACTAGAATATTGAAGTCATTGAACGCATTCCCTCTAATCGACATAAGAAATCTGCCGACCCACTACAGGGCTCAAATAGCAGCAAGGTATTTTGCTACATGATATGTTTGAGCACCAATGTTACTCACAATCGGTCGAAGAGGAACCCCGTCCTCGTGGACCTTAGGGAGTCCATATAACCCAGGGGGAGCGACAGAATGAGAACTCACGCTCTTGAGGGTCTGCTGCAGTAAGAAACTTTTCTTCTCGAGGCTGTTAGTCTTTCTCTCAACAATTCTTGCAGGATCAGCACCGATCCTGCGATATGATAATTAAGACAGTAAACATTGCATCTTTTCTGTATTTCCTTACCGTCTCCCGACGACGATGCTGTACTATAGACGTAATCATGAACAGCGAACTTTCTGATACCGTTTCTCACCTTATCCGATAAAACGCTATAATCAGAAGTGAACATAGCAATCAGTTGCAAATAAATCTGTATTTTAATGCAGATCTGCAGTAGAGCTATCAGTCATAAAAGCGTTAGAAATAGAGGGATCAGACATTTGAACTGGATACGAGAAGGAACATTTAGCTTAAATATATATAGGACAAAACAGACACACAGTTTAGCAGCGAATCATGCACAACCAGAACGCTTGTATGTGCACGTGTTGTTAAAACCAATTTACCCTGCAAATAGCTCAATTCACACTAAGGTTGCTGTTTCCAATCATACACAGCTACCCACAGTGTACATTATACATACGATTATCTTAGTATCATGTGTCTCTTACACTAGTTGTCATTTCGTTACAAATTGCAATATATATCAAATTCACCTAAAATACATAAAAAACAAAAATATAAACTTTTGCTCTGATAGTCTTGATATATAATTATAAATTTGTTTTGATAAATAATCAGACTGGAAAATTATATTAATGAAGTAGAGGTAATGAAGCGCTCTCTGTTTAATGAAAGATAAGAATTGAGCTTTACACGTTTGACGTGAAATGGACTATGGTCACAAGTTTTAAAAACAGTTCTCAAATACTATTGTAATACATACCTTATTGCACAGGTCAGAAACACTGCATGTTAACGTCACTCGTAATGCAGTTACTGGGTTACGTTGCCCCAACAACTAAGACGAAATGTCATGTGCTTGAGCGCATAATAAAAGGCTAAGTGAAAATTTTACTTAATAGGTAGTGATTTAGTTTAATGATGTTACTAACATTGCAGTTGAAGGTGTTGCCAAGAGCTAGCGGTAAAACAGCGTAATATTTGTCAACAGTAACGATAACGTTTACGTGTATTGGAGAATACTAGAGCTTCTATTACGCTTCCCTGGTATACTCCCGATGTTACTTTCATTTCTGTTGAGTTCTCGCTGTCCAGGACAGCGAATAAATTTTATTATTGAAAAATTCACGCAGCCCCTCGTATACCTATGATGATAATGAAGATATGTTTTCAGCCAAGAGTTGCCAATTCAGGTTCCGCTTTCATAAACAGTAACGAACTCACCTATCGCGATCATCGATAGCAACGGTCACAGCCCCTAGCCAAATGTTCTTGAAATTTTACGGATATAAAGAGAAGTAGGGAAATTAGGTAAAAACCTAGATAGTGCTTGCAACCAGACGGAAGCGCGTAGAAAACTGAACTAAGCGCGATGCTCACACTTTGAGCTCCTGCCGCTGCTGTTGCTGCCAGCTGGTGCTGAGGGCTCGTGATCCAGCACACTGCTCTCTGCTATCGAACGTTTGCGGGTTCAGAGGGAATCAACTGACAGTTTCCGTAAGAGGCACAGAAATGGCAAAACACAGTTAGGTATGTTTTACTTAGGAACAGCATGTGACGAAGAAGCCACAAGAATTGAAGTGCTTCAGACATTAATAAAAATTATTGTGTGTTTGAAGACAGCTTTTATTCAGCACTAAATTCCAGAAACATCCACGATCATAGCCATTCCCATCGTTGTTAAGATGAAAGATTTTAGATCTGTGCCAAACCACTGATTACTTTCGTAAGAGCTTTAAGTCACTACTAGTTTTGTATTTGGCAAAATGAAGTGACATAGTGAGAATAATAAAAAGGAAAGACTACTCATTCGTCAAAGTCCCTTCGATTATACGACTGGCCTCCTCCTAATCAATTTATCAGCCGCCCTTGATACGTATTTCGCTATTCGTCTTACCGCCTTTTTTGTTCGAACGCGGTGAAATTATTTGCATGGCACTGAATGTGTGCGCAGCATTGTCACTACTATTTATCTCTTTTTCCCGCATGCTTGTTAACCACAAACGACTCGGCCATATTACAGCAGAGAGGAAGATATCTTTCTCCTATTCACATAAGCAAGCACAGGTTCAAGTCACATTGAACTAGGGGAATGTAATTGGCCGTGAAAAGACTCGAACGCATAGGGCAGTATAATAAGAAAGTCTCCTCCGCCACTTCTAGCATACACTGGCTGTTCTGCGAACCTTCTATATCGTGTTTCTTACAATGTTCTCGCGTCGAAAGTTCAGAGCTTTTCTTTCTTAACAAAAGCAACCCTCAAAGTCTGCATCTTCAAATCGCTGTAGACTTTGAACAGAAATTTATTTCGTCGTAGATGGAAAAAGCAAATATCGATTGACTTTTATTTCGAAAATTATGAATGATACAATTCCGTACCCTTAATACAGAACTTAAGTAATCAGATTTCTTTGGGTGAGGGTTTTCTGGATTATGTGTTTTATCAGGTCTAATATTCATAATTATTTCGTCTTTGTATAAATGGTTCAATAAAAGAATTATAAATACCTTAGGAAGAACTTACTTGTAACTCATTCTTGTCTATGTTTCACAACTTTTATTTTACACTACCTTGGTTTCTTGTTACAAGCCCTCTGTCTGTTTCAGTGATGTTATTCTTGTCATCTTGTGTAATCTCTTAGTTGTTACATCATCACACAGACGTACATTACTCGACTGTCAAAGACTTCGCTTTTACAGAAGCCTGATCTTTGGTGAGGTAAGACGGCGGCGTCAGGAAGTTGTATATGGTACTTATACGATTTTCTGAAACGACATGGCGTTGTGAGTACACGAGGTAGTTTAAAGAAGTTCTTCAGTTGACCAAATATTTGTGTACTAGTTATATTTAACAGATTCAACGCAGAATCGTGCCGCGAGAAAGCATCAAGTTACATATATACACATTTAAAGCAGACTGTAGTTTTCGTAAGAACATCAGATGAATAAAGACACTTGTTATTAACGTCAAATAGCACGTTCTGTTTATAGGAGGACTTTCATAACAAGCTTACTATTCGAAGAATAGCCGAAGTTGATCAAATCTGGTTAAGCGCACATCATTACGTCTGTTAATACTAGATTGTTAACCCCCCCCCCCCCCACCCCAAAAAAAAAATACATTTAACCTTTGTAAATACTGTCTATATTTCGGATACGACTAACTGTAATATAATTATTTAGGCTTACATACAGTAGAAAAACAAAAATACTTAACTTGTTCCTAGTTATGCTTGCATTCAGACGTGAGTCTTTCCCTGCATCTTCCGTCTGCTGCACGAGAAACTGCAGCTAAACACGATGCTTGTAATGACAATTATGTTAAAACTATAAAGGTAACGTAGTTTTATGACTCTGGTCCCATTTCTTGCGAGTGCTGTATCAGTAAGTCAGCTGTTTACAAGTCCTTTGCACACGCCGCCATATTGCTATTCTAAACTGCTGGCTTCACAGAGACCAATGATAGCGTATACGGCATTGCCAATATAGTAATGTATGTCTGTGCACCGACAACGTCAATATTAATCAATTAATTTCTTTGCTGTACAGTGTGAGACCTTCACGTATTACGAAATACCACTTAATTTCTTTGTTAGTTGAGGAATCTTTGGTTCATAATACACCAGAAGACAGGACGTCTTTTAAACAGTAAAAGTAGACAAAACTTGCAGTATAAAACATTGGTCGTGGAAAATATAAAAATCATGAGAAATACCCTGATGACTGAGAACATTATGAGCACTGCCCACTGCGAGACTGAATGCCGTCTGGTGGTGTTGCGGGCTGGTGACACGGTAAGGAACCCACGTAAGCAGAAAAGGGACGAGTGGGGAACTATTCTAGCGACGATACGGAGCGAAAACGGGGAAGTCCACTGAAATGAGCGACTTTTACAAACGGCAGACGTTATTGATCTGTGCCTGAGGAAGATCATTTCGGAAACGACGAGGTTGGTCGGTTGTTCGCGTAATCACACAAAGTATTTAAAATACTACAATAGTCGATGTTTCGGCCGTGATGTAGCGGCCTTCCTGAGAGTGAAGACTCTCCCATGGCTTCAGTGCGTTAAGTAGGGTGTTATCCACGTTTTTAAAAGTTTGCATCCACCTCCCTTTTCAATATATAAGGGGATACTAAACAAAGAGAATAATGTTGGCTCGTAAAAAGTACTCACGGAGTGTTTTTACGTTAATTTTGGTACAAACTCTAGCCTTAGCACCCAATATGTTGGTTCAGAGTGATACATTATTCATGTTTACAAGTCTATTATTTTGTGATGGAAGATTGTTGTCAATTCAGCAGTTACCCATCTTGCATGCATGCTTTGTTTCCAATCGCCATCCGTTGTCCCAGAGGCGAAGCACCTGGTACCTTGCCTTATTCTTAGAGACAGAAAGTTGGCTGAAACCAGATGTAAACAGTAATGAAATTCTAAACTCAGATTGGAATGTATACCGCAGAGACAGGCTGGACAGTGAAGGGGGAGGCGTGTTTATAGCGATAAGAAGTGCAATAGTATCGAAGGAAATTGACGGGGATCCGAAATGTGAAACAACTTGGGTGAAGGTCACGGTTAAAGCAGGCTCAGACATGGTAATTGGATGTCTCTATAGGCCACCTGGCTCAGCAGCTGTTGTGGCTGAGCACCTGAAACATAATTTGGAAAATATTTCGAGTAGATTTCCCCACCATGTTATAGTTCTGGGTGAAGATTTTAATTTTCCGGATATAGACTGGGAGACTCAAACATTCATAACGGGTGGCAGGGACAAAGAATCCAGTGAAATTTTTTTAAGTGCTTTATCTGAAAACTACCTTGAGCAGTTAAACAGAGAACCGACTCGTGGCGATAACATATTAGACCTTCTGGTGACAAACAGACCCGAACTATTTGAAACAGTTAACGCAGAACAGGGAATCAGCGATCATAAAGCGGTTACGGCATCGATGATTTCAGCCGTAAATAGAAATATTAAAAAAGGTAGAAAGATTTTTCTGTTTAGCAAAAGTGACAAAAAGCTGATTTCGGAGTACCTGACGGCTCAACACAAAAGTTTTGTATCAAGTACAGATAGTGTTGAGGATCAGTGGACAAAGTTCAGAACCATCGTACAATATGCGTTAGATTAGTATGTGCCAAGCAAGGTCGTAAGAGATGGAAAAGAGCCACCATGGTACAATAACTGAGTTAGAAAACTGCTGCGGAAGCAAAGGGAACTTAACAGCAAACATAAACGTAGCCAATGCCTTGCAGACAAACAAAAATTACGCGAAGCGAAATGTAATGTGAGGAGGGCCATGCGAGAGGCGTTCAATGAATTCGAAATTAAAGTTCTATGTATTGGCTTGGCAGAAAATCCTAAGAAATTTTGGTCTTATGTCAAAGCGGTAGCCGGCCGGAGTGGCCGAGCGATTAAAGGCGCTACAGTCTGGAACCGCACGACCGCTACGGTCGCAGGTTCGAATCCTGCCTCGGGCATGGATGTGTGTGATGTCCTTAGGTTAGTTAGGTTTAAGTAGTTCTAAGTTCTAGGGGACTTATGACCACAGCAGTTGAGTCCCATAGTGCTCAGAGCCATTTTTTTCAAAGCGGTAGGTGGATCAAAACAAAATGTCCAGACACTCTGTGGCCAAAATGGTACTGAAACAGAGGATGACAGACTAAAGACCGAAATACTAAACGTCTTTTTCCAAAGCTGTTTCACAGAGGAAGACTGCACTGTATTTCCTTCTCTAGATTGTCGCACAGATGACAAAATGGTAGATATCGAAATAGACGATAGAGGGATAGAGAAACAATTAAAATCGCTCATAAGAGGAAAGGCCGCTGGACCTGATGGGATGCCAGTTCGATTTTACACAGAGTACGCGAAGGAACTTGCCCCCCTTCTTGCAGCGGTGTACCTTAGGGCGTAAGATTGGAAAGGGCACAGGTCATCGCCGTTTTCAAGAAGGGACGTCGAACAGATGTGCAGAACCATAGACCTATATCTCTAACGTCGATCAGTTGTAGAATTTTAGAACACGTATTATGTTCGAGTATAATGACTTTTCTGGAAACTACAAATCTACTCTGTAGGAATCAGCATGGGTTTCGGAAAAGACGATCGTGTGAAACCCAGCTCGGGCTATTCGTCCACGAGACTCAGAGGGTCATAGATACGGGTTCCCAGGTAGATACCGTGTTTCTTGACTTCCGCAAGGCGTTCGATACAGTTCCCCACAGTCGTTTAATGAACAAAGTAAGAGCATATGGACTATCAGACCAATTGTGTGATTGGATTGAAGAGTTCCTAGATAACAGAACGCAGCATGTCATTCTCAATGGAGAGATGTCTTCCGAAGTAAGAGTGATTTCAGGTGTGCCGCAGGGGAGTGTCGTAGTACCGTTGTTATTCACAATATACATAAATGACCTTGTGGATGACATCGGATGTTCACTGAGGTTTTTTGTGGATGATGCTGTGGTATATCGAGAGGTTGAACAATGGAAAATTGTACTGAAATGCAGGAGGATCTGCAGCGAATTGACGCATGGTGCAGGGAATGGCAATTGAATCTCAATGTAGACAAGTGTAATGTGCTACAATGTAGATGGTTAGCAACTGGACGCAGTAAATTCCATAAATTATCTGGGAGTAGGCATTAGGAGTGATTTAAAATGGGATGATCATATGAAGTTGATTGTCTGTAAAGCAGATGCCAGACTGAGATTCATTGGAAGAATCCTAAGGAAATGCAATCCGAAAACAAAGGAAGTAGGATACAGTACGCTTGTTCGCCCACTGCTTGAATACTGCTCAGCAGTATGGGATCCGTACCAGATAGGGTTGATAGAAGATATAGAGAAGATCCAACGGAGAGCAGCGCGCTTCGTTACAGGATCATTTAGTAATCGCGAAAGCGTTACGGAGATGATAGATAAACTCCAGTGGAAGACTCTGCAGGAGAGACGCTCAGTAGCTCGGTACGGGCTTTTGTTGAAGTTTCGAGAACATACCTTCACTGAGGAGTCAAGCAGTATATTGCTCCCTTCTACGTATATCTCGCGAATAGACCCTGAGGATAAAATCAGAGATATTAGAGCCCACACAGAGGCATACCGACAATCCTTCTTTCCACGAACAATAGGAGACCGGAATAGAAGGGAGAACCGATAGAGGTACTCAAGGTACCCTCCGCCACACACCGTCAGGTGGCTTGCGGAGTATGGATGTAGATATAGATGTAGATATTAACCACTGAAGACACGCATGCAGTGTCTTAGCTTGTAGGCTTACTGCAACACTGGCAGCAACAAATACAGTCACATAAGCAATTTCATTCTCCTCCACAACATTCCGCAGACTGCCCTATTTATCTTCATCGGGAGTCCTACGTGGTGACCTTACACGTACCCGCTGTCTGCAATCTGACGGACTGTTAGCTATTGTTGGTGACGCACCTCTTCAACAAGAATTTGATTCCAAGCAGAGATGGAAGCTTTCGATGTAGAGAATTCAACAAGGTTACAAAATTTACCGAAGCTCATAAAATGTTGAGAAAAACTGCAAGGCATCCAGTGTGCTTCAGTTTCAGCGAAAAAGGCCCAAGCACTGTTTTGCGATTTTTAAGTCGATCTAGGCCTCCAAATATCAGATGTGCTGCCTCGAGACAAACGAATAAGACAGATACATTATTATCTTCGTATCGTGGCGTAATAGTACTATTTAAATTAGTGAACATTTGATAGCGAATGGGTATTCTGAATCCGTCAGTTATACAGAAATGGGTGACTGGCATTGTCGGCTGTCACTATGTCGGCACTATGTGTTTGGACTAGCTAGTCTTCTACTAAGAAACTTTTGCAGGTGCAAAAATTTAATCTATTGGGAGAATAAATAGCTTTAGCCCTAAATCAAATTAAAGACAGATTTTTGACGCGCTCAGAAACATATGGACTACACAAATTAAAGAATTTTTCCGTGACTGGTGTGGGGCATAGAGGCTTTTTACTTGAAGCTTGTTATGAGATAAATATTGACAAAATAACAAAATTATGCTGAGTTCCGAAGCTTACACACAGCAAACCTAAACGATACGAATCTTCAGGATGATCGGTTGATGAATGAGATATTTTGGCAATGAACGAAAAATTGATGTATTCCGAGGTGTTGAATGTCCGCATCTCGTGGTCGTGCGGTAGCGTTCTCGCTTCTCACGCCCGGGTTCCCGGGTTCGGTTCCCGGCGGGGTCAGCGATTTTCTCTGCCTCGTGATGACTGGGTGTTGTGTGCTGTCCGTAGGTTAGTTAGGTTTAAGTAGTTCTAAGTTCTTGGGGGCTGATGACATAGATGTTAAGTCCCTTAGTGCTCAGAGCCAGGTGTTAAATAGTTTTCAGCATACGGCAGAAGAATTTAGAAGCGTTGTCCTGGGCGGAAAAATTGCAGTCGTTTCAAAAAATCGACGTAGCTCCAACCCTAATCACAGTCAAGAAAAGTTTTTTTAAAATACTTTGAAACACTACAGTGGTCTCTACCGTGAGTGACTTTAACATAATTTACTTGATCTCCGAAAGAGACCTACACTTTAACGTGTTTCTCTGTCGCTTCAGAGGCCGCAGCGCAATGGCAGCTGCCTTCAGACCATAGCTGTCGCGACAACGTCTCAACTTGGGATGTTAAACTAATTTAAAATAGACGATATTGCGAACTGTTTCTCGACAATGCAGTTTGTCTCTACGCTATGCAAAATTTCATTGAAATCAGTTAGCTTAATGGCAGCAGTCGAGCAGTTTGGTACAGACGTGTTCTTGGGTTCTACTTTAAAGTGAATTCATCATTAGCGCATATAGGGGAAATAGTAAAAGTGGTCTGTGTGATTGCTGTGCTCATTAACTGGAGTAGAAACAAAATATTTTTTGGCCACAATTCGTATTTGGCACTGCCGGCCGTAATTTTGCTCACGTTATCTCCGCCGCGAGTGCTAATTGTGTAGCTCTGACATAAACTCTCATTAAAGCGTACTCTTTTACACAAAATAAAAATAACAAATTTGTAAATATTTCCTATGGCTTTCTTCTCTTTTTTGCTTCAGTGAAAAGTAAATATCAGAGTAATAATGAACCCCATCGCGTACTAAACGAATGTTGGTACACATATTTGTTTCCATTACTGTCAAGCTGAGGTGCAGAATATGCCGCATTTATTTGATACATGTGATAAAGTCGCAAATTTTTTCTGAAAAACACATTTGTGACAAACTGGAAAAAGCATGTTGTACTGGACAACAGAATATTCGTTGAACAGCCTGTATGATCGGTGACTAATGAATCGTTAATGTAAACAACTGCAAATGGTTGGTCTCACCAGACGTCGAACTAATTTTAGTAACAGTTCATTCCTAGCATTATTGGAGAACATCGGGAAAGATTGAATACTCAGAAACAAACTCACAATAAGGTATATTCCAAAACACCAAGCCAAGGTGAAATCAGGCAGGCATTCAGGGAGCTCAAAAATAAAAATGCACCAGGTCAAGATGATACTGTGGTAGAAAGATGAAAGTTTGGAAGGCAAGTCTCTGCAGAAGGAATACGCCACTAACCGAAGAAATATGGAAAACTGAAAAGATACCGAAAGACTGGAAATGTGCGCCCGTATATCCAATCGATCAGAAAGCCAACTGAAGGGATATGAACAACTGTAGGGAGATCTTCTTACTTTCAGTTGCATATAAGGTACTTTCAATAGTCCTGAACTGACAACAGTTGAACATTGTGACCGCTCCACTGGACATCGCAGCTCATGCGTGGAACAGAAATTCAGCCTTAAAGAGCAATAAGAAGCCAGAATCAGTAGTAGCTTTTTTGTTGATTTCAAAAAAGCAGACGACTCAGCTGACGGATGAATTTTATTTAAGATTTTGGGGGAATTCAGAACTGATAGAAAAACGAGGGAAATCCTAAACCAAACACAGACGACAAATGCGAATATTAAGTTTTTTGGAGAAATCTATGAGCCTTGGAAATAAAGGCGGGGGTTAGGCAAAGTGACTGATTATCCACAGTTCTCTTCAATGTCATCCTGAAGAAAATAATAAAAACTAGCAAAGAAACTCTGAAGTTGGAAAGGATAAGTGGAAGGCACGTTGGGAAGAAAGGAAAGAACCTGGAAATCAGGTGACTAGCTTTTGTCGATGACTTTGCCCTTATATCTAGAAATCTAAACGATGACGCAAAGAATACTGGAGAACTTGCATGAAATAGCTGCAAAAACGGATCTCAAACTCACATATCAAAAGATAGAATATGTGAAATACAGACATCAAAGGGAGACATTCTTGGAGGTAAAATAGGGAAGGACTAAAACGACCAATAAATTCTAACACTTAGAATAGATCCAAATGCACTGGAATGAGATGCAGTCAAAGGAAGAGCGAGAAAATTTGACCTTACTTGAAAACTATCACAGAACAGATACAAACAACCAGCAGCAGCCAATAAGGCCGAAATGAAGCACAATAATTCACCTATGAAAGGAGAAAGACTCTGTGCTTCGGTGTATCTTATTTTAAATAAAAAGGGGGGTGTTAGAAGAACTTGAAAAGTAGGAAAGGAAGGTTCTCAGGAAGATTTTGGGACCTCAGAAGACTACGAACGGGACTTGGAAGAGTAGGAAAAATTAGGGGCTCTATGAGTACACCGCAAAGGTCGCTGGTACAATGCTGACACGACAGTTGTAATTTTATGCACACACAGATTTTATGCACACTTAGAAAGAATATTCGAAAACAGACCGAGCAAATAGGTCTTGAACTTCATCAAGTCGTTACATGTACCTCTAAGTAGGCAGAGACGTCACAGAAGATGCACAAGAAACTGGAATTATACCAGAGATGATTCAACACACAGAAGAATTCTGAAACAAAGTCAACAGCATAAAATCATTTGAGACAAACCATTAAAAAGGAGCAACGCAGACCTTGGTTGGCCAAATTAGAACGAAAGACAGAAGAGATAAAGTGTTTTAAAAGATTTGCCTTCTATAATGCAGATGGAACTGATGATGGCATGGACAACCGATAATAGTTCAGCAATTAATAAGTAAAAGTATTCTCTCTCGTGCAGCTTATATAAGGCATGTATTCAATATTCGAAAGCTGATGAGCACCACACGTACAGAATATCCTCAAATAAATATATTCCTTCAGTTGTGGAAATAACTTTGAAGAGTTATGAAACGGACAACAGAAAATCTAATGAATAGCAAGTAACCGAATCTACCAGGGTTGTTATTATCTAGAAAGATATCACATTTCGTATAACTTTATTTTCGGAACTCGTAATACCTGAGACAGATGCTAAACATCCATTCTAAAGTTAGCCTGAAACATCTTTCAGACACTGGAAGCCTCTTTGATTGTCAGATCCTATGACAGGCGTTGTGCGTTGCGGAGGAGCTGAATAACAGGGCTACGGATTCAGTACCTGCAAACCAGGCGCTAACAACGTGCAACACGATCTCTAGGGACCTTGTACACGTAAACAGCGACACGTGAAAGCAAGAACTTGAGCCTGAGAGCACCTCCCACATTGAGAGGAACTTCAAAAGCCAGTCGGCTTGGTGATTTGTCGAAATGCTAAAATTATTTGTCACGATATCCTATACCTCACGGATCTATCATTTACAATTTCAGTTTTTACTCCTACAGGAATACGTATTGTTGGGACATATATCTTAATACATACACTACACAAGCCGCTGTGCAGTCCTTTCTAGAAACGTAATTGGTGGAATCATCTGTCTTCCTCTTTTACTATTTCACTGGCGAATGATATATATATTTTCTGTAGGTTCACGTGGAAGCGTCGTGCCTATCTACATGAGACTTTCGTACTGACTGTACAGACTGGATGCAAACCCAGAGGCGCGTCTCTGAATTAGTTTCGTATCCTCATCCAATCTAACCTGGTGCGAATCTCGAACACAAGTGCCATGCTCTAAAATGAGCAAGTCCAGATCGTTGTTCTTCTTTTTCTATCCAGATATGCTACAGCTACATAAAAAATCGTTTTAGAATTATAGAGTCAATGATGGTCTCTTACTGCCAGTAGGTAATTGTCATAGTAAATGAGTAAAAGGTTCAGTCTCTCATACGAACATTGTTTGTGGATTTTATTAGGTCTCACATGTTCTGAGGGTGTAAGTTGTTACTATTTTTATAGTTAGTGCATGTTATTACGTGAAAAGTAGTTCATACTTCAGTATACATAAACCGTTTTGGACCACACTTATGCCATCCCGTGATAAACGTCTCTTAGGCAATTCTTTGTACAATGTCAACCACTATTATTATCCTTTTAGTTTCCTTCAGCTGCGCCCACATCTGTAGCAAAGAAAAAAGTTGTCTTGGTTTTGTCATTCCAGAATTTCGTTGTAGGCAGTCCGCAGTGTTAACAGACAGACGAAAGAGGTTACGCCACTTTTAGCTGATTCCAGTGGCTCGGGCTGAACAATAACTGTGCAAATACACTGGCTGACCTCCCACAACGAGGAAATTCCATAACAGTCCGAGTCCCAGGGTACAAGGTTAAAAGACAGTTTTCTCGTTTCCCAAAAGCTCTTGGGTCTACGGGTATCGTTTTGCGTGGAACATGTTAGGAAATGACTTCAGAGTGGATGCAATCTTTCGATTATATCTTTCACCTGAATTTTCGAGTACATGTTTGATTCTCTATTTGTTCGCTTATATATTATGCAAGCAAACACTTAAAATAGGAAAACTTAGAAAGCAGAGGATGAAACTTTTTTATCTGTTACAGACTACGCACTGTGTCCTTCATTTATGGCAATATAGGGCTTTATGCGAATACCGGGCAGAGATTTGAACTTGTGCACTGTCCTTCACTGGTTATTCTCTGCCTAATGCCAGGTGCTCGGGGGTATCGTTTTGCGTGGAACATGTTAGGAAATGACTTCAGAGTGGATGCAATCTTTCGATTATATCTTTCACCTGAATTTTCGAGTACATGTTTGATTCTCTATTTGTTCGCTTATATATTATGCAAGCAAACACTTAAAATAGGAAAACTCAGAAAGGAGAAGATGAAACTTTTTTATCTGTTACAGACTACGCACTGTGTCCTTCATTTATGGCAATATAGGGCTTTATGCGAATACCGGGCAGAGATTTGAACTTGTGCACTGTCCTTCACTGGTTATTCTCTGCCTAATGCCAGGTGCTCGGGTCTGAGTATCGTGCTTACTTGTAGTTTAAACTTATCACAGGTAATCAACGCAGAGCATAGTTCACTCAATTCGCAGAGAAAATTGGCAGAGAAAATTCGCAGCTGGTCTGCTACCCCCCCTTTCCCCCTCCCCCTCTCCCCGTCGGGTCCCACCACTCTGGACGCATGTGCGTTCTCCCGGTATTCCAGGTGTAAATTATGCAACTAACTATTATTCACGGATTGATGTGAGGCTAAGAAGGTGATGTAGTCAAATGTGTATTTCGTGGTACATTTGCCTAAATGCGATTGGTAAGTTGCGTGAGAAGCTGAAGTCATTATATAATTTTCAACTGCATTCTGAGTTCTCATTAGGTAAAGGGACTGTGGCTCGTTTCCACCAAATGAACCTCAAGATTGCACTGATACGGTTATGACTCTCTAATCTCGATTTTAGACGGAAGAATGAGCTTAATGTACAGTGACCTGTGTTGCTATTGAAGTCTTTAGTCCCGGCTATTTCACACAGTGATGCTCTATTAGCTCCGACAACTCCACGCAGAAGCCGCTGCTCTCGGTTGTTAAGTGAAGGCGGTCGGCCATTGTCTTGTCTGTGGTGAGACGTAGCGCCTGAAATTATGTATTCTCGGCACGCTCCTGACACTGTAGATATCGGAATGTTGAATTTACTAACGACTTCCGGAATGAAATGTGCCATGCTTACAGCTGCAACTACCATACCTGCCGTGGGGTCATTTCATAACTGGTGTATGCGATACTATCGCCATCTGTATATGCGAATATAGCTCTCCACGACTTTTGCAACTCAGTGTATTCCACAGCTCAAATGGCTCCTGTCTGCTTGTTCCTGTTTATTACTTACAGCTAAAAGAAGAGGGCAGCGGTAATCTGAAGTCGTCACGTTGGCCAGTTGCAGTGCATTTTCTACTTCCTGCTTGATGTCTGGACTATGTTTGAGATATCTGCCGAACACAGGTGGCCGGCACGCCGCGGCACAGGCTGGTGGCCGCTCCACGGGCTGACCTCCACTGTGCGGCGCCCACGCTGCAGACCGGACGTCAGCGGCGCGGCGGTCCGGGCCGGCAGGGGGACGCATCAAATATTCACGACGGCCCGCAGCGCGCAGCCCGGCCCACTCGCAGCTTTATTGGCAGGAATCGCTGTGTCGTCAAATAAAATGGATTCACTACGCAGCCAGCAGCCAGCAGCCGCGTCTCCCGATATACGCCGACCGCCGCGAAGGCGGCGCCGAAATTCGATTTCCCGCCAATGGGTCGGGCGCGCGCCGCCGCGAGTGTGGTCGCTACGTCTGCCCGTTTCAGAGCTCAGCGGCGTTTGCCGACCAACTCCTGTCTCTAGGTACGGTATTCCGACTACAGTGCACCAGTAAAAACTCCTGGCTCGCCGAGACTAGTGAGAAAACACTGCTGTATCTCTGGACCTTGCATCGAGACTGCCGGTTTTCACTCTCCACCAAATAAAATTCAACAACTTAGGGCGCCCGATGGAAAACAGCTCCACGCTCAGAAGCGCTGTTTTGTACCGCGAGACTTCTAATATTCCGTATCTACAGATGATCAAATTTGACTTCCTAATGTGAACATTGCGTTTGAATTTGCGAATGATACTTTAATTTCCGACGATAGTGCTACAGAACGATGGTCGTATATTTTATGGACAATCATTTCGCTTAAGTATCAATTATCTAATGTACGGAAGCAAAACGTAGACCATAAACAGATCTGACAAGAAGTCGAAGCTTTCGAAACTTGGTGATGAAGAAGAAAGCAGAGGGTTGGAGGAGTAAACCACTTAATGAGGAAGTGCTAAAGGAATTCGGGAGAAAAGAAATTTGTGGCACAACTTGAATTAGTGGTGGGATTTACATCCTTGGTAGAGGGAAACACAGGATGTAACTTGTATTAATTGCGCAGAGATGACGATGCTTGCACAGTAGACGCTAGAATGAAGAGCTACGTCAAACCCATCTTCGGACTCAGGGGCGCCATAACAACAGTCTGAGACTAGTAACTTTCATAATTTAGTCCACGACCGGTTTCGGAACTTAAGGCTTCATCATCACGTGCCACAAAATAATTAAGAAAACGAGAAGCAAGGAGGGGAAATTAGGAAATTAAGTAACTGTATACCACAGGTCTTCGTCTTAGTCCCCCTGTATATCTCCCATATATTCGATCTCTCCAATACAAAGTCAACAAAATTCTGCTACGCAGGCGGTATTGCTCTAGTTTGTAGATCCAAGGATCTCGGACAAACGGAGACAATTCTCACATAAGACCTAGCCGTTATGAGCTCCTGTTTTAGAAAGTGGCGACTCAAACCTAATACAAGTAAAACTAAAGTGTGTACATTCCATCTGACAAACAAACCAACTAACAGGGAGCTCAGAGTGAAACTTAACTGAAAACCTCTTTACTATAACAAGTATTCTAAGTACTTTGGTGTCATACTTGAGCGCACCCTTTCATATCCGAGGGTTGGAACTTAAATAGTGACAACTATTTAAGTTCGCGGAGCGGTCTAAAGTTACGGTGTTTCTCGTGTACGACTGTGATGGTGTTATCCTAACGCATTACAATCTTCCACGGCCGACCGTCTATGCACAGTATTACTGTCCTTTTTGGAGTATCACTTGTGACCAGCTTTGCGACAGAAGCGGCGACACTTTCTGCGCAACCCCCCCCCCCTCATCATTTTGCACGACAATGCGCGGGCGCATACAGCGCAAGCTGTGGCTGCTCTGTTCGGTCGATGGGACTGGGAAGTACTCTGCCATCCACCACACTCCCCGGACTTAAGTTCGCGTAACTTCGATTTGATTCCGAAGATGAAGGAACCATTTCGTGACATTCGCTTCAGAACTGTTCCAGAGATTCGACAGGCAGTAGACCGCTCCATTCGCACCATCAACAGAACAAGCTCTGCTAACGGTATACTACGCCTTCCACATCGCTGGCAACGGGTTCTACACGACACTGGTGCCTACTTTGAAGGACAGCAACAGGTGCAAACATGTAACTCTTTTGTATCGGTTGTGAATAAATAGTTGCCACTATTTAAGTTCCTACGCTCGTAGGAAACATCTTGAAAATACTGCTGCCAAGACAAGAACTCGTAACAACATTATTCACAAAACTGTGTGGAATGACACGGGGAGCTACAGCAGATACCTTGCTCACATCATATATTTCAGTGGTCTTCTCAGCAGCTGAGAATTGTGCCCCAGTGTGGCTCAACAGCTGCCACACCAACTTGATCGACGTCCAGTTGAACCACGCTATGCGGTTAATAACTGGGACAATCCGACCAACACCGATAACTGGCTTCCCCTGTTGCAATCCGTGGAGGCGACACCTTGTTTAGGGAATACCGCTGGCTACAGGAGAACTTTGAATTACACATATAGGAAGTCATACCAATTCTACGTCGAAATAGACTCCGTTCGAGAAACCCACCACTACGGCAAGCAAAACAGCTAGATGCCAGTAATATCGGTGTGGGCGACCTGCGGGGTCATAACTCTCAACGTATTGAAAATCTTGAAGAGTATGAGTGGTTTCGTAAGTATAGCCGTGATACTGCATTCACAAACGTCGACAGGAAACAGTGGGTCAAATTGAACAAAGCTCGCACTGGGTATGGACGATGCGCAGACTTACTTTACGAATGGGGTGCTACAGAGTCTCCGGTTTGTGACTATGGGGCTCCGAACTAGACAGCCCAGCACATCAGAGATGAGTGCCACTTGCGTTCCTATCAAGGGAGTTGGGGCGACCTCATGAAAGCTGATGGTACAGCTCTTATATGGATTAGGAACTTAGATACTGACATTTAATTAGTTTTATATTTTCGTGTTCTTGTTATATACGTTTATTAATGCTGTTATATACCTGTATTTTTAGACTGCAAGTGAGCCATAGGAATAAACAAGAAAAATAAAATAAAAATTAAGAAAGCATTAATCTGTGGCAGTCGGGGCAGCAAATCACTGGGGGTCATACCCACGACAAAAAAAAAACGCGTGGGGCCCTAGGACCAGCAACCACAACACCCATCTGGACAGCACGATTTCAATGTATTTGATGGCACCTGAAGACGAAGTTCTAAGCTTCCAAATCGGTCATTGAATAAATTAAGAAAACTACTAGCAACTGAAGCGTATTTTTATTCTATAAATATGTTACCCATTTGCATTTGTTCACCTGATCACATATTTTGTAATAGTCTAAGAACTATTTTCGTGGAATTTTCTGATGGGTAATTGCGTAAATTCTTTTCTTAAAATAATACTTTACAAGATCGTCTACTGTAAATGTTAAACACACCAAAACGTTGGTGGCTAGTAACAGTTGTAGTAAATGACTATAAGAGCCAAATAAAAACAGTTTTATCTCAGTACAATAGAGTTAGAATTCGAAACGCAATTTATTACTGATCGTACAAACTCATATGTATTTTTATTTCAACTCTGGTGGTGTTTTGTTTACTGGGTCACACGATTAGCAAGTTTCAGTTAATGAGTCATACTCCACACAGTAGTGACGAGATAAGTGAAATAAATAAATTTTCGATATAACTAAGAAGCTTCATAACAATGGAGTTAACTGAAGAATATTTCTGTTGCACGCTTAGCTCAACATTCACATGACTAGTTTAAGGCGATCGCCTTCTCATACCTTTCACCATTTTTTTTTCTCTCTCTAAATGTCTCTTACCAATAATATCAGCAAACAATTTCTATCAGAAATTCTCTTCTTCTTGTTTGCCTACAACCTTATCGCCTTTCACTACAATATCAAGTATGGCACCATAGTCTTTGGCAATACCTTCTGGAGTCTGAAAAAGTGATTAGAATCTAATTTTTTTTTCAAATTTTTCATGACTGTCCAGCTCAGTTCACCTCCTAAACGACTCGTCACCGTTATTGGACAAAGATGATTGTCCAAACAGTCTTTGCCTATTCTCTACGCACAAGTTGACACTTTACTCTTTATGCAGCCATCTGCTATGTACAGCTGATCAAGACTGATTTACTGTGTCAGTGATCCGCAGATGGTGTGTTGTTCAATAGTCCTGTAGTGAGAGATGCTTTCTTTAAACATAGATATTGTTACTTTTTTGTAATTCTCTAATTTATGTACGCCATTGTGTATATTATTCGTAGCATTTAATGTTCCTGGCGAAAAAAAAAAGAACAAGAAGAAGGACGGAGATAATAGTTCAAACAACTGTTTCATAATGAGGGCATTAAAGTCAGAGAAGGGCAAGCATGAGAATAAAACCGTTAGTATATTTTTCAGTGTAACCACTCCAGAATTTGTCTTAAATAATAAAATAAACTACGGAAAACCCGATTCTGGATGGCGGGATATGAATTTGATCTCAGTACTCCAGTATGAGAGTCTTAACATCTTTATCCATCTTCATCTTGCATAAAAAAGTTGTGATACTTATCACATACTTTACAGCCGACCTAAAGAAACGTAGTTATATCTTTTGGTTGCTGCGAATTACAGAACTGTTAAGAGATTGATTCAGTTATTTGCATTCTCAGTACCATTTCTATTGTTAAAAAAATTGCGCTAAGGTCTAAACGGCGTCACTTCGATAGATGTACTTTTTTTTAGTACTTAGGTGGAAAGTAAGCAGCATCTGTACGGTCGCGAAACTGTGTGACTCCATGTGTCCCTCCCTCCGATTCAAAATTTTAACTAAAATCGCATGGAAGCGACAACTATCATCTTCATTTCTCGGGACTAATGTTGAAAAAACAGCAACAAATTTGTTGTCAGTGGCTTATCAAGGAACAGTTACATATACTGAAGTGAGCGTAATCATTAGTTTCATTTCCGCGTCAAAATTGCTTTAAGTTTTTGCCGATGATAATCAGTTATATAGAGTTGCATTTGTAGTTTCATTGGATGCTACACCACTGAATATTAAACATGATGAAATATTTTCTACAAACTAGACAATTTTGAATGTTATTAATTTATACCACGAAATTCTTGGTATTCAGACTGACGCTACAACTAAACGTCATCGTTTCTCGATGTTGATCTTGCTGTTATTATGATCTACCAGTATAGACAAACGTGATCCTTTCAAGTTCTTTCATCTCTTGGTCTAGAGCGATTTACCCTCTTAGGTAACCTGGTCTTTTTACTTGTGATTATTTTCGTCTGTCTGTGCCAATTTAAAAGTGTTCGCACGTCAACGTTCATTTTATCTTATCCGAGCCGGTGCATGTTTTTTTATTGTTAACTTCCCTGATAAATCTGATTTTCGTTGCTTGGATTTTGAATAAATTATTCTCTGAGGAAACAACTGTCTGACTCTCACAATAAGTACTATTACTATTTCACAAACTTTCCTCCAAGTGTTTTTATTGATTGTCTTATATACAACGTTCCAACAATGCATTCATTTATTAATTCAGATTACTCAAGGTTTATTTCCATACATTTCTTCCTATCTTCTTTGACTGTATACATCTTGTTCAAATGTTTTGCTTAAGTTCCTTCCCTATCCTTGTTTGTGCAGTGTCCTTGGAGGACATTTGAGTTCATTTCATCCTTTATTTGTGCCTTCTGTACTTCTCTGGCCTGAGGCTTTGAATACGTTTAATACAGACATCCTTTCATCAGACTGCCCTTTCAAAGACCGTGTCCCATAGCTCTCAAACTCTTTTTTGAATTCTCTCTTCTTTCAAGGTAGGGCTTTAAGAGCCCCTTTCTCGACTTTTCATTACTGTCATCATCCAATGGTGCACTAGATTCCTGAGACCTCTAGAAGTATATGACTACACATTGTTCAGCTGCACTACCTCAGTGCTTATGCCAGCTTCGGTGATTAAGCGTCACACCATTTCGAACGGTAATGAAAGATGCTAAGAGATATCGTTTGAACAGCATACAAAAATAGATTTATACACTGCCGGAAAGAAAGATGAGCTACCCAGAAGACGTGGTCGGATGTTAATTTATCTTCTTGTAGGTGTACATTCCCCCCCCCATGAACCATGGACCTTGCCGTTGGTGGGGAGACTTGCGTGCCTCAGCGATACAGATAGCCGTACCGTAGGTGCAACCACAACGGAGGGGTATCTGTTGAGAGGCCAGACAAACATGTGGTTCCTGAAGAGGGGCAGCAGCCTTTTCAGTAGTTGCAAGGGCAACAGTCTGGATGATTGACTGATCTGGCCTTGTAACAATAACCAAAACGGCCTTGCTGTGCTGGTACTGCGAACGGCTGAAAGCAAGGGGAAACTACGGCCGTAATTTTTCCCGAGAGCATGCAGCTTTACTGTATGATTAAATGATGATGGCGTCCTCTTGGGTAAAATATTCCGGAGGTAAAATAGTCCCCCATTCGGATCTCCGGGCGGGGACTACTCAAGAGGATGTCGTTATCAGGAGAAAGAAAACTGGCGTTCTACGGATCGGAGCGTGGAATGTCAGATCCCTTAATCGGGCAGGTAGGTTAGAAAATTTAAAAAGGGAAATGGATAGGTTAAAGTTAGATATAGTGGGAATTAGTGAAGTTCGGTGGCAGGAGGAACAAGACTTCTGGTCAGATGACTACAGGGTTATAAACACAAAATCAAATAGGGGTAATGCAGGTGTAGGTTTAATAATGAATAGGAAAATAGGAATGCAGGTAAGCTACTACAAACAGCATAGTGAACGCATTATTGTGGCCAAGATAGATACGAAGCCCACACCTACTACAGTAGTACAAGTTTATATGCCAACTAGCTCTGCAGATGACGAAGAAATTGAAGAAATGTATGATGAAATAAAAGAAATTATTCAGATAGTGAATGGAGACGAAAATTTAATAGTCATGGGTGACTGGAATTCGAGTGTAGGAAAAGGGAGAGAGGGAAACATATTAGGTGAATATGGATTGGGGCTAAGAAATGAAAGAGGAAGCCGCCTGGTAGAATTTTGCACAGACCACAACTTAATCATAGCTAACACTTGGTTTAAGAATCATGATAGAAGGTTGTATACATGGAAGAACCCTGGAGATACTAAAAGGTATCAGATAGATTATATAATGGTAAGACAGAGATTTAGGAACCAGGTTTTAAATTGTAAGACATTTCCAGGGGCAGATGTGGACTCTGACCACAATGTATTGGTTATGACCTGTAGATTAAAATTGAAGAAACTGCAAAAAGGTGGGAATTTAAGGAGATGGGACCTGGATAAACTGAAAGAACCAGAGGTTGTACAGAGTTTCAGGGAGAGCATAAGGGAACAATTGACAGCAGTGGGGGAAAGAAATACAATAGAAGAAGAATGGGTAGCTTTGAGGGATGAAATAGTGAAGGCAGCAGAGGATCAAGTAGGTAAAAAGACGAGGGCTATTAGAAATCCTTGGGTAACAGAAGAAATATTGAATTTAATTGATGAAAGGAGAAAATATAAAAATGCAGTAAATGAAGCAGGCAAAAAGGAATACAAACGTCTCAAAAACGAGATCGACAGGAAGTGCAAAATGGCTATGCAGGGATGGCTAGAGGACGAATGTAAGGATGTAGAGGCTTATCTCACTAGGGGTAAGATAGATACTGCCTACAGGAAAATTAAAGAGACCTTTGGGGATAAGAGAACCACTTGTATGAACATCAAGAGTTCAGATGGAAACCCAGTTCTAAGCAAAGAAGGGAAAGCAGAAAGGTGGAAGGAGTATATAGAGCGTCTATACAAGGGCGATGTACTTGAGGACAATATTGTGGAAATGAAAGAGGATGTAAATGAAGATGAAATGGGAGATACGATACTGCGTGAAGAGTTTGACAGAGCACTGAAAGACCTGAGTCGAAACAAGGCCCCGGGAGTAGACAACATTCCGTTAGAACTACTGACAGTCTTGGCAGAGCCAGTCCTGACAAAACTCTACCATCTGGTGAGCAAGATGTATTAAACAGGCGAAATACCCTCAGACTTCAAGAAGAATATAATAATACCAATCCCAAAGAAAGCAGGTGTTGACAGATGTGAAAATTACCGAACAATCAGTTTAATAAGCCACAGCTGCAAAATACTAACACGAATTCTTTACAGACGAATGGAAAAACTAGTAGAAGCCGACCTCGGGGAAGATCAGTTTGGATTCTGTAGAAATACTGGAACACGTGAGGCAATACTGACCTTACGACTTACCTTAGAAGAAAGATTAAGGAAAGGCAAACCTATGTTTCTAGCATTTGTAGACTTAGAGAAAGCTTTTGACAATGTTGATTGGAATACCCTCTTTCAAATTCTAAAGGTGGCAGGGGTAAAATACAGGGAGCGAAAGGCTATTTATAATTTGTACAGAAACCAGATGCAGTTATAAGAGTCGAGAGGCACGAAAGGGAAGCAGTGGTTGGGAAGGGAGTAAGACAGGGTTGTAGCCGCTCCCCGGTGTTATTCAATCTGTATATTGAGCAAGCAGTAAAGGAAACAAAAGAAAAATTCGGAGTAGGTATTAAAATCCATGGAGAAGAAATAAAAGCTTTGAGGTTATCCGATGACATTGTAATTCTGTCAGAGACAGCAAACGACCAGGAAGAGCAGTTGAACGGAATGGACAGTGTCTTGAAGGGAGGATATAAGATGAACATCAACAAAAGCAAAACGAGGATAATGGAATGTAGTCGAATTAAGTCGGGTGATGTTGAGGGTATTAGTTTAGGAAATGAGACACTTAAAATAGTAAAGGAGTCTTGCTATTTGGGGAGCAAAATAACTGATGATGGTCGAAGTAGAGAGGATATAAAATGTAGACTGGCAATGGCAAGGAAAGCGTTTCTGAAGAAGAGAAATTTGTTAACTTCGAGTATAGATTTAAGTGTCAGGAAGTCATTTCTGAAAGTATTTGTATGGAGTGTAGCCATGTATGGAAGTGAAACATGGACGGTAAATAGTTTGGACAAGAAGAGAATAGAAGCTTTCGAAATGTGGTGCTACAGAAGAATGCTGAAGATTAGATGGGTAGATCACATAACTAATGAGGAAGTATTGAATAGGATTGGGGAGAAGAGAAGCTTGTGGCACAACTTGACCAGTAGAAGGGATCGGTTGGTAGGACATGTTCTGAGGCATCAAGGGATCACCAATTTACTATTGGAGGGCAGTGTGGAGGGTAAAAATCGTATAGGGAGACCAAGAAATGAATACACTAAGCAGATTCAGAAGGATGTAGGTTGCAGTAGGTGCTGGGAGATGAAGAGGCTTGCACAGGATAGAGTAGCATGGAGAGCTGCATCAAACCAGTCTCAGGACTGAAGACCACAACAACAACAAAGGTGTAGATCGTCAACGGGTATGTAAATGATTATAGCTGCAGTTCTCTGTGACAGGTAGAACGGCCAGCAGAGTGCATTAGCGTTGCTCCTGTTTAATATTGTTACCAGTCCTGATAGCATGTACAAGGGGACGAGCAGCGTCAAACGTTGAGTGATTAGTATGAAGGACACGGAGCTGCCATTTACTCGTCTGAGACAGCCTTCTCAACAGCTGACACTGTTCGAAGGGGCCACATTATTCATCTTAATTTGGCCGGCTGGTCGAATAGGGAAACATTCGGATGTGGAGGACGTTCGGATGTGACGGAGGCCCGATGTTGGACTGCGTGAGAAAGTGAGGGCAGGCGCACTCGTCGCCAGGCTTCCGGTCGAAGACGGCTGACCAATGACAGGGAGAGTGGGAGGGTGGCCGTGTTGTGCACCAAGCACGTCGTGACCACCTGCCGCCGGAGAACAAACAGCGGACTCTGTGCAACATTCTACGTCATCGCGCACCATCGGTCGGACACCAGCAGCATCTGGACTAGGGAATAACCGGCCCATGCGTAGGCCGCCATTAACACAGCAACACAAACGGCTACGTTTGCGGTGGTGCCGGAACCGTCAAACATGGAAAGCTGATGAATGGCGTCACACTGTGTTGAGCGACAAATCACAGTTCCAGACTAAGCCGGTTCAGCGTCATCGGAGAGTATGGCGGCGGTCTGGACGGAGGTCCCATTCTTTCAATATATTGTAGAAGTACAGTGGTGTTTCTCCTGACGTCACGGTGTAGGCAGCCATCGGGTCTGACTTGAGGTCACGTCTAGTATCGATTAACGGGTTTCTGGTGGCACAACTATACCTCACAGACAGACATCATATGTTACCTCTCAAGCGCAGTAACGTGGTGTCATTTTACAACATGACAATGCTCATCCACATACGGTTCGTATATCTATGAACTGTCTGCGTGACGTTGATGTTCTCCAGTGGTCAGAAAAATTTCTCCATATGTCCCCAATAGCAAATTTGTACGACTAGCTCTGACGTCAGTTCCGTTCCAGGGCGTGTCCAGGATATCAAAGGAATAGTTACAGCAGTTGTGGGCTGGCCAGCCTCCGGAGAGGACACAACCGTTTATGGAACTTTTCCAAACTGATCACGTGCATTCATCCAGGCCGGAGAGTGTGCAACATAATACTGGTAAGTGGGTTCACAGTGCCAAGTTCTTTGTAAAAATGACTCAATTTTGTATCCAATGAAATAACATTACATACCATCTCAAGCGCTGAAGTTTCATTTAGTTTCCTTCTCTTCTGGGTGCTTCATTGTTTTTGCCACACAAGGAATTTTCTCGTTGATCCGTTACACGATGTCTTCATTCCTTACTCGATCAATGGCCTGATATCCAGCAGTCTCCCGTGTCACCACATTTCAAGGACATCAAATAGTTTCCTTTTCTTCCAGAAAGAATTTTCAGTCTGCATCAGACGTGCCCTGTTCTGAATCTTCGGAGCCGATTAAAGCTGTTGTCGCACCGGAACTCGAAGCTGAAATCTTTGCCCTTTGTGGGGAATTTCTCCACCGACGCAGCTATCCATGTACGACTCACGACGCGCCCGCGCAACTTCGAGAGCCGTGCTTGATAGCTCGGCCGGTACAAAACTTTCCCCCGAAAGACAAAGGTCCTAGCTTCGAGCCCCGGTCCGGCACACATATTTAATCTATCGAGAAGTTTCGTTTCACTTTTGTCTTCTCCACCGCCTTTGATCGTGTTTCGCCCCGCTACACATCTGTTCTCCACACTTAGCTTTTCGTGGATCTTTTCTGATCTCAATTTTTACATTTTTGTATAACAGAAGTTTGTTCTTTTTATAGGTTGCCTCTTGATTTAGTGCAATATTTGTTATCAAACTCCTTAGAGAACATTGCACGAAAGACAGCTAACAATGAAAGTAATTGAAATACAAATGAAGGACTATCGATCTACAGTTCGGCACAACTTATTGTAAACATTTTATGAAGTATTGTTACCGAAACACTCGTCTACAACCGGACTAAGCATGGTGGATTACTCACCGGCGGTTTGGTACACAGCTGACCTGTGTGTAGCTTTTCGGTAGTTTTCACACAATTGTGAAGAATAATGTCGAGCTAACTCCATGTCTTCTTCTCAGAAATACAGCACACAAGTAGTTAAGGCACATACTTTAAATTTATAATATCAGAATAAAATTAGTACAAGCGGTATTCCTGTTTGTCCTAGGTGGTGTCACCAATAAAGCCATGGAACTACAAAGGCAAATACTAGTTCCACCCGCGTAGATTCGTTAAATGTGGGTACTGAAACACGACGATTACATGACGAGCAAGTGCAGCCACCTCCCAGTATATGCAAAGAGGTATCATAAATTGAAATACAGGCCGTACAAAAGTCAGTAAACAATGTAAGAAAAATGTTTGGTTGTCTAAGCACGGAGCCAGCTGTTGAGGTATGCAGCGCAGGTTGTATTTAGAAGGCTGTCGGCAGCCAAAAGGTTGCACAATGTGAGGCTATAAACACCGCATGCCCACTAAGTGGGATCGTGCGCGTTTGTATGCCAGGCAGTCGGTCTCCGGTGACCAGAAGATCGAGTGCTGAAGTAAGCGGCAGAGCCTTCATCATGCATCCCAACAGCTTATTTTCAAGAAGGTACGAAATTAGTTTCCAGATTTCGTTGTGGGTTTACTTGAACCATTTCCATGTTTTCTGATAGCACATCGAGTTTCAGTTTTAAAATTTATATTCTTTGGCTAAAAGTTAGTATTTATGTCAGGCAGTACTGTCGTGTAAATCATTTCCAGACTTTTCATTTACTAAAATGTGTTAACAAATGCTGTGTGCTATACAAAACGTTTGATGATCTGTGAAAATGTTGAATAAACTTACATTTTCAAAAGTATTTGGAAGGGTAACTCCCAAGTAGCCGTAAATCCAGTTTTTAGTATGGGATGCATTCGTCCAAATGAACTAAATTTAAAAAGTGAAAGGTACAGAGCTGTAAATATTCTATCGATATTTGCATATACTCGTACCAGCATGCAGTTTCGTCCGATAATGATTAAAATAATTTTGATGGCCTTACGCATCAAAATCCAATTTGCACCATGAATAAATACTAGTTACGTATTTACAGTTTTCCGGTTTTTGTTTTCGGTCCTTATGATCTTTGTTGGATTACATTCTTCCGTCTGAAAGTTTATAACTCAAGAAGCTCTGATCACAGTTCTAGACACAATCTGTTTGCATAATTTCCTTCTGGATACGAAACTTAAATCATCGATCCTAGAATAGATAATGTCGTAGAGTTTTGCCTGTTTCCGATACAGATTCTGGCAAGATACGGTTCCGGGAATTTCGAATTCCAAGAATGTATCAAGATTTCTACAGCAGTTCCTCGGACTGGCCGTAACATACGAAAAGAAAGGAGCAGGCGACTTCAGTTTAGCAAACGTTGCCCGGAGTACGAGTGTTCCAGGGAGAGAAAAAAAAAAAAAAACAGCTAAGGAAAGGAAATACAGTACTAACCTGGCTATAGCAGTTGTCAAAAGTAACCACCATTCATCTCTTGGCGCTTTTGGGCTCTGGTCAGCAAGGTGCTGAAGGCGGATCGAAGGTGCACTGCTGGAATTGGTGCAGTCTCATCCGAAATGTTGTCCTGCAGTTCTTGAAGACTATGAGGGTTCTTGCGATACGCCTTAGAGCTGAGGGCTCCCCGCGCAAAGTAGTCGCAAACTGACGGAATAGGCGACGTGGGTGGCCAACTAGGGCCGCAACTAGACTGACTTCTGCTACCAATTCTGTCAAGCGTGAAGACTGTGCAAATGTCCTCCAAGGTTCGGCCGGCTGTATGGGAAGTTGCTCCATTCTATTGGGGCCTGATTATATGCGAACACTCACGTCACTTGTTGGCCTAATACGGTGTATGTAAATACAGAAAATTTAATAAAATACTGTTTTATTTAGTACTAAAACATAACTGCAACTTTCGTTTAATGTTTGCTTGCAGTAATGTTCATCTTTTACGCTTTTGAAGGATGATAAATGCAGCGTATGTTCTAACGGCAAAAAATATTTTGATTCATGTGAAATGAATACAGTTCAATACGTTTTTTTTTTTTTTTTTTTTTTTTTTTTTTTTTTTTTTTTTTTTTTTTGTGCCGTGAAACCTCGCTTCTTGCCAAATTTCGAGATTCTATGTCGATGTGAAATACCCTATAGGTTGTGATGAATGGGTTTTGGAGTATCAAATTAAGCGACATAAATGTACGAATCTTATGAGTGAAATGACTTAGAAGTTTAAAATTTTTACGCTGCGAAGCGACCATAGACAACAGTACGTGACATAAATTTGGACTTTTTAAAAGTTGGACAGGCAGCAAGCCAGACAGACAGACGGACGACAAAGCGAAGCTATAACGGTTCCGTTTCTGCAGATTGAGGCACGGAACTCTAAAAACGGACGCACCGTAAGTGTTGGGTATGGGAACCACTTGTAGTCTGACAGACGTCAATGCTCGCGTGTATGTCATTGAAGTTGCCTCTGTCGCTAACGGGAAGGCGCAACGAGAGAAGCCCGCTTTGTATATCTGGTCATTGGGCTGCCTATCTATAGATTCCAACAAATTCATTGCGACAGTACGGAACAGATGGTTCGTCTGCATATGCCGTCACACCTGGTTAATAATGATGGCTCGGAAACTATGCCATGGCGAGTAATGCGAATCCAAACTTGCAGAGGTGCTCTATCCACTGGTATGAGTTATTTTGGTGTGTCTTGTAGCTTTTGTACAATCGAAATACTTTAGTGCACCTAACAAATACAATTCAAAATATCTCATGGCTTTCTGTGCAGTACAGCTTCTGCAGTTACGCTTTCACCCTCGGCTCTGACCAGAACATGACGGAGCGGACCTGCCCGGTTCAGAGCTCCGGCGTCTCCGCCGCGGCCGTGGCGCCCCTTGCTTTATGAGGTTGACACCGGACGTGAAATGAGCTCCGGCCAGCACGGGCCGTCTGGCCCGCGCCGACAGACTACATTCTGCTTTTATTGCCGTCCCTGCCAGCTCAGCGGGGCGAGGCTCGTAAAATCAACGCCCACGGCCCGCCGGGCTCAAATTTGCCGTTATTGAAAATCCCAAGGGTGAGCGAAGCGCGCGCGCTAGACACACACACACACACGCGCGCGCGCGCGCGCGCAGGCGTATAACTCGCTGAGTCCGACACTACACAGGCAGTAACTCGTAAGCCATACCTGAAACACTATCTTTCGTGACTCCTCTGAGGCCATCAGCTGTCTGTTGACTTCACACTGATCTGACCAAGAACTGATTAAGATTTTATTATTATAATGCACGTGTGGGTTCTACTTTATCACGCCAAGTGCAAGGGGCATTTTCAGAGTGTTGTTTTTGATGCTCTTTTAGCCCTTATTACTTTCACTCTCTCAGAAGAGGATCTGTTCCTCTCGTCATTTTCCCGGTGTTCTTGAGATTTTATGCCAGACCAACTGAGAGGTGGTGAACTTCCTGCCAAAAAACTTTTCTACCTGGTACTTCAACTTATATTATTGCTGCTTCCTTCAGGTCTTCTTTTACTCCAGCAGTCCATTTCATTGGTTCACATTTAACTTGACTACGAGCTTCGTAGAATTCCTCACCTTGTGTGGTTAATGTGGTCGATTCTATTCTTTAAATAAGCCTATAGAATTTCAGCCTACGGTTTTTCATATATGAATATATGTCAGTATACCTCTCAGTTTCTTCATTTACTCTTAATGTATACGTTCCTTCCTCAGTATAATTTGGACCTAAAACTGTCCTGATTACTTTTCATTTTCTTTTTCGGATTTCTTACGGTGTCTTTTTCAGCGCCATATTAGCTCGGTATTAATCAGTGTATTGGTTGGTTGGTTGGTTTGCGGTGTAAAGGGACCGAACTAGATAAGTATATTGCAGTGCCTCAGTTTAGTGTATTTTGAGATGTATTTTTTGTTGCATTAGCCTTTATTAAACCTGAAAGCTGTTTTCATAGGTCTTATATCTTCACTCTGTCTCCAATGATCTTGATAATGAAGAAGAGGCTACAAATTTCAACTTCCATTTCTTCCTTGTGTGCTTCGTAATTTCCTTTAGAATGTGAAGTTTCGGTTTATTTACTGCTGGACAGGCCGAGTGAATATTAACCAAAAAATCTCAGAAATGTCAGTAGGATTTGTACCAGGTATGTGTAAACGCCAAAGAGAAAATGGTAGAAGCAATCGCCAGTGGGCTCGTTGAAGGCAGCATACCAATTCTTAGGTGAAGAAACTAAGAGGTACGAGGGGATATAAGACCAGAAAGTCTATATCTGGGTGGTCACGCTATGATTTGAACACTCGTCTTCCTATACACTTGTCAAACACCAGAACTTCATGCTCGGTCTATCGATTCGGGCTAAATATTTTTGGAATTCTGTCGCTCGAGTATCCACACGAAGCGTCTTCCATTCCATGTCGGTGCGTGTGGAGGCCCTACCACAGCGTGTGGGGGCTTAACCACTCTCTGATTTTAGGGATATTTAATTTGTACACTTAATCATTTCATTGTGGAATTAGATTAAATTTTCGTCCACATCTCGTGGCCACTACGTTTTTTAGTATTTTTTTATTGTTTTATTTCACATTTGCCGGCCGTAGTGGCCGAGCGGTTCTAGGCGCTACAGTCTGGAACCGCGCGACCGCTACGGGCACAGGTTCGAATCCTGCCTCGGGCATGGATGTGTGTGATGTCCTTAGGTTAGTTAGGTTTAAGTAGTTCTTAGTTCTAGGGGACTGATGACCTCAGAAGTTAAGTCCCATAGTGCTCAGAGCGAATTTCACATTTATAAATAAATTAATAAACAATAAAACAAAACTAAGAAAACGAGAAACTATAATACAAACTTACAGTAACATTAGATGTGAAGGAGAAGATTAAAAGTGTCATATCAGTGTTGCAGCGCCAGAAGACTTATCACACAGAAGTAAACGCGTTGTCGTACAGAAGAACAGTGCGCGACAAACGACGCCATCTAGCAATAAAGCTATAATGTTAACCGAGTGTTTGTGCATATACAAATGTATATGAATAAAAAGTGAACCAATATTGTCCATCAGCTGCAGCTTCTGAGAAAATGAGATAACAAGATGGATCCATAATATGTATGTCATCACTCACCGCTAGTGGAGAATGCTACACGAAATAAGGTAACACAACACAGGAACGCACATCTACGATAGAAAAATAGTGAGATAGCACCGATCAACATTCTTTATCAGCTACAGCATTCGCGAATACGACAATTAAGTCATATTTCACTGGAATTTAGTATATACTGTACCAGAAATGAGTTTTCTTTATTTTATTTTATTAGTTTCAGGTAAAGCTCATTTCACCAAATAAAATTACGTCACATAGTGCTACAAACAGGATATTCGTCCGACTTTGTTAAAAAATATAAAACATAGATATATGAGATAATTAGCTCGCAAAGGACATTAATCTCACTACCCCACTATAATAAAAACCACAAATTTTCACTACAAAATCGAGTTATATGTACTTAAAGGAGTTTAAAAATAACACTTTAAATTTCCAAGTTCCCTTTTATGATGACGGATGAAATGGCAAATACTTTTGACAATTGATCTACTAATGGAACTCTTAAATTCTTAAAATATTGTACAGTTTCATTGTTCTTGGCTGATATTTATCTTATGGTATTGTGTATTGAACTGTGGACCCAGAAACGTAGGAGAGGCTTCGTCCCGCCGTAGCCCTCAGTGGTTCAGAGCACCACAACAGGCCACTGCAGTCCACCCATTTCACCGCCGTCCCGTACCGAACCCAGGGTTATTGTGCGGTTCAGCCCCCTCTGGAGCCCTTCGGGAACGTCTCACACCAGATGAGTGTAACAACATAGTAATATGGCAGTCTGTTCATTTAAAAGGAGAGGAATAAATTAAGAACTGGTCCCTCTTACTGACCCTCCCCCCCCCCCCTCCCCCGACTCAGATGATACAATTGCCGAACGATTCAAACAAAACCTGAGTGTCATTTCAAATAGGTAGCCCACTAACACAATCATAGTTGGTGGGGACTTCAATCTACCCTCGGTATGTTGGCAAAAATACAAGTTTAAAGTCGGTGATAGGTATAAAACGTCTTCCGAAATCGTTATGAATGCCTTCTCAGAAAATTTTATGGACAATTAGTTCACGAGGCCACCAGAAATGAAAATAGTTGCGAAAACATAGCAACAAAGAATCCTGAGCAAATAAGAAGAATCATGACAGGTACCGGGATTAGTGATTACAAGACTGTTGTAGCTTGACTGAATACCGTAACATTGAAATCCACCAAAAATAAACTCAAGATAAATCTGTTTAGAAAAGCCGATGAAAATTCGCTTGACACCTTGTTAAGAGACAATCTCCACTCCATCCAATCTAGCTATGTAAGCGTAGACTAGATGTCGTATGGAATCGCAGAAAGAGTATCGAGGACAGTTGTGAGATACACACCAAACAAATAAATAAGAGATGCTACTGATATCCCACGGTACACAAGAAAGGGTCGGAACACATTGCAGAAGCAGCGAAGAAAAGCAAGCGAAATTGAAAAGAAAGCAAAATTCGCATGATCGGCAAAGTTTTAGAGAATCTCGAAATTTATCGCGAACTTCAGTCCGAGATACTTTTAATAGTTTCCACAACTAACCTCTGTCTCGATATCCGGAGGGAATCCGAAAGAGATCCTGGTCATATGTAAAGAACACCAATGGCAAGACGCACTCAATATCTTCACTGCGCGATAACAATGATGAGGTTACTGATGACAGTGCCACTGAAATAGAGTTACTAAGCACTGAAAAGTTGCACAAGTCCCACCAATATGCGAGAAAGGAAATGGGAATAATTCGCTGAATTACAAATCCACATCACTAACGTCTGTTTCCAATAGGATTTTGGAACATATGATTTGCTTCAATATTATGAATCACCTCGAAGAATCGATTTATTGACAAATAGCCAACACTGACTGAGAAAACCGTTCTTGTGAAACGTAACTGGCTTCTTATACTCATGAAGTAATGAGTGGTATCAACAGGGGACATCAGATTGATTCCATATTTTTAGATTTCCAGAAGGCTTTGGACACGGTACCTCTCAAGCGCCTTCTAATGAAACTGCGTGCTTATGGCGTTTCGCCTCAGTTATGCGAGCGGATTCGTGATTTCCTCTCAGAAAGGTCACAGTTCGTAATAACAGAAGGAAAGTTATCGAACAAAACAGATGGTGTTGTTAAGACAGATAGGATCTGCTGCTTCTGCTGTGCGGACGACGGAGGAGCTGGCCGCGGTTCGCTAACAGCTGAATGTGCTCTTGGCTACGGTCAGTCACCTGCAGGCTGCTGCCTCGGGGTGTAGCGTTGGCGGAGAATCTGGCGCGTCGCGTGGTCACCTCAGGTGTCGCTTGTTTTGCCCACGGGCTCAGCTTCCGAGGGACCTCCTAGTGCACCCGACGCGGTGGATCCGCCCTCACAGCAGGATGAGTGGCGAGTGGTAACGAGTTCGCATCGCTCAATGCGGAGGGCCAATGTGGAGACTGGCCACCAGGTCTTTAGCATTCACCCTACGAGTGAACATGTGGCTGTCCCTTCGGCAGGGTCCGAACAGGCACAAGAGGGGGGGGGGGGGGGGTTTACTAGTCATTGGAAGCTCCAATGTTAGGCGCTTTACGGAGCCCCTTAGGCATATAGCGTTCAGGGCTGGAAAGAATGCCAAAGTGCACTCGGTATGTCTACTGGGTGGCTTCATCCGAGACTTGGCGGCAGCCTCACCGGTGGTATCGAGGGTGCAGGGTGCAGTCGTCCGCAAGTTGTGGCCCTCGTCGGCACCAGCCACGCCTGTCGTATGGGTTCTGAGGCGATCCTCAGCTCGCACGCGCGGCTGGTGGAAGTGGTGAAGACTGCTGGCTTCGCGCGCGGGGTCCAAGCAGAGCTCGCGATATGCAGCATCGTTTCCAGTGTTGATCGGATTCCATTGGTTTGGAGCCGAGTGGAGGGTCTCAAACAAAGGCTTCGTCGATTCTGTGACGGTCTTGACTTCATATTTATAGACCTGCGTTAGCGATTTTGGATTTGTAGGACTCTCCTTGATAGGTCAGAGGTGAACTACACAAAAGAAGCAGCTACTCGGGTAGCAGAGTACTTACGGAGTGCACGCGAGAGTTTTTTCAGTCTAGGCAGTAGTTTGAGGCTCTCTGACGGATAATCGCCAGTCGATGTGCAGCAAGGGAAGAAAAACAGCGTTCGGAATAAGCTCACGTCGACTGTCGTAATTGTATCAGTAAACTGTCGAAGTTTTCATAATAAAGTTCCCCAATTTACTGACCCCAGAAAAAGTTCTCGCACTCACATTATTCTTGGGACCAAAAGCTGGCTGAAACTCCAAGTGGAAAGCTCTGAGTGAGTCGTAGAATGTATGTGCTAAAAACATATTAGAAGCCATAGGAGGGGGAGTGCTCATTGCAGCTGACAAAATTATTGTCTCTTTTGAGGACGAAGTTGAGTGTGACAGTGAAGTCATCTGGTCGTGTGTAACAGGTGTAGGCTAAACGAACATAATTGTTGGAAGTTTTCAACGGGTACCCGATTCTGCTGTGGCAGATTTAGAGTCATTCAAAGAAACCCTCCGGTCAATAGCGCGTAGATACCCAGATCATGCAATACTAGTTAGTCGCGACTTAAACCTATCGAGTGTAGACTGGGATGTCTATGGATTCATTGCGGGGGTACAGACAGTCATACGAAATAATTTTGAACACGTTTTCTGAAAATTGTCTTGAGCAGCTATCTCGGCAGCCCACAAGCAATGGAAATATCTTAGACCTTGTAGCTACAAGTAGGCCGGACCTTATCGACAATGTCGGTACAGAAACGAGGGTTAGCGATCATTATGTCAGTATAGAACTATGATTACGAAAGTTAGTAAATCAGTCAAGAAATTTTGGAGAGTGTTTCTGCTAGATAGAGCAGATAAGTAGTTATTAGCATCGCACTTAGACCATGAATGCATCGCTTAGTTCCAGTAAGAGGGGTGTGGAGGAATTATGAGCAAAGTTTAAGCAGATTGTAAATCGTGGTCTGGAGAGTTACGTGCCTAGTAAGCGGATAAAGAATGGAAAAGACCCACCATTGCTTAGTAACGAATTTCGGAGAATTCTGTGCAAGCAGAGGCTGTTGCACTCTCAGTTCAAAAGGGAACACCAAAATGACGGCAAGCGAAGGTTAGTAGATACTCGTGCGTCTGTAAAAAGACCTATGCGCGAAGCTTACAACAACCGTCACACCTTAGCAAAAGATTTGCCAGGGAACCAGAGAAAATTCTGGTCTTACGTAAAAACGCTAAACGGGTTTAAGGCTCCTATTCAGGCCCTTGATGACCCGTCTGGTGTGGCAGTTGAAGACGGCAAAACTAAAGCTGGTTTTAATTTTCAAGTTCATGAAATCGTTCACAGTGGAGATTCGTACAGACATACTGTCATTTGACCATCGGACAGACTCCCGTACGGACGACATTGAAATAAGCATTCCTGGAGTAGAGGAACATTGAAAGCAAGTAAATCACCAGGTCCAGATGTAATCCCGGTTCGATTTCGTAAGGAATATACTACAGTATTGGCCCCTTACCTAGCTGGCATTTATCATGAAGCTCTCTCCCACCGCAAAGTCCCATTCAGCTGGAAAAAAGCATAGGTGACTCCAGTATATTAGAAGGGTAAAACAACAGACCAGCAAAATTACAGAACAATATGCTTAACTTCTGTTTTCTGCAGAATCCTTGAACATATTATCACGGCCGGGGTGGCCGAGTGGTTCTAGGCGCTACAGTCTGGAACCGCGCGACCGCTACGGTCGCAAGTTCGATTCCTACCTCGGGAATGGATGTGTGTGATGTCCTTAGGTTAGTTAGGTTTAAGTAGTTCTAAGTTCTAGGGGACTCATGACCTCAGAAGTTAAGTCCCATAGTGCTCAGAGCCATTTGAACCATTTTCTCAGTTCTAATATGATAAACTTTCTTGTGAACGAGAAGCTTATGTCCACGAATCAGCATGATTTTAGAAACCATCGCTCACGCGAAACTCAGCTTGCCATTTTCTCACATGATACCTGCTAACTATGGATGAAGGGCAACAGGCAGGCCAGCCGGGGCGGCCGAGCGGTTCTAGGCGCTTCAGTCTGGAACAGGGCGACTGTTACGGTCGCAGGTTCGAATCCTGCCTCGGGCATAGATGTGTGTGATGTCCTTAGGTTAGTTAGGTTTAAGTAAGTCTAAGTTCTGGGGGACTGATGACCTCAGATGTTAAGTCCCATAGTGCTCAGAGCCATTTGAATCATTTGACTTCACCGTTGTTATCGCGCAATGAAGTACTGTTGTGCTTTGTGGGATCCGCATCAGATAGAATTGACGGAAGACGTCGAAAAAGTTCAAAGAAGGGGAGCGCGTATTGTATTTTCGCGAAATAGGCAAGAGAGTTCCACGAATATGATATATGAATTGGGTTGGCAGTCATTAAAACAAAGGCGTTTTCCGCTGCGGCGCGACGTTCTCATGATGTTTCATCACCAAATTTTGCCTCAGAATGCGAAAATATTTCGTTGGCGCCCACCCACATAGGGAGAAATGATCATTCTAATAAAATAAGAGGAATGACAGTTTACACGGAAACATTTAAGTGTACGTTTTTCCTGCGCTCATTTCGGTAGTATATCGATAGAGAAGCAGCTTAAAGGTGGTTCGGTGAACTCTCTGCCAGGCACTTAATCGTGAACTGCGGAGTAATCATGTAGATATAGAGGTATATGAAATTCTCATGATCTGACGACATAAGCGACAGTGAAGCCAATGTGGCGTGCGAGTTGAACAACTTCACAAAGAAGAACCTTCCTGTCAGTTTCACTTCGTTGTACTGAATTGGTGAGGGGGGGGGGGGGGGGAGGGGGGACTCAGAAGAATACCTAAAGTATTAACACCACCGATTTAACTTTCCTACATTATTTATTAATACTATCTCGAAACTTTTTGGACTGACAGGGTAATGGGATTACATCGACTTGTGGGTTGCATATGTAAAAAATAACTTGGTGAAGGCATGTAACTGTGTAGTTATTATCGACGCTTCTGTTGAAAAAAGAGGAGGATTATGTACACCCTATTTGTTCATAAAAATGCGGGAAGTGTATGTTCGTCTTTCTAGAAGGGATTTGACGCAAACGTCGGCAATATAAGAATATTTCAGTGTAGTGGGAGTCCATCTGTGGGTATAAGATAGGTGAAATAATACGTATGTCTCGAAAGACAGTAGTGCAAAATTTTCATAGTCACAGTGCCGAGCGATTCATTAACTACGATTAAACAACAGTCCTCTTCTGGCTAAGGTGGCGGGCTGAGTCAATCATATTCCTCGGAGCCAGCGTAATCCCAGCCGCTGCTTCGGAGCGCCGGGGGTTGTGTGTCCAGATCCAACTCGGCTCACCGATCCGATCCGATCGATGCGGGACTGTGTGACGTCACGAGGGACGCGGGCCGCCATTGGAGCGTGGCGGCGTGGCGGCGGCACGTGGGGCCGCGGAGGCAGGCCGCGTTAATGCAGGTCACGCGGACCCGAAAATGGGACAGCAGCCGAGAGCCGGCATTCAGCTGCGGCCGGCTGCTGGGGGCGGTGGGGGCGGTGGCGGCCTGAGAAGGGGACTCTACGCCCCTCTGGCGCTCGCGTCCTGCTGGTACGCACTGTCGACCCACGTACTGACACAGCGCGCTTGTATGCAGCACCCTTTGCAGGAAGGGCTAGAGTAAGACTCAAGCGGCTCAAGAGGCCGGTTGGGACGTCAAGCTGAAAGGTCGCCAGAGGCGCCCACGTGGAAATTTTCCTACATTATTAGTAGGGAAATCTGGCTGGTGGGAAAGTGTATAATAACATAAGCAACAACGTTCCACTAAATGTGAATTTTCAAACGAACCATCACTAACTTCTTTATCAGATACTGTCCTACGTGAGCCCAGCTAGAAACGGATTTAACACACTAGTTTACATTTTATATATATTCGTTGTACCTAGGACAACATTTCGTACTGAAGTCAGTGGCGGCTTGTAACCATTGCTTCTAAAGTACATCGCAACGGCTCGTTCCCGGAATCGTGTTTAATAGAACCCTTTTGCTTCTGTCATCATATTTTTTCACACGTTTGATGCACTTTGCATACGTAAAACTTTCATTGTAATGTTTATAGATATATAACTTGTAATTGTGTTGTGCCTCACAGCTCGGTGCAAATATTTTCATCTGACACCATTTCAGAAACGGTGTCAGGTCAACATAACATTAAATGATGTTTTCCTATTTTTGTCCCACTTTCTCCGATGGAAAGTGAAACAATTTCTAAATTATGAATTTAAAAATTTCCATTATTAAACACAAAAGAATAGCACTAATTTTATATTTTTGTGATAGGGTGCACCTTTTTAGTAAATACAGTACTGTAGGTCTAGATCTCCCTGCTTTCACTAAAAGCTATTGAGGATCCCAGGAATTACTTAAAGTAGAAATTCTTTTTTCTTCTTTTAATATTTTAATATTTATCTCTGAAACAAGATTCACAAATTGATTATTTTCTACATAGGATTGTCTACTTAGAACCAGATTTAGATTTTGACGGTCTCACCCAGAGACCAGAGTAAAGTAAGTGCCGTCTGAGGGAGGTGTAGCAGGGGATGGACGGCAAACAATACGTCGCTGATGAGGAGAAAACAGTTTCGAAATAGCCCTGTTTGCAGAACGCATAGCTCCGAGGCCAGCTGGTAACGGTTAAGTTGAGTACTGCTAAGTGCTGAGGAGTAAATGCAGCCCTGTGGCTTGCGCTGTTAGCCACTGCTGCTGAGCAAATGGCAGTGTCAAACTGACACAGAGAAAATGAAGATCTAGGTGTTCCTGGAGATGGTTAGCCTTACGAGAGGGGAAAATTGGAGGCCAGAGAAGTACATAAAAGGCTTTAGTGGAATCTTCCACCCATTTGTTGTTATCAATGGAGAGACGTCTACAGACGTTAAAGTAACCTCTGGTGTGCCACAGGGGAGTGGTATGGGACCATTGCTTTTCACTATATATATATAAATGACCTAGTAGATAGTGTCGGAAGTTCCATGCGGCTTTTCGCGGATGATGCTGTAGTATACAGAGAAGTTGCAGCATTAGAAAATTGTAGCAAAATGCAGGAAGATCTGCAGCGGATAGGCGCTTGGTGCAGGGAGTGGCAACTGACCCTTAACATAGACAAATGTAATGTATTGCGAATACATAGAAAGAAGGATCCTTTATTGTATGATTATATGATAGCGGAACAAACACTGGTAGCAGTTACTTCTGTAAAATATCTGGGAGTATGCGTGCGGAACGATTTGAAGTGGAATGATCATATAAAATTAATTGTTGGTAAGGCGGGTACCAGGTTGAGATTCATTGGGAGAGTGCTTAGAAAATGTAGTCCATCAACAAAGGAAGTGGCTTACAAAACACTCGTTCGACCTATACTTGAGTATTGCTCATCAGTGTGGGATCCGTACCAGATCGGTCTGACGGAGGAGATAGAGAAGATCCAAAGAAGAGCGGCGCGTTTCGTCACAGGGTTATTTGGTAACCGTGATAGCGTTACGGAGATGTTTAATAAACTCAAGTGGCAGACTCTGCAAGAGAGGCGCTCTGCATCGCGGTGTAGCTTGCTCGCCAGGTTTCGAGAGGTTGCGTTTCTGGATGAGGTTTCGAATGTATTGCTTCCCCCTACTTATACCTCCCGAGGAGATCACGAATGTAAAATTAGAGAGATTAGAGCGCGCACGGAGGCTTTCAGACAGTCGTTCTTCCCGCGAACCATACGCGACTGGAACAGGAAAGGGAGGTAATGACAGTGGCACGTAAAGTGCCCTCCGCCACACACCGTTGGGTGGCTTGCGGAGTATAAATGTAGATGAAGATGTAGATGTAGCTTTGTGAACATTTCTAAACATGGGGAAGTCCTATAAACTTCTATGACTATGGGCATCACATACTAATGAACGTGATTCCTGTGCCAAAACAGTCAAGAATATCCATCCTATAGTGAGGAAAGTGAAACTGTCATCAATCCGAAGACTGTTTTAAACACGGCAGTGCTTCACTAAGCACGATCCTATTGGAGATGTTATGCCTTTGTCTTCCTCAGACCTTTGAACTGACTCACCCAGCCAGATGCAGGGAGACCTACGGTTTAACGTGGATTCCGAACTACGTTGCAACTCGGCATTTTTCACATATGAAACATTGCCGGAGGTGAAGAAAATGATCAGTGACAGACGAAGATCCTAGGATTCACCAGAGATCGAAGCGAAGATCTTCAAATTTGTAGTCTGTCGATAAAATTTTTATCAAGCAACGGAAGAACGAGCAAGACTGTGTATCAAACTTCTTATTTTTCACATTACCGGTTTCGGACATTGCCCATTTTGAAATACTGTCTAGTAACATGTGCATCTACATTTGATTTGATAACCCTTTAATTTGAGAGAGTGAAGAGAGTTACAAGAGGCATCCCAAGACAGTGTACTCTTATGGCAGAAATTTTAAGATGGATACCCAGAAGTCTTTACTAAATAATGTTTCAGTCAACACAGCTGCGGATGTTATCTCGGGTACATTAATGGGAAATAGTTTGGCTCGTGGAGAGGTATATGTAGGCCTTCGTAATAGAACAAAAGTATGCATCAGCCCACTGACTTCACCAGGGAAAACGTTTTGGGTTGCTCACTGGGAAGGTTGGAAACGATACGCCCTACGGAACGCCTATTTAGTTGAGGGACATCAGCACACCAGTCCTACTCGTGTATAATATTTAGAAGAAGCAACACGTAAATCTCAATGTTATAGCTGACCACTGTACGTAGTAAGGTGCCTGATGAACGTAAGGCACCATCTTAATGTAGCCAGACTCCAGCCAAACATGTCGCAACCAGCCAAACAGTAGTCACCTACTGCTACGTACTTGCGGGACAGTACACATGACCTCTGACCCTCGTGATAACGAATGTGGTCTGGTTGCGCTGCGGGCGTGACGCGCTGAGGATAGTGCACAAGCGGAGCGGAGGCGAATGGGTATTCTTTGTAGCGACGATATAGAACGCGAATGGAGAAATCCGTTGATATGAGCGAGGCTGGCAGTGGGCAGGTAGTTCTGACTCTGCGCCTGGAAGGAGCAGCTCGGAAACGGGGAAGCTGTTCTGCTGTTCGTGTGTTACTGTCGTGAGCATCTGCGAGAATTGGCGAAACCAAGAGTATCCGATGAGGTGCTAGAAGTCCACGCGTCAGCACGGAATGTGGACGTAAAGTAAGATAGCCTGTGATCTGAGGTGGATCAGACTACTAAGTACAGAGTTGGTGCTGGCCCAATGGTTTCTGAGCATACCATTCAACAAACATTGTTGAACGCAGGGTTTCGCAACAGACGGACTGTCGTGTACGACTTTGTACGCAACGGTAAGGAGAGGTGGGTTACAGAGTGGTGTGGCAACTGTCGTCACAGGAAAGCTGGACAGGAACGGAAATGATCAGTGAACAAATTAACGCAGTAAACAGAAGTTTTACTTAAGTTGTATTTGACCAAGCATATGAAGACTCACCAACAAATAATGCAGCAAGAAGCAGAGTCCATCTCATATAACAGCGATGAGGAGCGTAATGATGTTTTCAGAGCCGCAACTGGGCGGCGTGTGCGTAGCGAAGGGGCCCCAAGAGCGAGTTGGCCACCTGGCTGCCACTGACCACCCGGCAGCAGAGGGCGCTCGTAGTCCAGAGCCGCCGGATGCTGCACGGCTGCTATCGGTGTTTGACGGAAACTTACAACTCCACTGACGCCCATGGTGTGGTATCGATACACAATACCACATGACCCTATGTGCTCCCTTGTTGATCTAACAACACCGTCAATTACCATTGCAGTGGCCATGGGGTCATAGAGACTGGATAGTGGATCAATGGAAATGTTGTAGTCTTAACAGATGAACCACGTTTCTTGTTAACCAGGACTCTGTATATACCATCATATGGGTGAATGGCTGCTCATACATTCCGTGTGCAGTGGACTCAGGCCAGTGGGGCAGTATTATGCTATGGAAGACTTTAATTCGGGATTCGGCGGTACCAGTGACAGTGTCTGAAGACACAAGACAGATGGGGACCTCGTGAACATTGTTGTGCTCCATTGCACCCCTCAATGCTTTGTGTCTTCCCCTACAGTGTTGGTATCTTTCACCAGGATAGTTATCCTTGTCATTAGGACAGAATGGTGCTTCAGTGGTTTGAGGAGCATCATATGCACTCACGTTGATGCCTTTGCCACCACATTTGCCTGCTTTAAACCCAGTGGAACATATTATTGGGAGCTAGCTCCATATAAAAAAGCCGCTGACCCATAATTTGCAGGAGTTTCGTGAATTTTATACAGAACTCTGGAAACACGTATCTCCAGAAACCTACTGAGGATCCGTCGAATGCTTGCCACTCATAATTGGTGTTGCATTGCGTTCCAGAGGTGACTGACATATGGAAGCACATTTGTTTCTTTTCAATGGTTCAGGTGACATGTTCGTATAACAAGCATGATTATCCATAGAATTTTTGTTTTTTTCAAAGTAAAGCGGTTCTTTCTGTTTCTCTTTTCTTAAGTTTTATGTCGCTTCCCTTTACTGTCCATAATGTTAGACAATTTGTTTGGAATAATAATTCCTGACAGTAGATATGATCTGATGGCATATATGTTGGAGGTTCGCGGTCTTACGTAATTGGTCTCAAGCATTTCCGTAAATTGGTGCCCGCTGTGAGGCTGAAAGAGAGACAACACATTCCATAATAAAGTCACGGAAGGCCCATTAAAAACGTAACTGCGTACTTGTTAGACGCTGGTTTATGTGGATGGCGAGCTGTAGCGTGTCAGTTTGTCTTGTACTACGGTAGAGACTGTGGTCTGCTTAGTTACTTTGTCGTTGAGTTACAATGTCGTCATTAAACACAATACACTTTTTTCCTTGAGCCAAGTAAACAGTTCACAAAATGGCTCAACAGCATATGATCATCACATTTCGTAATCTGATAAACCGATAATCACTATCCGCAACAGCAGCGAACGGAATATATGTTGACAACGTGTCATTATTCTTATGTGCCTACTTCACCACTTCACATACGTTATGAGGTACGTGATTTTGACTTCGTCGCGAGGCAGGATATCTTGCACCATTATAATCTACTTCCAAGCTGCTATGTCTTATAATTTGTTGTTATTGTAGCCGATTGTGTACGTTAAATGAATATTAAATAACATCTATGACTTCAGTGTTACTTCAAGAATCTCAAATCTTATTTTGCCAACAAAGTATCAATATAAAATGCCAGATTGTTATAGAGAGTCCAGAACGATTATTAGCTAATAAGAAACAATTACTTTACATGAATACCGGGCTGTTCTTTCTAAATTGGGAATATAGAACGGCAATTTATGGACAGTAAAGGGAAGCGACATAAAAATTAAGAAAATAAAAACAGAAAGAACCGTTATTAGGTTCACAAAAACAAAAATTCCATGGATTACTATGCCTGTTATACGAACATGTCACGTGAACCATCGAAAAGAAAAAAAAAAAATGAGCTAACATATGTCAGTCACCTCTGGAACGCAACACAGCACCGATTAAGCGTAGCAAGCAGCATTAGATGGCCGCCTATGAGCCTCGAATGTCATAAAGAGTACCCCGGGAGTTACGAGGTATGCAGCCAGCAAGAAAAGTGACATAGGAAGTTCATGTGGAGTAATATTTTATTTAACGTTTTAGAATGAAGTAAGGGAGATATCAGATAATGGCTCTGAGCACTATGGGACTCAACTGCTGAGGTCATTAGTCCCCTAGAACTTAGAACTAGTTAAACCTAACTAACCTAAGGACATCACAAACATTCATGCCCTAGGCAGGATTCGAACCTGCGACCGTAGCGGTCTTGCGGTTCCAGACTGCAGCGCCTTTAACCGCACGGCCACTTCGGCCGGCTGATGAGATATCAGGCAGAGAGAGACAGCGGGTTTATGGCCAACAGTGGACAAACATTGCTGATTCTATTTTTTACGCATATTTAGGACTCTTATTACTTGCGGGTGTATAATGATCACATGAGAAATCTACGAAATGTTTGTAGTGTAAGGAGTCTGGGCGGAACATATTTTGAACAAATATGTCCAATGAAACATTCTGCAAGACTTCGCGTGTCCTGCGATTTGATAAGAAATCCACTAGAGAAGAAAGACGACGTATTGATTAATTGCTGCAGTTTGTGGTATTTGCGAGAACTTGGTAGAAGTTCTTCCCGAACTCTTCAATTGGCAAGCAAGTAGTTCTGTCGACGGGCAGCTTATAAGAAATAGAGGTCGCTGTTCATTCATACAGCATATGTCAAGAAAACAGACGAAATACCGGACCAAAATATGGGCTCTGTGTGACAGCAAATTTTTATACGTACTGAAAGCCCAAATTTCTGCAGGCAAGGAAAGGTGAACGTGCGGCGGCGCTGTTCTTTCCGTCCCCTTATGACGGACCTGCACCTTGTCTGTGAACATTGTCTCAGCGTTTCATCAGTAAGGAAGCCGAGCGAAACCTACTGTACTTCGACGTGAACCAGGCTGCAATTAAAGTCACTAATCTACGTTTCGGGAGAAAATTGTCACACGAAATGAAAGATTGAAAATTTTGTCCTCAATTAATATATTCTGAAACTTAGGTGAACAAGTATCACTGCCAAGCCCGTGCTAGTCTTAACACAGTCACTCACAATCGCTTTCACTGACGTTAGCAAGTTCATGGTGTTGCATTTCCCGAAAACGTAATAGCTACAAAAATACTGATTGTTTTTGATTGAGAATGCTCGCCAAATATTAAGTCTGTCGGTACCAAATGCAGTCACAGATTTTAGCCACCGACCTGCTCAATATGTCACGCGGAATATATGTCTTTTCTCGTCACAAAATTCACTTAAAAATTCCGAAATTTCTACATACCCATCGGAATTATTATGCCGTCACTTTACAACACTTCTGATGTATGAAACACTGCTAGGTCCGACAACTTCTCATTTCCATCGGAACTACTACAACACACGTCCGAACTGTTTCATGGCTAGGCTCCCACGCTTCTGTAGAATACTCTGAGTCTTCTTTACTAGCAGAGAAAGGCGTGCGAAGAATATTGCTTCACTATTGGTCAGGTTACTCAACAGCCAATAGTAAAACAACATTCTCCCGCGTCAGTCCGCGCTTTTCATCAATAACCAATCGAAAAATAGTAAACTTAACGACTGCACTTTTTACCGACGTAATTATCTAATATGCTGAAGTTTTGTTTACGCATAAAGTTATTTACTATTGTTAATTGCACCTGAATTAACTTTCCCTTTACCATAAATTTACTTTACAAATCTATTCTACAAAAATCCCCTTTGTCCACATCCATACATCTTCGAAATGTTCCCACACTAAATCCCACTACATAACTCGTTAAACAATTATCTTTATATTAACATACTGCTAAAACGCATTTATAACATTTTACCTACACAAAAAGACATAATAACACTTCATGAAAATACTAGAACAGTTTATGAAAAACATTCTATTACTTTAGTGCACTCTAGTGGGCACAATATCAACTAAATCAGTCCCCTATCCAATACTGTCCTCTATCGGCTGATACATAAACTACGTGCTCGTCCAGTCTTGCGTCACCATCTGTCACTAATCAGATCTGAGGCACATCTCCCACATAACCGCCTCCAAGGCAGGATCGTTATACGGCGCTACGCCTCAAACGGTACCAGAAAAAAATCTGGGAATGAGGGTAGGTGCTGATCTCAATTCCGAATTCCCGCGTCAAAATATCACATGTAACAACTGTCTGACGTCACACGATTTGGAACAACTGCATATGAAAAGGACGTTAAGAATGTCGATAACTATACGGAAAAATAAACCATAGCTTCCGCAGAATATGACCAACAAGGAGATTTATCGCTCCTCATTGACTTCGCGGATGTCACTACTTGGTCAATTATATTGCTAAGAGACATAAGAATCCTGCACTAGCGAGTACCCTCCACCATGATAATGAAATTAGTGACAGGGTTCATAAGAAGCCAAAAATGTTTTTGGATTATAATTCAAAGACAGAGGCTAGAGATACAATTGATTAGCTAACATGTAAACATATGTAAAGGAAAAATCGATACGTGGCCCATTCCAGTTTTCCACAATATTACTTATGTTTCTGCTTGTAATGGATATGTCATGTCGACTTCAATTTAACGACATCGGAATGATGAAAACTAAATAGAAGGAGAATATTCTTGGAGGTACCTGGAAAGATACTAGTAGCAGAACACGTTGCATCAGGAATGCTTTTCACGAGAGGAAGAGATATGAAAATGTTCAAGAGCATCCAAAGCCGTGAATATGTGGCAAGTACATCGGAATCAGTAAGAATAACAAAACTTTTTGAACGTGCAAGCTGTATGTACCGCGCAGGAAGCACTGATGATGAAACAAATACGAGGGCTTTTCGGAAAATAAGGTCCGATCGGTCGCGAAATGTAAACCATGGTGAAAATCAAAAGTTTTTTATTCGCAACAGTTATCCAGACCTTTCAGCTACCTCTCTAAATAGTCGCCTCTCCGATTTAGACGTTTATCTTGGCGTTGTACAAACTTTCCAATACCCTCGTCACAGAAAGCAGCCGTCTGTGCTTCCCGCCTATTCTCTACGCTGGTCTGCCTTTCATTGTTTGTGCTAAGATGTTGTCTTCGTAGCCAGCGGTTCATGTGAGCAGAGATGAACAACGGAAGGGGTCAATTAAGGGCTGTATTGTGGTCGATCGAACACATACCATCGAAAACGCCACAGGAGCATCTTCATCGCTCCTGCAGAATGCGTCTGAAAATTGTCTTGAAGAAAGAAATGCGTGACATCTATGTTACGTGGGCTGTATAGCTTCAGGCGAAATCTCTCACCAGATGCACATACTTGGCGGGAGACACTGTCGTTGCTGGCATTTCTACGCGACCTTTGGGCTCTGAACTGAAAAGAGCGACGTGAAGCGATCGACAGGTATACTAAAGACACTGCCCAACGCATCTGTGAAAAATTCCATCGGATTTTCGCAGTGGCTTCCATTTCACTCCTAATGCAACCTTACTTTCTAAATACGTCTCGTATAATGTGTATAAAATCTAATAAACGTGTTTATAAAATACATGTGTTCAAACTGAAATGTGTAAGATCGACAGTTAGAAAACAAGTATTAATGCTTTTAGAAATTATTGTTTGTGTTTAAAGTTGTTGTTTCATATTTATGATTTCGTCTATATTTATGTAACTACTTGCGCCCAAACTGTGATCAGTGAAGTAACAAAAAAAGTAAGAGAAGAAAATTAATAATATGTTTTTAAGAAGAATTGATATACTGTGCGGAGTTGGTCGAGATACCAGGCAATTAATCCCACAAAGTTTATTTTTTGTGCCTACCAGGCTATACATGATTTCAAATAATCTACGCACTTTCCAGATGGGCCAGAGCTTTATATGTGCCTTTGTTTCAATAAAGATTAACATTTCATGATTTGTTTGCTATGGTCTACCACTGCAGATGCACGGACTCGTTTACGGATCTCTGTCAGTCACGCTTCGTTCATACAGCCCCGCGTAGTTCGGAGGACTGTCAGATGAATATCAAACAAGGCTGTTACAGAATCGAGTTTGTATGAAAGGCACATTGGACCGGTGGCATGCGTCATGTGAAACACTTTATTCATGACAAAAATTCAGGTAAATTAAAGCAAAGGCAAATTCAAGAGCGCGTAGTAACTGACCTCTAATTCGAATTGAGAATGATTTGCATTCCTGCGCGCTATTTGCATCGTTCTCGCACTGTGGCGCTGCACTGCGGCGTCCGCGAATGTTGGCTGCACTCTGCCTCCGCTACTAGTTCCCAATTTTGTTTATTGCTTGCGTAGCACCATTAATCAGCCCTGGTAAATGAATACCACGTCGACATTTTGCCTGAAAATGCCTTCACCCAGAGTTTATGCTACGTCCTGCGAGTGTACCATGGACAGATGACGACGCAACTGCGTGACGTGCTGCGGGATTTTTCTTTTTTTGTGAAGCAAGCAATGTGCATCCGATTTTCTTCGAAGGACAACACGGGAGAGTGTTGCACTGAAGCTGAAGCGGAAGTTCGGGTAGTAGGGGACAGCAGATTGTACCGCAAAAGAGAAGTTCCTAAACTCTACAGCTAGTAAAAGCACCTAAAGCGCCACTGCAGTATGAACTATTGAGGCACAAGACAGCTAAAGCGATTTTCAATGGAAATAGCGGTGCGTTTCGGAGTGGTGACGAGTTACCGATTCGCAGTAAGATTTTTTTTTTTTTGTGTTTCGTCTGGAAGTAAGTGAAGTATTTTTACGGCATCTTTGGATACAACTGTCTTTGTCTATATTGTGTGCTGAACAATATCTACCCCCAAAAAGTAATAATGTGAGTGATGAATTACTAGGCGGTACTTTCGGGCTGTGTCGGAGAAAGCAATGTTCGGGCTGCACCTAACAAAACAAGATACGATAAAAATTTGAATTTTTACAGTTTAACAGGAAGATATGGAAATTTCATAAAGTAAATGCCTTCAAAATAACACGAGGGAAGCCGTAGAAAAAGTCAGGCTTTTTGAAATGACAGTCCGACACAAGCCTCCAAAAATTCAAACGATCAGAATACAAAGGATGAAAAAATTTTTAAAAATCAATAAATATGTATTCTTGTGGCACTGAGTTTTATAATTCTATCAGCTGAGAAAGGTCCCACTTCCTTGGCCTTTAGTTTCATTTGTTTCTGTTTCTTGCATTTGTTTCTGTTGGTCGGATCATAACGAAATGCTTCACCAGCAAAACTGTAATAGCTACTTCTTCTGCTTTGCAATTCTCGTAATCTGATATTTTTTTCAGATGCTTGCGATGGCTGTCTTTCACGAAGTTCCATCATTAACTCTACGCACTTCATTTCATAATATTGTCTCTTCAACAGTTTCTTCGTGTCTGCTTGCTCAGTGTATCTCTCGACTTTCTTCTGTAATTTCTTTTAATTGTTCATCTGTTAAGTTTTCTATAGATCTACACATTCTCTTCCGTGCTTCTCGCTCATAATCTCTCTCAGTTTTTCGCTGTTCTTCTTGTTTCCAGCGACTGCGATGGTGCAGTGGTTAGCGAAATTGACTCACATTCGGGAGGACGACAGTTCAGACCTGTCTCCGACCATCCAGATTTAGATTCTCCGTGGTAATGACCTCGTTGTCGACAGACGTTACACCATAATCTTCCTTTATTTCCCTTCTGTTTCCAGCTTTTCATTTCACCGCTGGCACAATCTCCTCCTTCTTTACATTTCGGCAAACTGTAAAATGTTAATATTACTTAAATCAGTAAAATTTCACTTAACTCAGTATTATCAACCTTAACCAGTTCACTGCCACCTACATTTATTTCACTTTCTATTACTTTTAGTTTCACATGATCCTCTCGAATAGGTTCTAAAAGCATGCTGACGTACGCGTCTTATCACAGCCGATACGGTACTTGAAAGTTGGAATGTATCGCCACCACAACATGGTAACGGAACGTTGTTGAGTTAATTATTTTAGCCCTAAAAAGGAAGTATTTCTAGGTAAAATGAACTCTAGAATTTTCGCTCAAGAGCAATAGACGATAAATAACTATGTTAAAAGGAACAAATAATAGAGAAATTTTCCACCTGGAAATGAAATGGTTGTGAAAGATTAGTAAAATATTAGAGTTATACCCAACTACTGAAGGTCCTGAAGAGAACACAAATCTCTCAACCCGTTTCGAGGGTAGGTGAAATAAGCAACAATCTTCTGTCGAAGCAATTTTTGTCATTTTACTGAAATGATACTTGATTTATGTCCCATTTACAACGAATAAAGCAGGAAGATTAAGATTTGACCTCCCGTCTATAAAACTGCCATTAGAAACAGACAGGCTGACCATAATACTGCAGTAAGAAGAAGCACTTGTTCCCACAGTCTAGGTTATGCGACTGAAAGGTGCTAGATTAAACGGACGATTTTTGAACTGCAAAAATATAGTAGCGGAAAGGGCACATCACACAACAATTTTCATTGGCGAAGTGTCTTGATTCAAACGGCCGAGCGAGGTGGCACCGTGGTTGAGACACTACAACCGAGTCGGGAGGAGGGCTGCAAAATTCCGATCCCGGCAAACAGATTTAGTTTTTATTTATTAAGACTGAAATGAAATGATCGTATGGCATTGTTGGCCGAGAGGCCCCACGCGGGGAAGTTCGGCCGCCGTATTGCAAGTCCTTTTTAGTTGGCGCCACTTCGGCGAATTGCGAGTCATTGATGATGAAATGATGATGAAGAACACACAACAGCCAGTCATCACGAGGCAGAGAAAATCTCTGACCCCGCCGGGAATCGAACCCGGGACCCCGTGCGCCGGAAGCGAGATCGCTACCGCAAGACCACGAGCTGCGGACTTTATTATTAAGACTAATATCGGTATATTCATTCGAAAAAGACTCGGCCGTTTTCCTGCCAAATCCTTATCTTTATCCTACATGAACATTTGTTCCCCTATAATGATCTTGCCGCCGCAACGCTAAACCATAATTATCCGTCCTTAATTTTGAATGCAAGAGACCAGTGGTTTATTTGGTAGAGATGTGGACTGTCAGGTGTAATACTGTGAATGAATGAAGGCAAACTGACAGTGTGAGAAAAGGTTTGTCTAATAAGAGTCCCAAACAGGGGATTATTGTCACCAGATGTTTGGAAACGAGAACTCTCCACTCCCAAGAGTAACAGAGCATTCGCTGTTGCTGTATCTACCTCCGTCTTTCTTTCTTGGGAATAAGCACAGTTGGTTCCTAGTCCAGCTCCAGCTTATGCAACACGAATGATGACAGTCATTCCAGGGAGAGGTCCACTCTTTGGAAGGCCACGACTATCTGCAGTTACTGTAGCCTATAGGAATAAATACAGTCTTTTTGAAGTTACAGTATTTACTCGTTATGAAACATTAACAGTACTTAAATTGTGTCCGGGAGAAGTTGAAGAAAATATGCTGAATAGAAAGAGCTGACTCTTGAATTTCCAGGAGTTCAGCGCCTATCGCATTGACACTTGAAAACAAGTGGAAATGTTTGGCGTGTTACCTGAAAGCGACCACTGCTGACAGAGGAAAAGTTCCGCGGCAGTGCGGCAGCGAGGGGGATGTCCACCGGCAGCGGCGGTGACCCAGCGTAGCTGGCGCTGTTTTGCTTACGGCGGCTGCCCGAAGAGAACTCACTTCCACCTGCCCTC